>NC_046240.1:10743939-11047239 GCF_009819885.2 Catharus ustulatus
CTGGGATTGTGCCAGGAACAGGGGAAGGATCAAATTGGGATTGTCCCAAGGAATGATCCAAACTGGGATTGTCCCAAGGAAGGATCTGAACTGGGATTGTCCCAGGAACAAGGGAAGGATGAAATTATGATTGTCCCAGGAACACAGAGCAGTCCCAGTTTGGGATTGTCCCAGGGAAGGATCTGAACTGGGATTGTCCCAGGGACAGGGGAAGGATCAAATTGGGATTGTCCCAGGAACACAGAGCAGTCCCAGTTTGGGATTGGCCCAGGGAAGGATCCTCTGCCAGTCCTGGCGTGTGAACCCCTGAAATCCTGACCACAGAGGGACAGAGGGACAGGAAACAGCCTCGAGCTGTGCCAGGAGGGTGTTTTGGAGAATTCCTTCCCTGCAGGAGTGCCCAGCACTGGGAGGGGCTGCCCAGGGCACTCTGGGGGAGCCCCCAGCCCCAGCCAGGAGCAGAGGTGGCTCCTCTCCATCGGGGTTTGCTCAGAGCTTGGGCTGGACACTGCTGCAGTTCGGAGGGAGGCAGCACCCTGGGACCGGGAATTCTCTGCTCCCAGGGTGTCCTGGGGAGGACAAGGGCAGGGCAGAGGCACAGCCACTGTTTGCTCGGTGACACCGCAGGGCACAGAGGTGTGAATGCCATGGCTGAGGTCACAGGGGACACTTGTGAGCTCCAACCAGGGGGGGAAACAGCCCCAAACCTACAGCAAATGTCAGATAAACCCCCAAAATCAGCGTGAACACAAAGCAGAGGGAGGGCACAGGGAAAATGATGAGCCAAAGTGGGACAAGAAAATCCCAATTCCTGCCACACCAGCATCTGCATGGGCTCAGTGTTTGATCCTCAGGCCACTTAAACGAGCCTTAAAGTTAAAAACTCGGTGGTGAGCTGGGCTGGGGAGGTAAATCCAGGGTGTGAGGCCGCCAAGGTGACTCAGCCCCATCTCTGGGGCCAAGGCAGCCGGGGCTGGGCTGGGATTTGGTGATTTAGTGTCGCTGCCCTGCTCTCCCCACACTGCTCGCCTCCGCACAAGGATCCATTGAGAGGCTGCAGAACAAACGTTCCCTTATGCAGAGCTCCAAAAGAGCCCGGCTCGGTTTGTGCGAGGCAGCTGCCCCGGAGCTCGCTGTGGTTACTCATTAACCGGGCCACGGGAAGGAGGAATCGGCTTAACAGACCCTAAAAAAAATTAAAAAAAAAATAAAAAAAATAAAGAAAACAAACCGGCAATGAAAATAAACAGATCAGGTGCCCTGGAAAAGGACGTGGAAAAAACAGGTGGTAGTTCCAGGGATGGGCTGAGAGGGGACAATGGCACGGAGGGAAAGGAGTGGGGACAAAAGGGGACGATTATTAAAGGGGAGGGAAGAAAGAGGGGACAGAGAGGCGCTTGTGCTGCACAGAGAGGGGTTTCTGTTTTTTCTGCTCCCACCGCAGCCATCCCCTGCCCCCGGAGCGTTTTCCATGAGAATGAGGGGGCTGGGGAGCGATTTCCAGGTGTGACCTCTCCCCAGGGCAGGAGTGACCCTGGCCCGGCAGGACGGGGGGGATTCCCTCCCTGCACCCCAAAAATCACATCCTCCAGCCCCAGGGTCTGCTCTGGCCAGGTGACACCCCGTGCTGCCCTGGCCAGGTGACACCCCGTGCTGCCCTGGCCACCCCCGTGTCCTTGTTCTGCTCCTCCTCCATCCCTGGCCATGGAAAACACATCCCTCGTGTGCCTTCACTCCTCTCCCTCCCCACACGGGGATTTTGGGGACAGAGCCATTCCAGGAATTGGAAAATCCCCCTAAAATCCTCCAGCCCGGCTTCCCTCAGCCCTGGCAGTGCCACCACCGTCCCTGTCCCCAAGTGTCACATCCAGGGATGGGGTCACAACCCTTCCCGTGAAGTTTTTCCCAGTATCCAACCCCAGCCTTCACTGGTGCCACTGGAGGGTTTTTTTTTTTCCCCCTTGTCCCATCATTTATTCCCTGGGACAAGAGCCCGACCCCCAGCTGGATTTGTGGAGCTCCTGCAGGGTGGTGTCCCCAAAATCTCCCCGAGGTGGGAGGGACACAGGGCAGGGAATTCCTGACACTCCTGGGGGAGAAGCACAGTTAGAGCTGGAATTAAAAGCTCTTTAAAAATCAGAATTTCGTGTTGCTGGAGGCAGCTCCCTCGCAGCCGGTGCTCCAGGGGAACAGGTAGCTGTGCTGGAGTTTGTGTGGGATGGGGAACATCTGGAGCTGGGCACAAGGCAGCCTTTGTGCAGCTGGGGAGGGCCGGGCCAGCAACCAGCGCTGGTCTGGGACAGCTTCGGGAGAGGGGGAGGGAGAGGGAAAAACGCCGGAGGGAATCCACCCCCATCCGGAGGGAATCTGAGCCTGGATCGGAGCCTCCCAGCTCGCTGTGCTCACCTGCACGGCCCCCGGGGTCTCTGTGTCCCTGTCCCCATGGGAATCCTTCCTCCAGTTTGTCCTTGTCCCCATGGGAATCCTCCCCCCAATTTGTCCCTGTCCCCATGGGAACCCTCCCTCCTGTCTGTCCTTTCCCCATGGGAATTCTCCCTCCAGTTTGTCCCTGTCCCTATGGGAATCCTCCCTCCAGTTTGTCCCTGTCCCGATGGGATCCCCCTTCCAGTTTCTCCTTTCCCCAAGGGATCTCTCTTCCAGTTTTCCTTTCCTGATGGGATTGTCTCCCTCCAGTTTGTCCTTTCCCAATGGAATCCCTCACTCCAGTTTGTCCTGTCCCCATGGGAATCCTTCCTCCAGTTTGTCCTTTCCCGATGGGATTCTCTCCCTCCAGTTTGTCCTTTCCTGATGGAATCCCTCCTTCCAGTTTCTCCTTTCCCCATGGGATTCTCTCCCTCCGGTTTGTCCTGTCCCGATGGGATCCCTCCTTCCATTTCTCCTTTCTTGACGGGATCCCTTCTCCAGTTTGTCCTTTCCCTGTGGGAATCCTCCCCACAATTTGTCCCTGTCCCCATGGGATCCTTCCTCCAGTTTCTCCTTTCCTGATGGGATTCTCTCCCCCCAGTTTCTCCTGTCCCCATGGGATCTCCCCTCCACCTCGTCCCTGTCCCGGGGCTGTGGGAGCGCTCCCAGTCCCCCCCAGTTCGTTCCAGTCCTTCACTGGACCAGCTCCCAATCCCAGGGAATGTTCATCGGGAATGTTGGTGACAGGAGCAGGATCGGCACCGAGCTGTGACATTCCCACTCCGTGCAGGACAAACCATCACCATCAGCATTCCCAATTATTTTTTGTTCCCCTTTCTTTCCCAAGGTTAAAACTCCGCTGGAGCCTGGAGCATCCCAGTTTCTCCCACAGGGGTTTCAGGAGTGATTTCAAACACAAACCACATCTCACACCACGTTTGGCTTTTTCCTCTCCTTTTCCAAGCCGGAATTTATCCCAACTCATCTCTGCTGCTGGATGGACAAAAACCCAGGAGGATCCGCAGCTCCTTCCCCTGAATCCATCCTGGTGCGACCCTCAGGGTCAGAGAGCACCGGGAATTTGGGGGAGATTTCCTAAATCTTGTCTTGGTGAGAATTTCACCGGTTCTGGGTGGAGAGAAAATCGTTCGGAGGGCAGGGAGATGAATGCTGACACCAAGGACCCCCCCGGGGCCTCCCGAGTCATTAAACAAATTAAATCTCGGCAGGAGGAGCCCCGTGATGGGCTGTGAAACCCCCGCGGGCCCGGTAATTGCTCTGCAGCTCGGGTGGGTGGAGAGACAAAGAGATTTGGGGGATTTGGGGGAATTTTGGGGGGAATTTTGGGGGATTTTGGGGGGATTTTGGGGGAATTTTGGGGGATTTTTCCTCCCCTGGCGCAGCCGGCGGCAGCTCCGGCGCTTTTTGGATTCATGGAGAGCTCGGAGATTTGGCTGGGCTGGGATGGACTGGGATGTACTGGGATGGACTGGGATGGGCTGGGATGGACTGGGATGGACTGGGATGGGCTGGGATGGGCTGGGATGGACTGGGATGGACTGGGATGGGCTGGGATGGACTGGGATGGGGTCCTCCCCTGGAGAGAGCTCCCAGTCCCCCCAGTGGGTACAGAGTGGGCCCAGTCCCCCTGCACAGAGCTGGGGGTTCCAGTGGGACTGGGAATGGCAGGGTGGGGGTTCCAGTGGGATTGGGATCCTGGAGGAGCTGGGGGGGTCCCAGTGAAGCTGGGATCCTGGAAGAGAAGGGGATCCCGATGGAAGTTGGGGGTCCCTGTGGATCTGGGGGTCCCCAGGACAATTCCTGATGGAAGTTGGGGGTCCCTGTTGGTCCCAGTTCAGTTCCTGATGGAAGTTGGGGGTCCCTGTGGATCCGGGGGTCCCAGTGCATTTCCGGACAGGGGTTGGGGGTCCCTGTGGATCCAGGGGTCCCCAGGACACCCCTGGCTCCGGGACACCCCCACCCCAGCCGTTGGCAGCACCTCCCTCCATTGTTTCCCCAGCCGCGTTTTCCCCATGACCTCATCTTCCCTTGGCTCCCGCTGGCGATTTTATGGCAGGGAAAGGATTCTGCAGCCAAAGGAAAGCAGATCCAGGCTCCTCTTCCCCCCCTGTGCCGCTTCCAGCCGGGTTTGGTTCTGCTCCAGGCACAGGGATGGGGTGAGACGAGCTGGGAGCGGGTCAGGAACGTTCTCCTCGTTCCTGCAGGAACACGACAGGCTCCAGCCAGGGGTTGAAACAATTCCCCCCAGGAACCAGCCCTGGACACGAAAGTTTCTCAGTCATCATCAGCGTTTTGTAGGATTTTATTCAAATAAACTTTCAGGCTCCATTTCCTGCTGCTGAGATCCCCCTCGGAGGATTGGGAGGCACAAAAATCAGAAATCTCCCGAGGAAGCACATGGGGAGCATCCCCCTGAGATGGAGCAGTGAAAATGGGGATTTGGGGTAAAACAACCAGGAAAAAGGGGAGCAGGGGCTCATCCACGAGTTAAAATCCCAGGAATCAAACACGGAGCTGTTCAAGGGCTGGCTCAACAAAGCTACTGAGAGAGAGCCAATAAATACCTGAGAAATAACTGGGATTAAATTCAGAGCTGGGATTGTTCAGATGGAAAAGGGAAGAGTCCAGGGAGAGCTCAGAGCCCTGTGCAGGACCTGGAGAGCTGGAGAGGGGCTGGGGACAGGGAGGGAGGGACAAGGGACAGGGATGTAGGGGCTGGGGACAGGGATGGAGGGACAGGACACAGGGATGGAGGGACAGGACACAGGGATGGAGGGACAGGACACAGGGAATGGCTCCCACTGCCACAGGAAGGGATTTTGGGATTTTGGGATGGAATTCCTGGCTGGAGAAGCCCTGGGATGGAATTCCCAGAGGAGCTGTGGCTGCCCCTGGGAGTGTCCAAGGCCAGGCTGGAGCCTCTGGGATGTGGCAGTGTCCCTGTGGGACTGGAGGGGGTTTAAGGTCCCTCCCAACCCAAACCATCCCGGAATTCTCTGAAATCTCCTCTCCAGCATCAGCAACCCCCACACAAAATCTGCCCTGGGAAAAGAACAGCCCGAGCACAAATCCCTGTGCCCCCTTCACCTGCAAACCCAAATCCCTCAAACCCAAACCCCCCAAACCCTCCACCCCAAACCCAGGCTGGTCCCTGAGGCAGGAGAGGAGTCCTGGGACTGGGACTGGGACTGGGACTGGGACTGGGATTGGGACTGGAACTGGGACTAGGACTGGGACTGGGACTGGGACTGGGATTGGAACTGGAATTGGAACCAGAACTTCCAGACTGGGACTGGGACTGGAACCAGAACCTCCAGGCTGAATTAGGACCATGACTGGAATCAGAACTTCCAAACTGGGTTAGGACTGGAACTGGAACCAAAACCTCCAGGCTGGGACTGGAGCTAGAACTGGAACCAGAACCTGTGGGTTGGGATTAGGACTGGAACCAGAACCTCCAGACTGGGATTAGGACCGGGACTGGAATCAGAACCTCCAGGCTGGATTAGGACTGGAATCAGAACCTCCAGGCTGGATTAGGACCAGGACTGGAATCAGAACCTCCAGACTGGGATGAGGACTGGAATCAGAACCTCCAGGCTGGATCAGGACCAGGACTGGAATCAGAACCTCCAGGCTGGATTAGGACCAGGACTGGAATCAGAACCTCCAGGCTGGATTAGGACCAGGACTGGAATCAGAACCTCCAGGCTGGATTAGGACTGGAATCAGAACCTCCAGGCTGGATTAGGACTGGAATCAGAACCTGCAGGCTGGATCAGGACCAGGACTGGAATCAGAACCTCCAGGCTGGATTAGGACTGGAAATGGAATCAGAACTTCCAGGCTGGACCAGGACTGGCACCAGAACCTCCAGGCTGGGATGAGGACTGGAATCAGAACCTGCAGGCTGGATTAGGACTGGAATCAGAACCTCCAGGCTGGATTAGGACTGGAATCAGAACCTCCAGGCTGGATCAGGACCAGGACTGGAACCAGAACCTCCAGGCAGGACCAGGGCACACAGCCGGGCCGGAGGGGGCAGGGCAGCACGAGCAGCTCGGCTTTAATTGCGGCGCGGCTGCCAAGCCCAACAAAGCCGCGCTGGGAGAACAGAAGTCATTGTGTTGGGTGTGCAGGTCGGGATTGTTGCCGTGCCGAGGGAGGGAGGTGAAATCCATCCCTCCCTCCCTCCCTCCATCCCTCCCCGGTGACTCAGGTGCCCGAGCCGCCCCGGGCGCATCTCGCAGCAGCGGCTCCAGCCCCGGGCTCATAATGGGATTATTGTTCCTTTGCGTGCAAAGCCTCGCTCGGGCTCGGTGTCCCCGCCCTGCCCTGCAAACCGCAGCCCCGGCACGGCCCGGGACAGCCCCGCTCCTTCCTGGCATCCCCCAGAGCCAGGGAGCGGGGAATGAATGGGGGGGAGGGACGCGTGGGGGAGAGAGGCAGCCCCACGGGGATCATCAGATCCATGGGGATCATCAGATCCATGGGGATCGTCCTGTCCTGAAGGGGATCCACGGGAATCATCCTGTCCTGAAGGGATCACCCAGATCCATGGGGATCGTCCTGTCCTGAAGGGATCATCCAGATCCACAGGGATCACCCAATCCTAAAGGGATCATCCAATCCCACAAGGATCATCCAGTCCTAAAGGGATCATCCTGTCCTAAAGGGATCATCTGGATCCATAGGGATCATCCAGCCCCACGGGGATCATCAGATCCATGGGGATCATCAGATCCATGGGGATCGTCCTGTCCTAAAGGGATCATCCAGATCCGTGGGGATCATCCTGTTCTAAAGGGATCATCTGGATCCATGGGGATTATCCAATCCATAGGGATCATCCAATCCATAGGGATCGTCCTGTCCTAAAGGGATCATCGAGATCCACAGGGATCATCCAGTCCTAAAGGGATCATCCTGTTCTAAAGGGATCATCTGGATCCATGGGGCTCATCCAATCCATAGGGATCATCTTGTCCTAAAGGGATCATCCAGATCCATAGGGATCATCCTGTCCTGAAGGGATCATCCTGTCCCACAGGGATCATCCGGATCCATGGGGATCATCCTGCCCTAAATGGATCATCCAGATCCACAGGAATCATCCAAATCCACAGGGATCATCCAGTCCTAAAGGGATGATCCAGATCCATAGGGATCATCCAGATCCACAGGGATCATCCAATCCTAAAGGGATCACCCAATCCCACAGGGATCATCCAGCCCTAAAAGAATCATCCAGATCCATAGGGATCATCCAATCCTAAAGGGATCATCCAATCCCACGCCTGCCCAGACACCCAAACAATCCCAACCTGTGGGAAAGGGGAAGAAAGGAAAAGGAAAAGGAAAAGGAAAAGGAAAAGGAAAAGGAAAAGGAAAAGGAAAAGGAAAAGGAAAAGGAAAAGGAAAAGGAAAAGGAGAAAAAGGAGAAAGGACTCAGCAGCCTCTGAATCTCCCCTTGAGTTTTAGGGCTCATCCCTCCAGGCCCCAGAGGATTTCCCTGGGGGTTCCTCCCTGATTTCCCTGCCAGTGCTGGTCCCAGGCAGCACCTCCATGCTTTGGCCTCTGAAACACAAAAAATCCCCACAATAAAAGCAGGAAAATCCAGCCAGCCCTGCATTCCTGGGCTTTTCCTGGGCCTGGCCCAGCCCTGGGAGCAGCAGCTCGTGCACAGGCAGCACCAGGGCAGCTCCAGTGCCAAGCACAGACACCTCAGGGCTGGGAGGAACTGGGGATTTCCCCTTTATTTCCCCTTTATTTCCCATTATTTCCCCATTCTCAGGTCACCCCCTTCATCAGCAGGGCCTGGAAAACCCCAAAACAGCCACAAAAGCAAAGAGGCCACAAATACAGGCTGGGGGTTGGGGTGACTTTGAACCCCACCAAAAGAAATTGCATTTATTTGGGGAGGGTTGAAGTTTAACTGCAGAGGGGTCCCAGGTTAAGTTTCCCTCCAACCAGTGCTAAAATTTGGTGATTTTAAAATGCTAAAATGCTAAAATTTGATGATTTTAAGGCCATGCTCAAGAATCTAAAAGTTTTACTGAGAAATTAGCTGGTCAGGGCTGCTCCTGCACCAGCTTTCCCCTCACCCCAAGGAATGGGGAGATGATTTAATTTCCCTCCAGGGGATAAACAGAAAAGTGGGATTTTCCTCTGGGATCCCTAGAAATCCTCTGGGATTTCTGAATCCTTCCCCAGGGATCCATCCCTGCAGGATTAAATGTTTGATGTGACATTATCCAAGCAGGATTAAATGTTTGATGTGACATTATCTCCCAGCAATCTGATTACAAGGCTGCCTTTAACTCTCTCATGGATTTTTTTTTTTGGTACCAGCTGGCACCACACACCAGGAATTAAACCAGGAGCAGGCTGGAGAATCCCAAGCTTTGGACAGCAGAGGATTTGAAGGTTTTTAAGGCTGAGGGCTCAGAGTTTTGATTCCCAGCTGGGGCAGATCCCTTCCCTCACCTTTTAAAAAAGAGCCTGACACCCCCTGCTCATCCTGCTGCAGGCTGAATTCCCAAATTTCCCACACCCAGGATGAAACTGCCTTTCCTTGCCATCCCCAAGGAATCCCCTGCCCAGCCAGGAGCTCGGACAGAGGAACAAGAGGCTGGAGAGAGGAAACCCAGAGGGGTGGGGGGAGCAAATCTGGGATTTATGGTACCCAAACAACTCTGTGCAAACTCCATTTCCCATTTATTGGAAGCAATCACAGTTCAAAGGTCAAATCCATCAACAAACGGGAGCTTTGGATCATCCAGAGGGACACACAGAGGAAAAAACAAGAAACAAAAAAAACAAAACAAAACAAAAAAAATTTAAGGATTAAAAAAGGGACAGCTCCAACTCCGTTTATTCCAGCTCAGTTTATCCCAGCTCAGTTTATTCCAAATGAGTTTATTCCAGCTCAGTTTGTTTATTCCAGTTCAGTTTATCCCAGCTCAGTTTATCCCAGCTCAGTTTATCCCAGCTCAGTTTAGTCCAGCTCAGTTTATTTATCCCAGCTCAGTTTATCCCAGCTCAGTTTGTTTATTCCAGTTCAGTTTATCCCAGCTCAGTTTATCCCAGCTCAGTTTATTCCAGTTCAGTTTATTCCAGTTCAGTTTATCCCAGCTCAGTTTATCCCAGCTCAGTTTATCCCAGCTCAGTTTATTCCAGCTCAGTTTAGTCCAGCTCAGTTTATTTATCCCAGCTCAGTTTATCCCAGCTCAGTTTGTTTATTCCAGTTCAGTTTATCCCAGCTCAGTTTATCCCAGCTCAGTTTATTCCAGTTCAGTTTATTCCAGTTCAGTTTATCCCAGCTCAGTTTATCCCAGCTCAGTTTATTCCAGTTCAGTTTATCCCAGCTCAGTTTATCCCAGCTCAGTTTATTCCAGCTCAGTTTAGTCCAGCTCAGTTTATTTATCCCAGTTCAGTTTATCCCAGCTCAGTTTATCCCAGCTCAGTTTATTCCAGTTCAGTTTATTCCAGTTCAGTTTATCCCAGCTCGGTTTATCCCAGCTCAGTTTATTCCAGTTCAGTTTATCCCAGCTCAGTTTATCCCAGCTCAGTTTATCCCAGCTCAGTTTGTTTATTCCAGCTCAGTTTATCCCAGCTCAGTTTATTCCAGATGAGTTTATCCCAGCTCAGTTTATCCCAGCTCAGTTTATCCCAGCTCAGTTTATTCCAGCTCAGTTTATCCCAGCTCAGTTTATTCCCTCCCACAGGAGGGTCAGGGAAGGTTCAGGGGAGCCCTTTGTGCTGGAGGTTGGAATGAGGGGGAGCTGGGATTTGGAACCCTGGGGATTCCAGCCTGGATCAATCTCAGGAGCCATTCCAGAAATGCTGGGGGAGCACCAGGAGAAGAGGCAGGAACTCTGCATGGCTCTGCAGGTGGGATCATGAATCCATCCTGGGGATCCATCCTGGGAGATCCATCCTGGGAGATCCATCCTGGGGGATTCATCCTGGGGATCCATCCTGGGGGATTCATCCTGGGGGATTCATCCTGAGGGATTAATCCTGGGGATCCATCCTGGGAGATCCATCCTGAGGGATTGGGGATTCATCCTGGGGGATCCATCCTGAGGAATTCATCATGGGGGATCAGTCCTGAGGGATCCATCCTGAGGGATTAATCCTGGGGGATCCATCCTGGGGAATTAATCCTGAAGGATCCATCCTGGGGGATCCATCCTGGGGGATTCATCCTGAGGGATTGGGGATCCATCCTGGGGATCCATGTTGAGGGATCCATGTTGAGGGATTCATCCTGGGGATCCATCCTGGGGGATTGGGGATTCATCCTGGGGGATCAGTCCTGGGGGCTTCATTCTGGGGGATCCATCCTGGGGAATCCATCCCGAGGGATTCATCCTGGGGGATTCATCCTGGGGATCCATCCTGAGGGATTGGGGATTCATCATGGGGGATCCATCCTGGGGATCCATCCTGGGGGATTCATTCTCCAGCTCCTGCTCTTCCTGCAGCAGAGCAGGATGAACCTGGCCTGGCCCTGCAGGAGTTCTGGATCTCTGGAATCCAGCAATCCCCTGGGAATTGCTCCAGGCAGGGACAGTGTGCAGCTCCCACCTTGCCTGTCACAGAGGACTCAAATCCTCCTTTCCTGGTGTTTGTTCCCAAAAAAACCCTGGAATATTGGACACAGCACATGGGGACAGAGCCCCTCTGAGATACATTTAGCAAAATAAAAATGACATTTCCCTCTTGCAGAGATGCCAAGAAAATTGATCTTTATTTGCCTGGACTGTCTCCATCCATCCAAAGCAATCCCTGCAGCATTCCCCAGGAGCAGCAGGATGTGGGGGAGCTCTGATCACACCCCAGAAAGGGTGGAATTCTGGAATTCCAGCCTCCCTCAGGAGTCACTGCATTCCAGTGCCTCAGTGCTCAGGGAGAATTCCCAACCTCCCACAGAACAGAGAGGATCAAAATCCCAATTTCCTTCCTTGCAGAGCCCAGCCCAGCATCACCCAAGGCCCCTTCCAAGGGGAAAACCCAGCCAGGACCTGGGAGAACAACCAGGACCTGGGAGAACCCAAACAGGACCTGGGAGAACAACCAGGACCTGGGGCACCCAAACAGGACCTGGAGAACCCAAACAGGACCTGGGGCACCCAAACAGGACCTGGAGAACCCAAACAGGACCTGGAGCACCCAGCCAGGACCTGGAGCACCCAGCCAGGATCTGGAGCACCCAAACAGGACCTGGAGCACCCAGCCAGGATCTGGAGCATCCAGCCAGGACCTGGAGCATCCAGCCAGGACCTGGAGCACCCAGCCAGGATCTGGAGCACCCAGCCAGGATCTGGAGCATCCAGCCAGGATCTGGAGCATCCAGCCAGGACCTGGAGCATCCAGCCAGGACCTGGAGCACCCAGCCAGGACCTGGAGCATCCAGCCAGGACCTGGAGCACCCAAACAGGATCTGGAGCACCCAGCCAGGACCTGGAGCACCCAAACAGGACCTGGAGCACCCAGCCAGGACCTGGAGCATCCAGCCAGGACCTGGAGCACCCAAACAGGATCTGGAGCACCCAAACAGGATCTGGGAACACCCAGCCAGGACCTGGAGCACCCAGCCAGGATCTGGAGCACTCAGCCACGTTTGTGCTTGGAAATCACCGCCAGGAACTCGCAGGGGAAGGGGAGATACAAAATCAGAGCAAATCAACACCAAACCAGATCCCCAAATTCTATGTACAGGAGCAGTCCTGGGGCGTGTTGGGCTCCAGCCCTGCAGGCTCTGAGGTGTCTGAGGGGCTGAGGCTCTGTCCTAGCCCAGCCCCACATCCAGGGACATCATCACCACAAATCCCAGCATGGAGCTCCAGGATGCCAGCTTCCCATTGCCACTGCAGGGACACAGGAAGGAAAGGGTTAATTGACATTAATTAATGCCTTGTCTTCATTTCTGCCTGGATTAAAACACAGAGATGAATTTTTCATTGGGGTTGGGTTGTTGTTAAATCTGATTTAAAGCACTGAAGTGAGCAAAATGGATTCAGGTCCAGCTGGTTCCAAGGTTTTAAAGCTGATCAGTCCAATAAAGAGTTAACATCTGTATTATTTATCATTTTGGGCCAAAAACCAAACACCACAAATAGTGCAGTGCAGCACTACCTGCCCAACCAAAAATTACTGCCTGAAATCATGGAGGAACAGAAAAGGAGAAAGAGAAAAAACTCAAAATCTCCATCTTGTCCCACACCCATTGCTATATTCTAAAAATCCCTATATTCTAAAATTTATTCTAAAATTTATTTGATTCTAAAGTAAAATAAATTTATTACTAAATTCCAAACTGAAATCACACCCTGCTATTTAACTGCACAGCAGTGATTTTAACTCCATCACTCAAATTTGGAATCCTTCTCCAAGGCCTCAAGTCAAAATAAATGTTCTCTAGGGAGTCAGTGTCAGAAAGCACAGAAAGTTCAGAATTCCCAGGTTTTAGGGTTCAGAAAGCACAGAAAATTCAGAATTCTCAGGTTTAGGGTTCAGAAAGCACAAAAAATTCAGAATTCCCAGGTTTCAGGATTCAGAAAGCACAAAAAGTTCAGAATTCCCAGGTTTCAAGGTTCAGAATTCCCAGATTTCAGGGTTCACAAAGCCCAGAAAATTCAGAATTCCCAGGTTTCAGGGTTCAGAACTCCCAGGTTTCAGGGTTCACAAAGCCCAGAAAATTCAGAATTCCCAGGTTTCAGGGTTCAGAACTCCCAGGTTTCAGGGTTCACAATTCCCAGGTTTCAGAATTCCCAGGTTTCAGGGTTCAGAATTCCCAGGTTTCAGGGTTCAGAATTCCCAGGTTTCCAACCAGAGGGGAGAGGCAGAGCTGGGAGCAGGGAAATCCCAACCCTGCTGCTCGTGTCCCATCCCAAGGGATGTCCCCATTCCCCAGCAATGTCCCCATTCCCCAGCAATGTCCCCATTCCCCAGCAATGTCCCCACTCCCCAGCAGTGCCCTGGCTGCACCCTGACCCCCCCAGCTCCCCAAACCCCATCTCCAGCCCTGGGATCATTAATTCCCTTTTCTCCCTGGAGCATTCCCAGCCCCCCTCCCCTTGCTGGGAGTTTTATTCCCTCTGCTCCCAAACCCCCCCATTCCCACGGACACTCCTCGCTCCCAGGGGTGCTGGGGGGCACCCAGGGGTGGGGAGGGGTCTCACCAGCTCTGTGCCTCGGGGATGATGTCATCCAGCACCACGTAGACCATGGCTCCAGCAGCAAAGCCCAGCGCGTACGGGAGGAGCGGCTCGGCCAGCACCACGGCAAAGGCACCCAGGACACCAGCCAGGGGCTCCACCATCCCACTGAGCTGCCCAAACCTGCCAGGAAAACCCCAAAAATCACTACAGAGCCAGCCAGGGGCTCCACCATCCCACTGAGCTGTCCAAACCTGCCAGGAAAATCCAAAATATCCCTGCAGAGCCAGCCAGGGGCTCCACCATCCCACTGAGCTGTCCAAACCTGCCAGGAAATCCAAAATATCCCTGCAGAGCCAGCCAGGGGCTCCACCATCCCACTGAGCTGCCCAAACCTGACAGGAAAACCCCCAAAATCCCTGCAGAGCCAGCCAGGGGCTCCACCATCCCACTGAGCTGTCCAAACCTGCCAAAATCACCCCAAAAATCCCTGCAGAGCCAGCCAGGGGCTGATGTTGGGATCAGGGATGTTGGATCAGGGATTGTTTGAATCAGGGATTGTTGGATCAGGGATTTCTGGGATCAGGGATTGCTGGGATCAGGGATTTCTGGGATCAGGGATGTTGGATCAGGGATGTTGGATCAGGGATGCTGGATCAGGGATTGTTTGGATCAGGGATGTTGGATCAGGGATGTTGGATCAGGGATTTCTGGGATCAGGGATTGCTGGGATCAGGGATGTTGGATCAGGGATTGTTTGGATCAGGGATGTTGGATCAGGGATTTCTGGGATCAGGGATGCTGGAGCAGGGAGCAGCTCACCAGAACGCTTTCCAGGTGGAGAACCCAGCGCCACGCAGGGGCAGGCTGACTGCCAGCCCCTCTGGGAAGTTCTGGATCCCAATCCCAATGGCTAAATTCCTACAAAAAGCACAAATAAATCCATTTATTTCTGTCAGGGGCAAAGCTCAGCTGCAGGAGTTTGGGATTTTTGGGGAGTGTTTCAGACACCACACAGGGCTCCACACAAATCCTGTCCCACACCTGGAGTTTTCTCTTTTCTTCTTCTTTGCTGGGCTGTGCTGGTGGCACTGGGGGACACCAGCAGTGGGACCATGCTGGGGGGCTCCAGCACTGAGGGGTCAGGCTCTGAGGGGTCTCCAGAGGGATCCCAGAGCCTCCCCCAAGCTCAGCTCCCCTCTGCCAACACCTCCCAGCTCCCTTTTCTCACCCCCTCACTTCCTATGAGGAAAATAAGCCCGGTGAGAAAAAGCTCTGTGGGTTGTTTGAACTTCTCCCAGGGTTTACAGAAGAGGGGAGGGGAAGGGGGAGAGGCTCTGGGTTTCCCTGAGCAGGACAGGCCATTACAATCACCAACATTATTCCAGGAGAGAGAGGGAGGACGGAGGGGGAAAACCATCCCTGCTGGAAAACACTGCAGCCGCTGTCTGAGCTGGGTTTTTTTTTTTTCCTCCTTCCCTGGCTCAGCACAAAGCAGCTATTGCTGCTCCTGGCCACAACAAACTCACAGGAGGGAGCTGGGAATGCAGGGGGCTGTGTGGGAAGAGCCCACTGGGAATGGGGCAGGAGGGAGGGATGGGACTGGGGGAGAGCCAGGGGAACCCAGCAGGGTTTGTCCCTGTGCCCTCCCTCCCCTGCTTCCCACACAGCCCACAGGAAAACCCATCTGTGCTCCCCAGGAAAACCCATCTGTGCCCCCTAAAACCAGGAACAACCCCAGGAAAACCCATCTGTGCTCCCCAAATCCAGGAACAACCCCAGCAGAGCCCCAGGATAACCCATCTGTGCTCCCCAAATCCAGAACAACCCCAGGAAAACCCATCTGTGCTCCCTAAAACCAGAACAACCCCAGGAAAACCCATCTGTGCTCCCCAGGATAACCCAACCATGCTCCCCAAATCCAGGAACAACCCCAGGATATTCTGATCCCAAGGGATATTCCTGTCCTAAAGGATATTCCATCCCAAGGGATATTCCTGTCCCAATCCCAAGGGATATTCTGATCCCAAGGGATATTCCTGTCCCAGACCTTTGGGATATTCCTGCCCTATTCCTTGGATTATTCCTACCCAGCCTCAATGGATATTCCAGCTCAATCCCAAGAGATATTCCTGCCCTGTCCCTTGGGATATTTCTGTTCCAAGGGATATTTCATCCCAAGGAATATTCCTGTCCCACTCCCAAGAGATATTCCAGCCCAATCCCAAGGGATATTCCTGTTTCAAGGGACATTCCAGTCCCAATGAATATTCCTGCCCACTCCCAAGGGATATTCCTGCTCTATCTCTTGGATTATCCCAGCCCTGTCCCCTGGGATATCCCAGCCCATTCCCGTGGATTATCCCAGCCCTGTCCCTTGGGATATCCCAGCCCTCTCCCGTGGATTATCCCAGCCCTCTCCTGTGGATTATCCCAGCCCTGTCCTTTGGGATATCCCAGCCCTCTCCTGTGGATTTTCCCAGCCCTGTCCTGTGGATTATCCCAGCCCTGTCCCCTGGGATATCCCAGCCCATTCCCGTGGATTATCCCAGCCCTGTCCCGTGGATTATCCCAGCCCTGTCCCCTGGGATATCCCAGCCCTGTCCCATGGATTATCCCAGCCCTGTCCCGTGGATTATCCCAGCCCTGTCCCGTGGATTATCCCAACCCTGTCCCCTGGGACATCCCAGCCCTCTCCCGTGGATTTTCCCAGCCCGTGCCCGGGGCTGTCCCCGCTCAGGGAGCCGATCAAAGCCGCTTTGTGTCGGGGAACAAAGGCGCGTTTGACGGGAATAGGTGCGGATTCTTGGAAAGCTTCCCCGGGCACAGGGGAATCCATTGTAAAACAGGGACAGGGGACAGGGGACAGGGACACAGGAAAACCTGTGGGGTGAAGGGTTTGGGGCTCTGAAGAGAGGAGGAGAAAGGTGGAGAGTTTCTATTTTAAACAACCTGCAAATAAATCCAATTTTTACATCCTCATAGCAGGCCAGCCCTAAATAAAGTGGGATTTAAGGAGGTGGCTGCACTGAGCTGGGGAGGGCTGGGAGAGACAAAACTTTATAAAGGTTATTGCAGTAATTTCACCATTATAAACTGCACCATTTTGATTAAAATTTTGGTCTGAACTCAAAGTGTGGCTTATAATGACACCCCTGGGATCTTTCCTGGGAACATCCCTGGAATCTGGGATTGTCCTGGGAACATCCCTGGAATCTTTTCTGGAACATCCCTGGAATCTGGGATCTTTTCTGGGAAAATCCCTGAAATCTTTTCTGGGAACATGCCTGGAATCTTTTCTGGAACATCCCTGGGATCTTTTCTGGAACATCCCTGGGATCTTTTCTGGAACATCCCTGGAATCTTTCCTGGGAACATCCCTGGAATCTGAGATCTTTTCTGGGAAAATCCCTGAAATCTTTTCTGGGAACATCCCTGAAATCTGGGATCTTTTCTGGGAAAATCCCTGGGATCTCTTCTGGGAACATCCCTGGGATCTTTTCTGGGAACATCCCTGGAATCTTTCTGAGAACATTCCTGGGATCTTTTCTGGGAACATCCCTGAAATCTTTTCTGGGAAAATCCCTGGGATCTTTTCTGGAAAATCCCTGGAATCTTTTCTGGAACATCCCTGGGATCTTTTCTGGGAACATCCCTGAGATCTTTTCTGGGAAAATCCCTGGGATCTCTTCTGGGAACATCCCTGGGATCTTTTCTGGGAACATCCCTGAGATCTTTTCTGGGAAAATCCCTGAAATCTTTCCTGGGAACATCCCTGGAATCTGGGATTGTCCTGGGAACATCCCTGGAATCTTTTCTGGGAACATCCTGAGAATGGGTCCCCAGGTGACAATTCCCCCCCCAAACCCCTCTGCTGTAACCAACCCCAAAAATCCACACTCAGCTTCATCCTAAGAGCTCTGCCAAAAATCTGCCCCCAGAGCTTTAAATCTTCCCAAATTCTCTGTGTCCAGTGGTGCCCAGATAAAACACCTCACCCTGCTTCCCAAATCCCTTTATTTCTCATCTGCTCCGAGGAATTTATGGCATTTAACTCCTCATTTAAACCTCCCTGGCCTTGGGAAGAGCAGAGAAAAAGGAAAATCTGGGAATGCTCAGGGTTGGCCCTGTGAGAGAAGGCACCAATCCTAAATTTGGGGAGAGGAGTGGGATGGGAACAGGGAATCAAGCATCAATCCTAAATTTGTGTGGAAGAATTGGGATAGGAATGTGGAACCAGCCACCAATCCCAGATTTGGGGAGAGAAGTGGGAACATGGAACCAGGCATCAATCCCAAATTTGTGTGGATGAATTGGGATGGGAACAAGGAACCAGGCACCAATCCCAGATTTGGGGAGAGGAGTGGGAACAGGAACTTGGATGTTCCCACCTGGTGTCAGCTGGGAGAGGAGCAGCAGCCCAGCATGGGAATTCTCATCCCACCAGCTCTGCATTCCACCCACAGGGACAGAAAAATAAAAACTCCACAGGAGTGCAGAAAACCCATCCCTGTTCCATGCCCAGCTTTGTCTGAGTCAGACTTGCAGGGATTTTTTTTGCCAAGTTATTCCCTGGAACATCCAGGCCCACGCTCTGCAGCTGTGCCCTGGCACTCAGGGAAGGTGGAAGGATCCTGGAGCACCAGTTCCACCTGAGCTTCCCAAGATCCAATAAAAAAAATGCTGAAAATCCTGGTTTGGGCATCCCCAGGTTCCATTTTCCAGCCTTAACAACAATCTCTGATTAAATATTTCCAATGAGAGCCACGAGTGACTCTGAAATCTGCACCCACAGGGAGATTCCTGCTGGAAAAGCATCCCTGGAGCTGGAAAACAGCTCAGCCAGAGCAAAACCACAGGAAAAGGATCAGCCAGGGGTGCAGGAGCACAGAGCTGGGCTTGGCACAGGAATCCAAGCCCATGGTGCAGCAGATTCCCTTTTCCTGCCCCAATTCCTGCTCACCCACACCCTCCTCCTCCTCCTCAAACACATTCCCAAATCTTTCTGCTGTTAAAAATTCCCTGGCACAGGTTTCTTCCAGTTTTTTCTGCAGCACAACCCAGGCACACTCCTGAGTTGCAGCAATCCTGCCCGAGGAAATTAATTTTATGGCAAATTTCTCCTTGACAAAAAAAACATAAATCCTCAGGAAGCAGCAACGCTCTGTAAGAAAATGGATTTGGCTTTTGTAGCACGGGGATGAGCTCCTGCAGCCAGCAAAGAGCTCCTGGGGAGGGCAGGTTTGGGGTTTGGGGGGTGCAGATTTGGGATTTAGGATTTGGGATTTGGGAGATGTAGATCCAGGATTTGGGAGGTGCAGATTTGGGATTTAGGATTTGGGAGGTGCAGATTTGGCAGGGGCAGATTTGGGATTTGGGAAGTGCAGATTCAGGATTTGGGGGGTGCAGATTTGGGAGATGCAGATTTAGGATTTGGGAAGTGCTCATTTGGGATTTGGGAGATGCAGATTCAGGATTTGGGATTTGGGAGATGCAGATTCAGAATTTGGGGGGTGCAAATTTAGGATTTGGGAAGTGCAGATTTAGGATTTGGGAGGTGCAGATTTGGGATTTGGGAGGTGCAGATTTGGGATTTAGAAGATGCAGATTTGGAATGTGCAGATTTGGGATTTGGAAGGGGCAGATTCAGGATTTGTGGGGTGCAGATTTGGGAAGTGCAGATTTAGGATTTGGGAGGTGCTGATTTGGGATTTGGGAAGTGCTGATTTGGGATTTGGGAGGTGCTGATTTGGGATTTGAGAGGTGCAGATTCAGGATTTAGGACTTGGGAGATGCAGGTTTGGGATTTGGGAGGTGCAGATTCAGAATTTGGGATTTGGGAAATGCAGATTTGGTATTTGGGAGGTGCAGATTCAGAATTTGGGAGGTGCAGATTTGGGAAGTGCAGATTTAGGATTTGGGAGGTGCAGATTTAGGATTTGGGATGTGCTGATTTGGGATTTGGGAGGTGCTGATTTGGGATTTGAGAGGTGCAGATTCAGGATTTAAGATTTGGGATTTGGGAAATGCAGGTTTGGGATTTGGCAGGGGCAGATTCAGGATTTGGGAAGTGCTGATTTGGGATGTGCAGATTTGGGATTTGGGAGGTGCAGTCAGGATTTGGGAGGTGCAGATTTGGGATTTGGGGGGTGAACACAGCCAGCCCCTTGTGGGACCTGGTCTGGTCCCTCTCCTGCTCCATCCAGCTCTGGGAAAGCCACTGGGGAAGGGGAGCAGGGTCAGACAGCCCTGCCTGTCCCCTGCCTGTCCCTGCCTGTCCCCTCCATCCCCTGCCTGTCCCTGCCTGTCCTGAGCCTGTCCTGAGCCTGTCCTGAGCCTGTCCCTGTCTGTCTCTGTCTCTCCTGTGCCCCTGTCTGTCCCTGTCCCCACTCTGTCCCTGCTCCCAGCAGCTCCAGCCCCATCTGGCTCCTGTCAGAGCATCCCCCCAGGGATGGGAGGGCAGGATGGGATCCTCCAGGGAGGGGAGGCAGGATCGGATCCTCCAGGGAAGGGGAGGGCAGGATGGGATCCTCCAGGGAGGGGAGGGCAGGATCGGATCCTCCAGGGAAGGGGAGGGCAGGATGGGATCCCCCCAGGGAAGGGGAGGGCAGGATCGGATCCTCCAGGGAAGGGGAGGGCAGGATGGGATCCTCCAGGGAGGGAAGGGGAGGCAGGATCGGATCCTCCCCCGCGGTTCAGGGCAGCCAGAGCAGCTTTTCCAAGCCGTGCCTGCCCTTCTCCTCACCTTCCTGCCTGGAAGGCGGCCAGGAGCAGCCCCAGCCTTCCCCAGTCCCTTCTGGAGGGAACCTTCCCCTCCCGGGCACACCCTGGCACTGCTGCTCCTCTCCCGGCCCCGCAGCACTTGGTTCCCTCCCGGTGGAAATTCCCGATATTCCATCCCTGCAGGCAGCAGGGTAGCAGCAGCACAGCCCCACAGGGGTGAGGAACAGCTCAGCCCCCACGGGAATCACCCCAAAAGGGGCAGCTGCCACCAGCCCAGCTCCAACCCCATCCTGGGATTGTGCCCTGGGACACTTGTGGGGATGGGGCAGCCAAAGCTGCTCTGGGAATTCCATCCCAGCCCCTCTCAGGGAACAATTCCTCACCAATATCCCACCCGACCCTGCCCTCAGGCAGTGGGGAGCTGTTCCATTCCCTATTCCTGTTCCCATTCCCGTTCCCATTCCCTATTCCTGTTCCCATTCCCATTCCTGTTCCCATTTCCTATTCCTGTTCCCATTTCCTATTCCTGTTCCCATTTCCTATTCCTGTTCCCATTCCCAATCTCTATTCCCCATTCCTGTTCTGATTCCTGTTCCTATCTCCATTCCCCATTCTCGTTCCCATTTGTGTTCCCATTCCCTATTCCTGTTCTCATTCCCATTCCTGTTCCCATTCCCCATTCCCAATCCCATTCCCATTCCCCTGGCACAGCCTCTCCCTGGATTCTCCCCCCAGACAATCCCGGCTGATCCAGGGGCTCTGCCCCAGCTGCAGCTCCCGGAGCATCCCAGAGGATCCCAGAGCATCCCAGAGGATCCCAGAGGATCCCAGGGCATCCCGGAGGATCCCGGAGGATCCCAGAACATCGCAGAACATCGCAGAGCATCCCAGAACATCCCAGAGCATCCCAGAACATCGCAGAGCATCCCGGCCGCAGGAACAGAGGCTGCACACCCGGGGGCAGCAAAGAAACGCTCAGGGGAACGGGAGGGGCTGGGATGAGCTGGGAATGGGCAGGGAATGGGCAGGGAATGGGCAGGGAATGGGCAGGACGAGCTGGGAATGAGCTGGGAATGGGCAGGGAATGGGCAGGGAATGGGCAGGATGAGCTGGGAATGGGCACGATGGGGAATCCCGGGATCCTGGATGAGCCAGGATGAGAGTCCCAGGATGCAGGATGAGCTGGGAATGGGCAGGGAATGGGCAAGATTTTCCCTTTGGATGTGTCCAGAGCCTCGCTCATTAAATAGAATTCCAGCTTTTTTCCCAGCCTCCAGAGCCCCAAGGAGCCTCCTGGAGATTCCCAGAGGATTCCCCAGCCCCAGGCAGTGACAGGCAGGCTGGTGGCAGTGCAGATTCTGTCCCCTCTGCAGCTGACTCCATTTGCATCGGGATTTTCCTGCTCCAGATGCCACCTTTCATCTCCCATGATGAATGCCTTGGAAATCCAGAGAAAGCACCAGCTGCTTCTGCCTTCCCAGCCTCCCTGGAGCAGCTGAGGGGGAAAACTCCTTTTGTTCCAGCATCTCCTGAGCTGCCTTTGTGAAGAGCCTTTTATCAGCAAAGGTTGGGAAACAGAGCTGGAGCATCCTGCTTTTGTCACTGGGATCTGTGGCAGTGGGGTCCCATTCTCAGGGATGGCCCAGGTTTGGGATGTGGCCACAGAGGGGCTGGACAGGTCCAAAATCAGCCTGGACAGGTCCAAAATCAGCCTGGACAGGTCCAAAATCAGCCTGGATGGATCCAAATCAGCCTGGGTGGATCCTAAATCAGCCTGGGTGGATCCTAAATCAGCCTGGACAGGTCCAAAATCAGCCTGAGTGGATCCTAAATCAGCCTGGGTGGATCCAAATCAGCCTGGATGGATCCCAAAACAGCCTGGATGGATCCCAGATCAGCCTGAGTGGATCCTAAATCAGCCTGGGTGGATCCAAATCAGCCTGGATGGATCCTAAACCAGCCTGGATGGATCCCAGATCAGCCTGGGTGGATCCCAAATCAGCCTGGGTGGATCCCAAATCAGCCTGGGTGGATCCCAGATCAGCCTGGATGGATCCCAGATCAGCCTGGACAGACCCTAAATCAGCCTGGGTGGATCCAAATCAGCCTGGATGGATCCCAGATCAGCCTGGACAGACCCTAAATCAGCCTGGGTGGATCCAAATCAGCCTGGGTGGATCCCAGATCAGCCCTGGGTGGATCCTAAATCAGCCTGGGTGGATCCCAGACCAGCCCTGGCCCCCACAGATCCTTCAGCAGGAATCATGGAATGGTTTGGGTTGGAAAGGACCCCAAGATCACCCCTGCCATGAGCAGGGACCTTTCACCATCCCAGGTTCTCCAGACCCCTCAGGGATCAGGGATCCCATCCCAGGGAGGAATTGCTCCCTAAAATCCAGGCTGGTCCCGTTTTCCCTGGGCCACAGCAGCAGCTGCAGATTGCCAGGGAAAGCCAGGGCTGGCAGGAGGTGCCGTTTGCAGAGCAGCCACCAAGAGGTGCCAGCAGCTCTTGCAAAGCCTCAGCAGCTCCACTCCAGATCTATCCCACATTTAGCCAAGATTTGTCACACTTTTATTTATCCCAGATTTATTTATCCCAGATTTATCTATCCTACATTTATCCCAGATCTATCCGACATTTATCCAAGATTGATTTATACCAGATTTATCTATCCCAGATTTATCTATCCCAGATTTATCCCAGATCTATCCCACATTTATCCAAGATTGATTTATACCAGATTTATCTATCCCAGATTTATCTATCCCACATTTATCCAAGATTTATCCCACATTTATTTCTCTCAGATTTATTTATCCCAGATTGATTTATCCCAGATTTATCCCAGATCTATCCCACATTTATCCAAGATTGATTTATCCCAGATTGATTTATCCCAGATTTATCTATCCCACATTTATCTATCCCACATTTATCTATCCCAGCTCTATCCCACATTTATCCCAGATTTATCCATCCCGGATCTATCCCAGATTTATTTATCCCAGATCTATCCCACATTTATTCCAGATTTATCCCAGCTATCCCAGGGATTCAGGCTGAGATTTCTCCCATCCCCACTGAGATTTCTCCCATCCCCACTGAGATTTCTCCCATCCTCACTGAGATTTCTCTCATCCCCAGCTGATTCCCACCCTCCCCTTTTCCCTTTTCCCTTTTCCCTTCCCTCTCCTCTGGAGCTCCCGTGCTGAGCTGAGCATCCCCAGGGGTGTCCAGCAGGGAGAGGGGAGGGGATGAAAAAACACCCTAAACCCTCCTGAGGGGATGGACAAACACCCCAAACCCTCCTGAGGGGATGGACAAACACCCCAAACCCTCCTGAGGGGATGGACAAACACCCCAAACCCCTCCTGAGGGGCAGCAGCACCCCTGGGACACTGAGCCCAGCCCCCCTGGGACCCCAGAGAGGAGAAATCTCTGGGATTTCTGGAACCCCAGCGGAGCCATCAACACCAGGAACGTTTTTTGTACATCAGAGTGAGGAAAACACAGCCCCAGGAATTCTTGCCCCTCCCTTTGCCCCCCTTGTGCCTGCAGACAAATTCCATCAGTCCCTGGATGCCCAGCCCAGCCCCAAGGCAAACCCAGCTCAGCCTCAGCCTTACCTGGCGCTCTGGAACGTGGCAGACTCGGATTTTCCAACGGCCCCAAATCCAACTCCCACTGCCAGGCCCTCTGCAACGGCAGGGAAATGCAGTGAGGTGCAGCCTGAACCCAGCTCTGAGCTCAGCCCTGAGCCTAGCCAGGAACCCAGTCCTGAACCCAGCTCTGAGCCCAGCCTGGAGCCCTGAGCCTAGCCAGGAACCCAGTCCTGAACCCAGCCCTGAGCCCAGCCTGGAGCCCTGAGCCTAGCCAGGAACCCAGTCCTGAACCCAGCTCTGAGCCCAGCTCTGAACCCAGCTCTGAGCCTAGCCAGGAACCCAGTCCTGAACCCAGCTCTGAACCCAGCTCTGAGCCCAGCCATGAACTCAGCTCTGAGCCCAGCCCTAAACCCAGCTCTGAACCCAGCTCTGAGCCCAGCCATGAACTCAGCTCTGAGCCCAGCCCTAAACCCAGCTCTGAACCCAGCCCTAAACCCAGCTCTGAACCCAGCTCTGAGCCTAGCCATGAACTCAGCTGAGCCTAGTCTGGAGCCCTGAGCTCAGGCTGGAGCCCTAAGCCCAGCTCTGAGTCCAGCCTTGAGCCCAGTTCTGAACTCAGCCATGAACCTGGCTCTGAGCCCAGCTCCTCCTGAGCTCCAGGACCCAGCTCTGGAGCATCCTTTGAGCCCAGCTCTGAGCCCAGCTCTGAACCCAGCCCTGAGCCCAGCCTTGAGCCCTAAACCAAGCTCTGATCCCAGCTCTGAACCCAGCTCTGAGCTCAGCCCTGAGCCCAGCCCAGCCCGGCTGTTCCCACTCTGGATCTCAGTCCCAGCACGGACAGAAGGTTCTGGAAGGATGAGAAAGGCAAAGATCCCAATCCCAGCTGCAAGGGGATTTCACCAAGGCCCAGCAGTGCCAAAAGCTGTCCCAGCAGAGCCTGGTGGGTTCCAGAAGAACCAAACCTCAGCCAGACCAGGACCAGGCTCCCAGAAATCCCCTCCCCTCTCCCTGTGCCCCAAAAGCAGCCCCAGGCAGCACAAGGAAACCCAAACTGCACCAGCAAACCCCCCCCGGCAGATTATTGTACATTACAGCTTGTTATTATTGTGTATTACAGCTAATCCCTTAATTTTTAATGCAATTAATGCCATAAAAAAGGAAAAAAATCTGAAAATCCTTCCCAGGAAAACAAGAAAAAAAAACTTATTTTGAGAAAGCACCAAACCCTCATTATTATTTTTTTTCTCTTTGATTTAAAATCCCCATTTTGGGTTTTTTTTTTTTGCAGCCTGAGCAGGGTGGGGGGATGTTCAGAGGGCAGAACCCAAACTGGGGGGGATTTTCCAGGCTCAGGTGAGCATCCCAAAGGTGGGAAACGCCCCTGGAGCGTTGCTGAGAGCCAGAGCAGCTCTGGGGGAAGGAACCGAGTGGGTTTGGGGCCCTGTGAGTTCCCAGTTGCCTTGGAAACACCAGGAAAAGCAGCAAAACCCGGGCTGATCCCAACACTCCCACCCTGCCCAGAGCCTGGAGCCAAGGACAGGGAACAGCAGAGCAGAGGCAGCCCTGGGCAGGGCAGGAGAGCCCAAATCAGCCCTAAAACCAGCCCTAAATCATCCTAAAATCAGCCCTAAAACAGACCTAAAACCAGCCCTAAATCAGCCCTAAAATCAGCCCTAAAACAATCCTAAAACCAGCCCTAAAACAGACCTAAATCACCCTAAACCCAGCCCTAAATCACCCTACAACCAGCCCTAAATCACCCTAAAATCAGCCCTAAAACAGGACAGGGAGAGCCCAAATCAGCCCTAAAACCAGCCCTAAATCAGCCCTAAAACCAGCCTTTAAAAAGTCCTAAAACCAGCCCTGAGCAGGGCAGGGAGAGCCCAAATCAGCCCTAAAATCAGCCCTAAAACCAGCCCTAAAACCAAACCTAAATCACCCTAAAATCAGCTCTAAAACCAGCCCTAAATCAGCCCTAAATCACCCTAAAACCAGTCCTAAAACCAGCCCTGAGCAGGGCAGGGAGAGCCCAAATCAGCCCTAAAACATCCTAAAATCAGCCCTAAAACAGACCTAAATCACCCTAAAACCAGCCCTAAAATCACCCTAAAACCAGTCCTAAAACCAGCCCTGGGCAGGACAAGGGGAGAGCCCAAATCAGCCCTAAATCAGCTTTAAAACCAGTCCTAAAACCAGCCCTAAATCACCCTAAAACCAGCCCTAAACAGGGCAGGGAGAGCCCAAATCAGCCCTAAATTTTCCTTAAAAATATTCCTGCAATAATCTTGCCTTAAAAATATCCTTACAAGAAATTTTCCTTTAAAATACCCTTGCAGGAATCTTGCCTAAAAAAAATACCCGACAGGAAATTTTCCTTAAAAATATCCCTGCAGGAATCTTACCTAAAAAAATCACCTTTGCAGGAATCCTGGCTAAAAAAAAAAATCCCTTTTCAGGAAGTTCCTCTGGGGATGCAGCAGGGCAGGGAAGGAAGAGGAGGATCCCAGAAATGGGAAAATGAGAATTCCTAAATCCCACAAAAACCTGGGGCTTGGAGGGCAGGCAGGGATGGAGGAAATCAGGATTTGTCAAAAGCTTTGGGGATTTCAGGGCAGGTCAGTGCTTGTAGAACTTGGGGGAAAATAGCAAAATTCTGGATTTAACAGCAGAAAATGCTATTTTTTCCCCTTTTATTTTTTTTTCTTTTTTAAATTTTTTTTTCCCTGCAGATTGAAGGCCAGCTCCCTCCAGGAAACATCATTTTTGCTCTTGCAGATTTTTTCAGTTTGGAACCCTGAGGGCTTTGTGGGGATTTGGAAATCCCTGCAGATTCCTGATCCTGGTTTAACCCCACAGGATCCAGCCCATCCTCATCCCAACAATTCCCTCTTTTCTCCTCCTTTTACAAAAGCAAATCCTCAATTCAAGGCCCTGGAGCTGCAGCTGGACAGGAGCTGAAAACTCAATCTCCACTTGGTTTGGAAGAATTCCAGCTGATTTTAAAGAATTCTACCTGGTTTTAAGGAATTCCACTTGGTTTGAAAGAATTCCATCTGATTTTAAAGAATTCCATCTGATTTTAAAGAAATCCACCAGGATTGAAAAAATTCTACCTGATTTTAAAGAATTCCACTTGGTTTGAAAGAATTTGATCTGATTTGAAAGAATTCCACTTGATTTGAAAGAATTCCACCTGATTTTAAGGAATGCCATCTGATTTGAAAGAATTCCATCTCATTTTCAAGCATTCCATCTGATTTTAAAGAATTCCATCTGTTTTGAAAGAATTCCATCTGATTTTTAAAAATTCCATCTGATTTTAGAGAATTCCACCTGGTTTGAAAGAATTCCATCTGATTTTAAAGAATTCCACCGAATTTTTAAAAATTCCATCTGATTTTGAAGAATTCCACCTGATTTTAAGGAATTCCATCTGATTTTAAAGAATTCCACCTGGTTTGAAAGAATTCCACCTGATTTTAAGAAATGCCATCTGTTTTGAAAGAATTTCATGTAATTTTAAAGAATTCCATCTGATTTTTTAAAATTCCATCTGATTTTAAAGAATTCCACTTGGTTTGAAAGAATTCCACCTGCTTTTAAGGAATTTGATCTGGTTTGAAAGAATTCCACCTGATTTTAAGGAATGCCATCTGATTTGAAAGAATTCCATCTAATTTTAAAGAATTCCATCTGATTTTTAAAAATTCCATCTCATTTTGAAGAATTCCATCTGGTCTTAAGGAATTCCATCAGATTTTAAGGAATTCCACCTGGTTTGAAAGAATTCCATCAGATTTTAAGGAATGCCATCTGATTTGAAAGAATTCCACCTGAATTTAAGGAATGCCATCTGATTTGAAAGAATTCCACCTCACTTTAAAGAATCCCACTTGGTTTGAAAGAATTCCACCTGAATTTAAGGAATTCCATGGAATTGCTGCCCCATGAGCTCCCTGCACCCACCAACACCTTCCTGGGAATGCAGGGGAAGCCTCCTCCTCCTTTTCCTCCTCCTTTTCCTCACCAAAAATCCCTTCCAGCAGGATTGGGGGTGCTCCAGGTGCCCAGGGGCTGCAGGAATGTTGGAATTCCAGCAAGAGGAATCCCCCAGACAAGGCACAGATTGATGGGTGCAGCCAGAGTGGCTCCTGCTGCCACGCTCTGCTGAGCCCCAGTGGGTTCCCAAACCCTCATTAAAATCAACAATTGGAAAACAGCCTCAATTTCAACAGCACCACGAAAAAAAACCACCATAATTCCAAATGTTCCCAGGCTTTTAATGGATCTGGGGGAATATTCACACAAAGAATCAGTGCTGCTGATAATTGAGATGCAATCTGGTCCTGGGAGGATGAATCCAATCAATTTTTGTTAATGACAAAGCAAGCAGCCTGGAAAGCACCTCCCTTCCCAGGAACTGCAATCTGCCAGCACAGCACGGGACCTGTGCCACTGGGGAACAGAGAGGAAGGCTCAGGTGGGGCAGGGGACATCAGTGTCACCTCTCCTGGTGGCTCTGCCACCTCCCTTTCCTCCTTCCCAGAAATTTGGGAGCACACCCAGAGGCAGGGAGGAGAGGCTGGAGCAGAGGGGTGGGCCCAGGATGGGCTCAGGGTGGCACAAATTTAAAAAAAAAATGGGAATTTCAGGTTTCCTTGGCAACGTTCTGGGGGGTGGAAGCATCACCTGGTGCCAGGATGGGAAAAAAAAATCTCTGGGAATCCTCTGAGGGGAGCTGGGAATGGGACTGGGACACCAGGGGAGATTGGGAATGGGACTGGGACACTGGGGGAGATTTAGGGAGCTGGGATTGGGACTGGGACACTGGGGGAACTGGGAATGGGACTGGGACAGCAGGGAAGGCTCAGGGAGCTGGGAAGGGGCTGGAGGATTCCTGGGGGAGCTGGGAAGGGGACTGGGACAGCAGGGGAGATTTAAAGAGCTGGGAATGGGACTGGAGGATTCCTGGGGAGCTGGGAAGGGGCTGGAGGATTCCTGGGGGAGCTGGGAAGGGGCTCAGCCTGGAGAAAAGGAGGCTCAGGAGGGACCTCCTGGCTCTGCACAAGTCCCTGCCAGGAGGTGGGAATCAGGATCTGCTCCCAGGAACAGGGACAGGAGAGGGAACAGCCTCAGGGTGGAAAAATTGGGCTTCCCCAATCCTTCCAGGACTCTGTCAATCCTGCCACGGCTCCCCCAATCCTTCCAGGGCTCCCCAAATCCTGCTAGGACCTCCCAATCCTTCCAGAACCCCCTCAATCCTGCCAGGACCTTCCCAATCCTGCCAGGACCTCCCAACCCTGCCAGGACCTCCCCAAATCCTGCCAGGACCTCCCCAGTCCTTCCAAGACTCCCTCAATCCTGCCAGGACCTCCCAATCCTGCCAGGACCTCCCAACCCTGCCAGGACCTCCCCCAATCCTGCCAGGACCTCCCCAATCCTGCCAGGGCTCCCCCAGTCCTTCCAAGACTCCCCCAATCCTTCCAGGACCTCCCCACTCTGCCAGGACCTCCCAATCCTTCCAGGGCTCCCCCAATCCTTCCAGAACCCCCTCAATCCTTCCAGGACCTCCCAATCCTGCCAGGGCTCCCCCAATCCTGCCAGGACCTCCCCACCCTGCCAGGACCTCCCCACCCTGCCAGGACCTCCCCTCCCACAGCAGCACAGAGGGAAAGGCTGCTCAGCTCACACCTCACTAATTGTTATTTGTGGTACACCAGTAACATTTTAATTAATCTGAAGCCTTCAGCACAACAGCCACCCAAGGTACAAAGCTAAACCAGAATAAACAGGGCTTGATTAAATACATAATTAATGTTCTGCTAAAGCTGGGATGCATGAATATTAATTAGCAGGAAGAGTCTGCAGTTTGGCATCTCCTGTCATTATCAATTTATCCTTTCCATTGGCATCCCCAGCTCTGGATAAACGATCCAAGCACAGGGCTGGGGGTTCCTTTCCCTGCCCTCCCTGCCAGGACCCAGCCAGCCCAAAGAGGCTCAGAGCCCATCCTGGCAATAAAAGGGACCTTGGGACAGCAGGCAGGGGAAACTGAGGCAGAGTTTGGGGCTGCAGGGACCTTGGGACAGCAGGCAGGGGAAACTGAGGTAGAGTTTGGGGCTGCAGGGACCTTGGGACAGCAGGCAGGGGAAACTGAGGCAGAGTTTGGGGCTGCAGGGACCTTGGGACAGCAGGCAGGGGAAACTGAGGCAGAGTTTGGGGCTGCAGGGACCTTGGGACAGCAGGCAGGGGAAACTGAGGCAGAGTTTGGGGCTGCAGGGACCTTGGGACAGCAGGCAGGGGAAACTGAGGCAGAGTTTAGGGGTGCAGGGCAGCTCCAGCCCATCAGGGGCAGCTCAGAGCCAGCAAGGGGAGCATGGATCCCCCTCCTGCAGCAGCATCCCAGCCCTTCCCAGCTGTGGGAGCAGCTCTGGAGGCTCAGGGTCCATCCAGCAGTGCCCTGCTGGCAATAAAAGGGACCTTGGGACAGCAAGCAGGGGAAACTGAGGCAGAGTTTGGGGCTGCAGGGACCTTGGGACAGCAGGCAGGGGAAACTGAGGCAGAGTTTGGGGCTACAGGGACCTTGGGACAGCAGGCAGGGGAAACTGAGGCAGAGTTTGGGGCTGCAGGGCAGCTCCAGCCCATCAGGATCCCCCTCCTGGAGCAGCATCCAGCCCCTCCCAGGGATGTGGGAGCAGCTCTGGAGGCTCAGGAAGGATGGAAAAGCCTTGGGAATAACCTGGACACCTGTGGGGAGTGCAGGGGGAGCAGCAGAGCAGGAGCTGCTGCCAGGGGAAGCTGGAGAGGAGCAGGCTCTGCACGGAGAGAGCCCTTCTGGAGCACTCATAAAATCTGCTATTCCTTACAAAAGCTTGGAAAAATGATGCAGAGTGGGTTTTTACAACAGGCAGCTCGTGATAGGACATGGGGGAATGTTTGAAAGGGAAAGATTTCCATGAAATGTGAGGAATCCATTGTTCCCCCTGGGGCTGGATGGGTTTCCAGGCTTGGAGCACCCAGGGACAGGGGGAGATGTCCCTGCTTAGGCTGAGCTCTGAGCTCCTGTCCCACCCAAACCACCCCAGGACTCCCTGAGGAGCAGCCAGGGATTGCTAATTAGAGCCAGGGCTGTTAATTGAGGCAGAGATCACCGAGCTTCCAAACCCTGCCTGCAGCACTGATGCCTTGAATTTCAGTTTTTATATTTTCCTTTCATTGGGATATAACTCTGAGCTCACACAAAGTGCTCCAGGCTCTCTCCCAGCTCAGGCACACACAACAATCCTTCCCCAGCCCCAGAACCAAGGACAGGCTGCAGCTCCAGCCCCAAAAAGTGCAACCAGGGCATGGAGGAGAGAATCTGGGAGGGTGGGACTGCAGAGCTGGGGCTGGGATTGGGCAATGAACCCCAAGGTGGGGATGGAACAGAACTGATCAAAGTGTGAAACTCCTGACTCTGAGCCCATCCTTGCACTGCCCAAGGTGAATCCTGTGATTTAATAAATAAATCCCTGATTTATTCCTTTAGCTCTGCCCAGCCTCTGTTCCTGCTCAGCCCCACCAGGGCTTTCTCTGGCAGAGCAGAAGGAGTTCAGAGCCCAAACTGCTGCTCACCTGAATTCTTTCCCCACAGCCTGGATGATTTCTCACCCTGTGGGCTCTGTCCAGCCCCTGGGATTTGGGACCTGATTTAGCACAAGCCCCCAGGGAAGGGAGGTGCTGCTCAGGGCTTTGTCACTGCCCAGTGGCCCCAGTGTCACTGTGGGGCTGCTGAAAAGCCACTGGGCAAGAACAGGATGGGATTTGGGGGTTTGAGCTCAGCAGGGACAGAGGCAGCACTGAACTGAGCCCCAGGCAGGGCCTGAGCCTCTCTGGGGATGAAACTTTAATATTTAATATTTAATAAGTGATTCTTTAGATGAAACCCTCTGTCACCATCCAGAGGTGGCTTTGTGCTCCTGGAGGAGCCTTCAGAGGTGACACTTTGGTCACCCCCCTGCAGAACTTTCTCCTTGAAAGAACTTTCATCCTGAGGGATGAAAGCCAATTACACCTCACTCAGAGCAGACATTTCCCCTTTTTTTGGAGTGTGGCTCATTTAAAGCTCCTTCCTCACCTTTCCTGCCAGGCCCCCTCCTCCCCCAGCAACACCCAAATTATCCCCCTCAAATTAATTAAAAAAGAGAGGGATGAGGAAGGAGAAATGTTTTGCTGCTGCTGACAAACTGGGGCAGGTTAATGCCTGGGAACAGCTCATGCTGGTGATGAAGAAAAGCAGCAAATCATTAACTCCCAATTTCTTATCAGGATAAGCCCAGCCCAGGGTGCTGGGGGGCACCAGGAGCACCCAAAGGTGCCCAGAACCCGCTGGGAGGAGGCAATTCCCAGCCCAGGAGGGAACAGCCAGGAGCTCTGTGTGCTCTCCCTTGGATTTTGGCACTCTCAGGAGCTGGAGCTTTCTGCCCTGGGGAGGGAATCCCTGCTGGAATTTGGGCTGGATGTCCTGGCACTGCCTGAGAGCCACTCCCAAAGTCACCAAGGGCCCACACTGCCAGTACCCAGTGCTGGCAAAGCACAGCTCTTCCCAAAACTTCATTGTGTCTCCCTGAATTTGCAGACCCAGAAATCTGTAAATTTGGGAGGAAATAATGAAAGCTGTTCCTTCCCTGCATCCAGCCTGAGCCAGGCACAGAGCAAAGAAGGGAGAAAGGAAAGGGGAGGAGGAGGAGGGAAGAAACCAGGAAAAAAAAACCTGGAAATGTTTCCTTATTTTACTTTCAACATCCCCAAGAATTGCAAAGCAGCCCCACATCCTGAGCTGTCCCAAATTGGTCTCATCATCCTTGGATCTCCTCTCTGAGCAGCACAGAGCCCAGCCTGGCAGGACTCAGCCCCCCAGGACCCACAGCTCTGCAATTTCCCACCCACTGTCCAAAGCCTTGCCCTGCCTGAGGAAATCAGGCTGCTCATCCCCTCTGAGCCATCCCCAGAGCTCAGGAGGCAGCAGGGCTCCACCTGTCCCCAAATCCTGGGGAATGTCAGCTGCCCCAGGCTGGCACAGGGACACTGCAGCTGCTGCAGCTCCCCCCGAGCCCCTCCCCAGCCGGGGCTGTGCCAGCCCTGCAGAGCTCAGCAGGAACCAGAGCTCAGCAGGAACCAGAGCTGCAGCAGGAACCAGAGCTGCAGCAGGAACCAGAGCTCAGCAGGAACCAGAGCTCAGCAGGAACCAGAGCTGCAGCAGGAACCAGAGCTGCAGCAGGAACCAGGGCTGCAGCAGGAACCAGAGCTCAGCAGGAACCAGAGCTCAGCAGGAACCAGAGCTCAGCCCTGCAGAGCTGCAGCAGGAACCAGAGCTCAGCAGGAACCAGAGCTCAGCACGGCCACCTGCCGGGGGGGAGGGATGGGGAGAGGGACAGACATGGGGACAGGGTACACACGGATACACGGACACAGGGACATGGGGACACAGGGATATGGGACACGGGGACACACAGACTGACATAAGGGCAGGGACAGACACGGGGACACAGGGACATGGGGACACACAGGTACAGGGACACAGAGACACACAGACATGGGGACACAGAGACACAGGGACTGACCTGGGGGCAGGGACAGACACAGGGACACACAGACACGGGGACACGGGGACACACGGACACACAGACCCAGGATTCACCCAGGACGTTGTGAATGGACACACAGACACAGGGACAGACACAGGGACACACAGACAGACACACAGACTCACCCGGGACGTTGTGGATGGACACACGGACACACAGACAGACACAGGGACACACAGGGACACAGACAGACCCAGGACTCACCTGGAACATTGTGGATGGTCACACAGACACACAGACTCACCTGGGACATTGTGGATGGACACACAGACACAGAGACTCACAGACACACAGACAGACACACAGATAGACACACGGACTCACCCAGGACGTTGTGGATGGACACACAGACAGACACACAGACACACAGGGACAGACACACAGGGTCACACAGACAGACACACAGACTCACCTGGGATATTGTGGATGGTCACACAGACAGACACACAGGGACACAGACGGACACAGGGACACACAGACACAGGGACAGACAAACAGACTCACCTGGGATGTTGTGGGTGGTCACACAGACACACAGACAGACAGACACACAGACACACAGACAGACACCCAGACTCACCCGGGATGTTGTGGATGGACACACAGACAGACACACAGGGACACAGACGGACACAGGGACACACAGACAGACACACAGACACACAGGGACAGACACACAGACTCACCTGGGACATTGTGGACGGACACACAGACAGACACAGAGACTCACCTGGGATGTTGTGGATGGACACACACAGACAGACAGACAGACAGACTCACCAGGGATGTTGTGGATGGTAACACAGCCAGACACACAGACGGACACACAGACAGACACACAGACACCCAGACTCACCTGGGATGTTGTGGATGGACACAGGGACACACAGACAGACACACAGACACACAGGGAGAGGGACACAGGGACACAGACAGACACCCAGACTCACCAGGGATGTTGTGGGTGGACACACAGACAGACAGACAGACACCCAGACTCACCAGGGATGTTGTGGATGGTCACTGCCAGGATCAGCAGCACGATTCTCCTCCAGCTGCTGCTCCCGCCCGGGGCGGCTCCGTCGCGCGGTGCCGGGAACGCCGGGGGGCCCTCGGGCAGGGGGGAGCCCCCTGCTCTCCTCCTCTGGTACAGCTCCCCGTTCTCAGCCTTGTCTGGGGACAGAAAACACCGGGGTCAGCCAGGAATGGGGACAGAAAACACCGGGGTCAGCCAGGAATGGGGACAGAAAACATCAGGGTCAGGCAAAACAGGGACACAAAACACCGGGGTCAGCCAGGAATGGGGACAGAAAACAGTGGGGTCAGCTGAGGTGGTGACACCTCCAGGGACAGTGACATCTCCAGGGATGGTGACACCCCCCTGAGCAGCCCCTTCCAACACCTGCCCACCCTTTCCACCAGGAAATTCCAACCTGAGCCTCCCCTGCATCCACATCCTCTGGATTTCTGGTACCACAAATCAGGTGTCACCTCCCTGGTGTGACCACAACAGCCAGGGCAGATTTTCATGGAATTATGAAATGGTTTGGAATGGTTTGGAATGGGGAAGGGACCCCCAGTGCCACCCCTGCCATGGCAGGGACACCTCCCACTGTCCCAGGCTGCTCCAGCCTGGTCTTGGACATTGCAGGGATGCAGGGGCAGCCAGAGCTGCTCTGGGAATTCTTTTCCAGAGCCTCCCCACCCTCCCAGGCAGGAATTCCTTCCCAAATCCCACCTAATGCTCCTCTCTCTCTCAGTTTGAAGCCAACCAACAAAAAGCAAAGCCCAGCCCAGCTCTGTCACTTCGCTGCCACCCCCTCAGGTGCTCAGGCCCAGCTCACTTCTGTCAGAGACCTCATTAATGATTGTTTTACATTTTATGTGTTATTTTTTATTAGTTTGCTTGGTCCTGTTGGGGGAAAAACGATGAAAAATTGCTTTTTCTGAGGAGATCTGAAACCTCCCCCCCAAAGCCAGTGGTGACAAAGGATGGGGGGAATGCCAGGGGGTGAGGAAAATTAAAAAGAATTAAAAAGCTTTTCCAGGGAAAGTGCTGAGGAGGGGCTGGAGGCACAGCCTGAACACAGAATCAATCACCTCTCCTGTAAATGATCCCTATAAATGATATATATGTGTATATATCCTAGAAATGATCCCTAGAAATGATATATATGTGTATATATCCTATAAATTATCCCTGTAAATTATCCCTGTAAATGATCCCTATAAATGATCCCTATAAATGATATATATGTGTATATATCCTAGAAATGATCCCTAGAAATGATATTTATGTGTATATATCCTAGAAATGATCCCTAGAAATTATATATATGTATATATATCCTAGAAATGATCCCTAGAAATGATCCCTATCAATGATCCCTAGAAATGATCCCTAGAAATGATATTTATGTGTATATATCCTAGAAATGATCCCTAGAAATGATCCCTATAAATGATCTATATGTGTATATATCCTAGAAATGATCCCTATAAATTATATTTATGTATATATATCCTATAAATGATCCCTAGAAATGATATTTATGTATATATATCCTATAAATGATCCCTAGAAATGATCCCTAGAAATGATATATATGTGTATATCTCCTAGAAATGATCCCTATAAATGATCCCTGTAAATGATCCCTGTAAATTATATATGTGTATATATCCTAGAAATGATCCCTATAAATTATATTTATGTGTATATCTCCCATAAATGATCCCTATAAATGATCCCTATAAATTATATTTATGTGTATATATCCTATGAATTATCCCTAGAAATGATCCCTATTAATGATATATGTGTGTTATCTCCTGTAAATGATCCCTGGATTAGCCAGGGATAAAGACAGCAACACCAAAAGCAGGGACACAATCCCCAGCATCGTTTTCAGAGCAAAATCACCCAGAGCCTGCTGGAGGGATGGGCTCTGCTCCCAAATGCTGCTGGAAAAGGGGATCAAAAGGGAAGGGAGAAGGGAAGGATAATTACAGAGCAGGGACAGCCTCCCAGGCAGGAGCATCCCCAGCTGGAAACGCGGGGCTGGGGGAACAAAACACTCATTAGGGACAAGCACGGGCTTGGCAAAGCCTCAATGGCAAACTGGAGAGGAGATAAGAGCAGAACAAGGGCTGGGCTTAAAGAAGAGCTGACAGCACCCAGGCTGCTCCCGAACCGTGCCAAGACAATTAGGTGCTAAATAACTCCCCGTGCCACAGACATTATTTTAAATCGTGTTCACAAAAAGTCCTTTAGATATTCCACTCGATTTATCATTATTGAATTTCTCAGTAAAGCTGCGGGGCAAAGATTCTGCCAAAAGTTTAATTACATGTGTGCAGCCTGCTGCATTTTTCATATCCTCTGCAGCCAGAGCTGGAGAAAAGATAAATGGCTTTGAGCGTGGCTTAAACTGCTGCTCAAGTGAAAAAACCGACTGGCTCCTTATCAGCATGTGAAATGGCTTTTTAGTTTTGATTATTTCTTAATGAAAACTGTTTGCACAAGCCGTGAGCTCAGCGCTGGTGCACAAACACAGCCAGGCTCTGTTGACTCTGGGCTCAAAGCTGCACTCCCTCAGCTCCCCAAGCCCTGCACTCCCTGGGTTTGCACCTGCTCCTCCTCCCCAGTTAGGCCTGGCTTTCAGGTGTCCTAACCCCTGCACTCAGAGCCCTGCAGCTCCCTGGGTTTGCACCTGCTCCTCCTTCCCAGTTAGGCCTGGCTTTAAACTGTCCTAATCCCTGCACTCAGAGCCCTGCAGCTCCTTGGTTTTCCAGGGACCCTGGCTTTAAGCCTGGCTTTAAGCTGTCCTAACCCCTGCACTCAGAGCCCTGCAGCTCCCTGGTTTTCCACCTGCTCCTCCTCCCTGTTTAAGCCTGGCTTTAAGCTGTCCTAATCCCTGCACTCAGAGCCCTGCAGCTCCCTGGTTTTCCACCTCTCCTCCTCCCCAGTTAGGCCTGGCTTTAAGCTGTCCTAACCCCTGCACTCAGAGCGCTCCCAGGTGTCCCTCACAGCCCCTCTCAGGGGTTTAGGAGCTGGTTTAGTCCTGGCTTAGCTGCACAGAGCTCTGGGGGCAGCAGGGCTGGTCCCCTGTGGCACAGGATCCTTCCCCACAGCACCCAGCATCTCCCAAATCCAACAAAGATCTCCCAATATCCCACAGCACTTCAACATCAATTATATATATATATATCCTATAAATGATCCCAATAAATTACATATATAAATATATCCTATAAATGATATATATATATCTTATCAATGACCCCAGTAAATTATATATATATCCTATAAATGATCCCAATAAATTATATATATCCTACAAATGATCCCTATAAGTTATATATATCTCCTATAAATGATCCCTATAAGTTATATGTATCTCCTGTAAATGATCCCTATAAATTATATCTATATATCCTGTAAATGATCCCTATAAATGATATATATATCTTATCAATGATCCCAATAAATTATATATCCTACAAATGAACCCAATAAATTATATATACATTCCATAAATGATCCCAATAAATAAGATATGTATCCTATAAACCAATAAATTATATTGATATATATCCTATAAATGATCCCAATAAATGATTATATATAACCTATAAATGATCCCAATAAATTATATATGTATCCTATAAATGATCCCTATAAATGATATATATATCCCACAAATGATCCCAATAAATGATAATTATACATATATATCCTATAAATTATCCAAAAAAATTATCCAAAAAAAAGATTATATATATCCTATAAATAATCCCAATAAGTTATATATATATCCTAAAAATGATCCCAATAAATGATATATATATCTCCTAGAAATTATAAATAATATATATCTTACCAATGATCCCAATAAATGATATATATATCCTATAAATGATCCCAATAAATTTTATATATATATATATATCCTATAAAAAGCTCCCATCTCTGAGGTGTGGCAGAAGGGGAGGAGAGGCAAGGCACAGGCTGATTAAAATCCTAATTAGCTGCTGCAGTTTGTGGGAATTATTCGGTGTTGATGAACGTGGGGAGAGGCAGAAAAGGCTGGAAATGTTCTTGTGTTGTGTCATTTCAATTCCAGCAGCTCAGAGCTCAGCCAACACCTGGAGGGAGCAGCAGAGCAACCTCTTCCCCAAAGAAATGGGAAATTTCCTCAAAGAAATGGAAAATTTCCTCAAAGAAATGGAAAATTCTGCAAAGAAATGGGAAAATTCCTCAAAGAAATGGGAAAATTCCCCAAAGAAATGGGAAAATTCCCCAAAGAAATGGGAGATTTCCTCAAAGAAATGGGAGATTCCCCAAAGAAATGGAAAATTTCCTCACAGAAATGGGAAAATTCCCAAAGAAATGGAAAATTCCCAAAGAAATGGGAAAATTCTCAAAGAAATGGGAAAATTCCCAAAGAAATGGGAAAAATTCCCCAAAGAAATGGGGAAAATTCCCCAAAGAAATGGGAAATTCTATTCCAGCCATTTGTTCCCTCAGCTTTTCCTATTTTATAGGATTTTTCCAAGAATTCCTGCCAGCCATTTGTTCCCTCAGCTTTTCCTGTTTTTAAAGCTTTTCCCAAGGATTCCACTCCTGTCTTCCCTCAGCTTATTCTGTTTTAAATTATTTTTCCAAGTGTTCCTTCCCTCATCTTTCCCTGTTATTTAAAGGCTTTTTCCAAAGATTCAATTCATGTCTTCCCTCAGCTTTTTCTGGTTTTTTAAGGTTTTTTCCAAGGATTCCACTCATGTTCTCCTTTATATTTCCCTGTTATTTAAAAGCCTTTCCAAAGATTCAATTCCTGTCTTTCCTCAGCTTTTCCTGTTTTTTAAAGGCTTTTTCCAAGAATTCCTGCCAGCCATTTGTTCCCTCTGCATTCCCTGTTTTAAAAGCTTTTTCCAAGGATTCCACTCATGTTCTCCCTCATATTTCCCTATTTTTAAAAGGCATTTTCCAAGGATTCCAGCCATGTCTTTCATCATCTTTCCTTTTTATTTAAAGGCTTTTTCCAAGGAATTCTGTAGCCCTGAGTGCCCCCAGCACCCCAAACCTTTCCCTGCTGACATTTCCTCCCCAAATCCTCGTTCTCCTCCCCAAATCCTCATTCTCCTCCCCAAATCCTGCTCCTCCTCCCTTTCCCAGAGCAGCAGGAATTGCAGGGAGCACAGAAGGGATGCTGAGGAGCAGATGGGTGTTAGGGAGCATCTGCTGCTCTCCTCTCCCACCCCCACAAAACCATTCTAATTAACTCCAGTAATTAAGCACAGCACATCCTGGGGGGTGGCACAGGGAAAGCTGCACCCCAGCCAGGTGAAATCCTGGGATCCCACCTGAACTGCAAATAAAACTTCCAGGGAAAAGCCAAAAGGAGTGAGCCCCCAAAAATGGGAGATCCCAAATTCTTGGGAGGTTCAAAGTCACGCCACAAAAATGCTGGGAAAGAGGAGATGCCCAACTATGGTCAAAATCAGGATTTCTGTTTTTAAAAATAGCTTTTATTTATTGTTAGGAAGGCTCAGGGTGCTTGAGTAAAGAGCACAGGCTCCAGGGATTCAGTGGGAATTTAAATGTTCCAGGAATTCAGTGGGAATTCCCATGCTCCAAAATTCAGTGGGAATTTAAATGCTCCAGAATTCAGTGGAATTCCCATGCTCCAAAATTCAGTGGGAATTCCCATACTCAAGGGATTCAGTGGGAATTCCCATGCTCCAAAATTCAGTCAGAATTTCCATGCTCAGGGATTTACTGGGAATTCCCATGCTCCAAAATTCAGTGAGAATTCCCATGCTCAGGGATTCAGTGGGAATTTAAATGCTCCAAAATTCAGTGGGAATTCCCAAACTCCAAAATTCAGTGGGAATTTAAATGCTCCAAAATTCAGTGGGAATTCCCATGCTCAGGGATTTACTGGGAATTCCCATGCTCCAGGAATTCAGTGGGAATTCCCATGCTCAGGGATTCAGTGGAATTCCTATGCTCCAGAGTTCAGTGGAATTCCCATGCTCAGGGATTCAGTGGAATTCCCATGTCCCAGGATTCATTGGAATTCCCATGCTCAGGGATTCAGTGGAATTCCCATGCTCAGGGATTCAGTGGGATTGGGGCAGTCAGGAGCCCCCTGTGCAGGGTTTGCACCCCCAGCCCCATCCTGCTGGCCCAGCCCTGGCTCCCACATGGAATAAACTCATTTTCCAAATTTCTGGCACATCCAAGAGGTGCCTGCCTGTGCTGGGGTTTTCAGAGGAAGAAAAACAGGCTCAGCAAAGGCTGTTCCCTTCTGCAGGATTGATTCCCACCTGCTCCCATGGATTTTTCCTGGGATCTGGATGGAACTTGGAGGGTGCTGGAGCATCAGCTCCCTCCTGCACCAAACTGGGCTCCCAGTCACCCAACACAAGGAGTTCAGCACCCAAATTCCTCCTGGATGGCACTTGGAGCACAGCACCCACATCCCACCCCAAAAATCACCCAAATCCCACCCCAAAAATCACCCAGAGCACAGCATCCAAATCTCACCTTAAAAATCACCCAAATCCCTTCTCAAACCTCACCCAGAGTACAGCACCCAAATCCCAGCTCAAAAAATCACTCAGAGCCAAACACCCAAATTCCTCCTGCATGGCATTTGGAGCACAATACCAAAATCTCAGCTCAAAAATCACTCAGAGCTTGACCCCCAAATTCCACCCCAAACATCAGCAAGAACCCAACACTGAAATTCCTCCTGCATGTCACTTGGAGCCCAACACCCCAATCCCAGCTCAACCATCACTCCAGGAACATTCCAGCCCCCAAAGAGCCCCAGAAGGTTCCAGCACCCCCCGGTCCCCCCTGGGTGGGGGAGATTTCCCTGGCAGGGCACAGGAGCTCACAGTGCCACCAGGGCTGGACCAAGGTGCCAGAGGTGACACGTGGTGACAACACGTGTGCCAGCAGCCAGGATTAATTCCCAGAGCCTCCCTGACCCCACAGCTCCGAGTTTGGGGATTAATTCCAGGGGCAGGAGCGGCAGCACTCGCTCAGTGTGGCTGCATGCAGCAGGTCCTGTGAAGCAAACCAATTCCTGCTCCCTTCCAAGAGCTCCTGCAGGAGTTCCAGCACAGGAAGAGCTTGGCTGAATGGTTTGATGCTGAGATTTGACACATCCCAGTTAATTGAATCACTTCATTTGCCAGGGCTGAGCCACGCTGGTGTCTGGCAGCCTTGGCAGGGAGCAGCTCTCGATGGGAGAGGATCAGACACAGGCTCTGAGGGAAAATAAAATAGCCACGCTCATCCCCACTTGAAGGAAAAGTGGGATTTCATCAGAGCTGCCCAGGAACCAGGCTGGGATGGGGCTGGTGCTGATCCCTGAGCAGCCCCAGGGGATGGCAGAGCCTTCCCTGCCATTCCCCCGGGATCCTGTCCCCAATTCCTGTCCCCAATCCCACAGGATCCTGTCCCAAATTCCTGTCCCCAATCCCACAGGATCCTGTCCCAAATTCCTGTCCCCAATCCCACAGGATCCTGTCCCCATTCCTGTCCCCAATCCCACAGGATCCTGTCCCCATTCCTGTCCCCAATCCCCCAGGATCCTGTCCCCATTCCTGTCCCCAATCCCCCAGGATCCTGTCCCCATTCCCACAGCAATATTATCCCAGGGAGGTTCCTGCATTCCCCCCACACTCCTGATTTAATCCATTTATTGCCACCTCATTCCCAGCTCCTCTTCCCTGCACCTTTCCCTGGAGCTGGAGTGTGGAACTCCCAGAGCAGGAATTTGGGCTCCAGGAGCAGCCACCAGCACAAACACAGATGTTGGGATCTCAGAATAGAAATCCCACTTGGATTTCACCATTTCCTTCCAGCTCTTCCAAACCAGGGACAGAGGGAGCTCAATTCTTGCTCTCCACAATTCCTCTCACTCTTTCCCCCTGCCATTCCCACTATCCAAAGTCACCTGCTGCTCCTTTCATTCCCAAAGGACACTGTGGCTTCAGCTGGAAAAACTCTCTTTGCACATCAGTTTAAATTAAAAATGAAAATAAATGAAGAAAGCATTAGATCCCACAGCTTTAAGCAGAGATGGAAGTGCCCAGTGGAGTGGTGCCCATAATTATGGAATGGTTTGGGTGGGAAAGGATCTCAAAACTCATCCAGTTCCACAGGGACACCTCCCACTGTCCCAGGCTGCTCATCCTTGGACATTCCAGGGATGCAGGGGCAGCCACAGCATCTCTGGGAATCCTTTTCCAGCCCCTCTCCACCTTCCTAGGCAGGAATTCCTTCCCAAATCCCACCCATCCCCACCCTCTGGCAGCTCAGAACTCCTCCCTGCACACCAGGCCAGTTCCTAGAAGGAATTCCTCCAGTCCCAGGTGGCATTTGCTGCTCTGGGATAAATCCACATCTGGAGACACATCTGGAGGTGCCATCCTCACCCCACAGCCAGCACCAAGCTCCCACCCTGGGGCTGAGCACACACCTGGGAAAAGGGGCCTCTCTCAGAGCTGGAAAAATAAAACAAGGAATCGATTTCTGAGGAAAATAAATAAAGTGCTCCTTTGTTCCCAGCCCTTGGAGTCACAGAATCAATGGCAGCTCCCTCTGCAGGGACAAACAGGTTGGATTTGTGTTTTCCAGGAATTACCCAAGCAGGAGCTGCTTCCAGGAGCACAATCCATCATCAGGCAGGGAGGGATTGGGACACCCTGGGGGTACCCCCTTGATCCAAATTCCAGCAGAACAACGGGATTTCTGCACACAAACTGGGGTTCAGAGGGAAACCACATCCCTCCCACGGGATAACTGAGCAGCCTGGATCCCCCCAGAGGGGCTGGATCCCAACAAACCCCACAAGGAGAAACCTGCAGCAGGAAAATCCCCCAGGGAGGGGAATGGATGGGAGGAGAGCCCTGCTGGCTGAGCAGGAGACACTTCCCCATTCCTGGCAGCTTTAATTCCCAGAGCAGCTCCCCCAGCCCTGCTCCATGTTCCCTGTTCCTATTTTAGGGATAAAAGCAGCCCAGCACAGCCAGGGCTGGCAGTGACGTGGCCAGAGGGAGGATTTGGGAAGGCTCAGCCTCAGGGACTGGGATTTTTGCTTCCATAAACTCTGATTTATGGATCAGGGATGAGCAGCTCTGAAATGAGAACTGCTGTCTGTGGCAGGAGCAGGAGCTGGCTGTGGCTCCAGGAATCCAGAATTCCCTCACCCCTTTCCAGGGGTTGGACACATCTGTCCCCACAGAGGGGACACAAACCATCCTCACACCAACCCCAAACCCCAAACCCATGGCTGGAGCTGGGGGAGGGCAGCAAACTCCATCCCAAAATCCAATCCATAAAATCCAGGATCTGAGCCACCCCTGGGCTCTTTTTCCTCCTCAGCATCCAAAGCCAAGGGATGTCCCTGAGCCCAGGTGGGAAAAAATCCTCGTGGTGTTTCCATCAGGGATGAATCCATGGAAAACCCCCAAGCTCAGCACACAGGACATGGGGGGTCTGACAATCCCAAAGCAGAACAAAAGCAGCAGGAAATTCTGGGATGTGACACCCTGGGCACAGCAGCAGTGCCCTCTGGGAAAGATGCACACGGAAAAGGAGGGGATGGGATGGGATGGGATGGGATGGGATGGGATGGGATGGGATCAGGGATGGGATGGGATCAGGGATGGGATGGGATCAGGGATGGGAACTGAGATGGGAACAGGGATGGGATGGGATGGGATGGGATGGGGTGGGAACTGGGATGGGAACAGGGATGGGATGGGATGGGAACAGGGATCAGGGATGGGATCAGGGATGGGAACTGGGATGGGAACTGGGATTGGATGAAATCAGGGATGGGAACAGGGATGGGAAAAGGGATGGGATGGGATCAGGTGTTGGATGGGAACAGGGATGGGATGGGATGGGATCAGGGATTGGATGAAATCAGGGATGAGATCAGGGATGGGAACAGGGATGGGAACTGGGATGGGATGGGATGGGATCAGGTGTTGGATGGGAACAGGGATGGGATCAGGGATGGGAACAGGGATGGGAACTGGGATGGGATGGGATGGGAACAGGTGTTGGATGGGATCAGGGATGGGATGAGATCAGGGATGAGATCAGAGATGGGAAAAGGGATGGGATGGGATCAGGTGTTGGATGGGAACAGGGATGGGATCAGGGATTGGATGAGGTCAGGGATGGAAAAGACCTTTAGAAAAGACCTTTAAATTCACCCACTCCAGTGAATTTCTCCTTATCCCAGCCCCATTTCAAACCAAAACCAAAACAATTCCCCAAACTGCCCCTCCCTGGGACCCCACCCTGGACAGCAATTCCAGGCTGGAAAAAGCCCCACAAAGATTTCCAGGATCAGTGTGAAATCCCAGCAGCAGGGGAGGCTCCAGGGCCCAGCCCTGCTTCAAAGGGATGCCAGATAAATAAATGAGCCCTGGTTTAATTACACTTAATTGGGAATTCAGCCCCCCCTGGCAGGCACTCACACCATCTGCTGCCAGCTTTGAAGGGAAGCAATCCCAGCTTTGCTCCCCCTCTCCAGAGGCCCCTGCGCTGGAGTTTTGTTGTTGAGCATCACCCAGGAGGTGAAGCTGAGGCCCAGGGAGCTGCTGAGCTCTGGGCCTGGCAGATAACACAGCCACAGATAAAGCTGGGAGCTGCCAGGAGAGATGAGAAGGCAGCAGGGCTTGGAAAAGATAAAAAAAAATCAAAATAAAAATTAAAATCAAAGTGAAAATCAAAGTGAAAAAGTAAATAATTATAATAATAATAATAATAAACAAAATAAAAATAAAAATAAAATCAGAATCCAAAGAAAAAGAAAAGTCAAAATAAAAATAAAAACCAAAATCAGATAAAAGTAAAAGCGAGTGTAAAAGTAGAAGTTAAAAAAAGTAAAAATCAAAGTAAAAAATAAAGTAAAAAATTTAAAACCATAATAAAAATAAAATCACAATCCAAAGAAAAATAGAAGTCAAAATAAAAATAAAAACCAAAATCAGATAAAAGTAAAAGTGAGTGTAAAAGTAGAAGTTTAAAAAAAAAAATAAAATAAAAATCAAAGTAAACTTCAAAATAAAAAGCAAATAAAAATAAAAATGTGATGGAATTTCAGTGCAAACCTCCCAGCCCCACTGATTTAGGAGCAATTTGAGCACAAATCCATGAGCCCCACTACAATAAAGAGTAATTTCAGTGCAAACCTCCCAGCCCCACTGAAATAAAGAGGAATTTCAGTGCAAATCCATGAACCTCACTAAAATAAGAATAATTGGAGTGAAAAACTCCCAGCCCCACTGAAATAAAGAGGAATTTGAGCACAAATCCATGAGCCCCACTAAAATACAGAATAATTTCAGTGAAAACTCCCCAGCTTCACTGAATTAATGAGGAATTTCAGTGTAAACCCAACCCCATTGAATTAAAGAGCAATTCCAGCACAAATCCATGAGGTCTACTAAAATGAAGAATAATTAGACTCTAAACCCTCCAGCCCCACTGAATTAAAGAGGAATTTGAACACAAATCCGTGAGCCCCACTAAAATAAAGAATAATGTCAGTGCAAACCCCTCAACCCCACTGAATTAAAGAATAATTTCAGTGCAAATCCATGAGTCCCACTAAAATAAAGAATAATTTCAGTGCAAACCCCTCAACCCTCAAAACCTCCCAGCCCCACTGATTTAAGAGCAATTTGAGCACAAATCCATGAGCCCCACTAAAATAAAGAATAATTTCAGTGCAAACCCCCCAGCCCCATTGAAATACAGAATAACTGGAGTGAAAATCCCCCAGCCTCACTGATTTTATGAATAATTAGACTCTAAACCCCCAGCCCCACCAATTTTATCAATATTTAGACTCTAAACCTCCAGCCCCACTGAATTAAAGAACAATTAAGGTGCAAACCCCCCAACCCCACTGATTTAAAGGGCAATTATGATCCAAACAAGGCTTTTAGCTCAACAATCAATATTTGTATCTGGGAGAGCTTCCTGTGGGGAGGAGCTGGAGCATTGATTTTGGGGAAAAGGCATTTTCCATCATCCTGTGCCATATACCACGTGTGCAACATGAGCAACGAGCTCAGGACAGGGGGAACTGCAGGGAAAATGTGTGGGGATGGAAACCTGGGGGGAGGAAATGACAGCACAAAGCTCATCAGAGCAGCACTCAGGGAGAGGGGAGGAGGAAAAGGATCCCAGATCCTGGAAAAGGAAAAGGGATCCCAGATCCTGGAAAAGGATCCCAGATCCTGGAGGAGGAAAAGGATCCCAGATCCTGGAGGAGGAAAAGGGATCCCAGATCCTGGAAAAGGATCCCAGATCCTGGAGAAGGAAAAGGGATCCCAGATCCTGGGGAAAGGATCCCAGATTCTGGAAAAGGAAAAGGGATCCCAGATCCTGGAGGAGGGGAAAAGATCCCAGATTCTGAAAAAGGATCCCAGATCCTGGAAAAGGATCCCAGAACCTGGAGAAGGGATCCCAGTTCCTGGAGAAGGAAAAGAGATCTCAGATCCTGGAGAGGGAGAGGAGATCCCAGATTTTGGAGGAGGAAAAGGATCCCAGATCCTAGAGAAGGAAAAAGTATCCCAGATCCTGGAAAAATTATCCCAGTTCCTGGGAAAAGGATCCCAGGTCCTGGAGAAGGAAAAAGGATCCCAGTTCCTGGGAAAGGGATTTCAGTTCCTGGAGAAGGAAAAGGATCCCAGATCCTTGGGAAAGGGTCCCAGATCCTGGAGAAGGAAAAGAGATCCCAGATCCTGGAGAAGGAAAAAGGATCCCAGTTCCTGGGAAAGGGATCTCAGATCCTGGAAAAGGTAAAAGGATCCCAGATCCTGGAGAAGGAAAAAAGATCCCAGTTCCTAGAAAAAGAAAAAGGATTCCAGATACTGCAGAAGAGAGGAAAAAGGATCCTAGTTCCTGAAAAAGGATCCCAGATCCTGGAGAAGGAAAAAGGATCCCAGATACTGCAGGAGGAAAAAGGATCCCAGATTCTGGAGAAGGAGAGGAGATCCCAGATTTTGGAGGAGGAAAAGGATCCCAGATACTGGAGAAGGAAAAGGGATCCCAGTTCCTGGGAAAGGAAAAAGGATCCCAGATCCTGGAGAAGGAAAAAGGATCCCAGTTCCTGGGAAAAGGATCTCAGTTCCTGGAGAAGGAAAAGGAATCCCAGATCTTGGAGGAGGAAAAAGGATCCCAGATCCTGGAGAAGGAAAAGAGATCCCAGGTCCTGGAAAAGGAAAAAGGATCTCAGTTCCTGGAGAATGAAAAAGGATCCCAGTTCCTAGAAAAAGAAAAAGGATCCCAGATACTGCAGAAGAGAGGAAAAAGGATCCTAGTTCCTGAAAAAGGATCCCAGATCCTGGAGAAGGAAAAGGGATCCCAGATACTGCAGAAGAGAGGAAAAAGGATCCTAGTTCTTGAAAAAAGAACCCAGATCCTGGAAAAGGGAAAAGAATCCCAGATCCTGGGAAAAGGATCCCAGATCCTGGAAAAAGGGGAAAAATATCCCAGATACTGCAGGAGGAAAAAGGATCCCAGATCCTGGAAAAGGAAAAGGGACCCCAGTTCCTGGAAAAAGATCCCAGATACTGCAGGAGGAAAAGGATCCCAGATCACAGAAAAGGAAAAAGGATCCCAGTTCCTAGAAAAAGAAAAAGGATCCCAGATACTCCAGGAGGAAAAGGAACCCAGCTCCAGGGAGGGATCCTCAGCCCAAATCCCAGCCAAGATGGGAATTTTCCATTTTCCCAGGGCAGAGGGAAATCCCTGCATTCCCAGCCCCTTGTGCAGCCCTGCCAAGCCCCCAGGGGCTTTCAGGGAATTCAAGCACAGCCCCAAGTGCCCCCCAAACCCCTCTGCACCCCAAGCTGAGGAAGCAGAGCCAGGGGGGCTCCAGCACCCAAACTGGCACCAGGCACAGCCCCAAATCCAAGTGAAAATCACAAATCAAAGTCAAAATCACAAATCAAAGTGGAAATCCTAAATCAAAGTGAAAATCCCAAATCAAAGTGAAAATCACAGATCAGTGAAAAATCCCAAATCAAAGTGGAAATCATAAATCAAAGTGAAAATCACAAATCAGTGAAAATTCCAAATCAAAGGGAAAATCACAAATCAAAGTCAAAATCCCAAATCAAAATCAAAATCCCAAATCAAAGTGGAAATCCTAAATCAGTGAAAAATCCCAAATCAAAGTGAAAAATCCCAAATCAAAGTGAAAATCCTGAATCAAAGTGGAAATCCCAAAGCAGCTTGGGCTCTTTTGGACCTGTATTTATTCTCTTGCAGGGCAGGAATCAGGAGAGGAGTTCCTGAGGAATTTATTTCACCCAGCTGCAGCATTCACAGACTGTGAGGTGCAGCCAGGAAATGAAACCTCCTGATAACAGAGCAGCGAACTCAGGCTCCATTTGGGAAAAAAAACCACAAAAAACCTCCCTGGATGAACAAATCCCCCTGGAATTAAATTCTGGCTGCACCTCCAGAGCCCCTGGGCACTGCACAGCTCACCCAGAGCCATGGAAAACATCCCTGAAGGATCAGGAATTGGAATCCTGATGTTTTATATCCACAATAACCTGCTCTGGGTGCTTCAGGAATTGGGAATCCTGATGTTTTATATCCACAATAACCTGCCCTGGGTGCTTCATTCACTGGGTTCCCTACAAGTAAACCCAAGAAGCAAAGGGCAGCAAACACCAGGTGGATTTTGGGCCTGAAAAGTGAAAATTCCTGATTGCAGGAGCAGGGCAGGCACTCCCCCATACAGCAGGAATTATTTCATTTATTTCTCTGCAGCTCTGGGTCCATAAATCCCCGTTCAGAAAAGCCAAGCACAGATCCCAGGCTGCCAGGGGAGGTCAATAACCATTGGGAAGGTTTCAGAAAGGGGAACTGGGATGGATTTTAATCAATACCCACGCTGCCACGGGCATTTGTCACCCTGATGGATTGGTGGCTTGTGAAGGAGGCACCTCTGAGCCAGGAGCAGGGTGGGAATGGGGCACAGACACAGCTGGGATGGGGCAAAACTGGGGAGCAGCTCGAGTTTTAGGGTTTATAAATCACAGTGAATCTTTTAGGTGCACACAGGAGGCTCTGAGCCCCTTTTTCAGGGTTTATAAATCACAGGGGGCACACAGGAGGTTCTGAGCCCCTTTTCCAGGGTTTATAAATCACAGTTAATATTTTGGGGGCACACAGGAGGCTCTGAGCCCCTTTTCCAGGGTTTATAAATCACAGGAGGTTCTGAACCCCCATTCCCAGGTTTATAGATTACAGGGAACCTTTGGGGACACACAGGAGGCTCTGAGCCCCCATTTCCAAGTTTATAAATCATAGGGAAACTTTGGGTGCACACAGGAGGCTCTGAGCCCCTTTTCCAGGATTTTTAAATCCCAGGAGGCTCTGAACCCCATTCCCAGGTTTTATAAATCACAGGAGGCTCTGAGCCCCCATTTCCAAGTTTATAAATCACAGGGAACCTTTGGGTGCACACAGGAGGCTCTGAGCTCCTTTTCCAGGGTTTATAAATCACAGTGAATCTTTTGGGGGCACACAGGAGGTTCTGAACCCCCATTCCCAGGTTTATAAATCACAGGGGTGCACACAGGAGGCTCTGAGCCCCATTTCCAGGGTTTATAAATCCCAGGAGGCTCTGAGCCCCATTCTCAGTTTTTATAAATCACAGGGAACCTTTGGGTGCACACAGGAGCTCTGAACCCCCATTCCCAGTTTTTATAAATCCCAGAGAACCTTTGGGTGCACTCTGGATGAACGAACCCCGTCCATCCCCAGGCTTTGGAGCCATCATTTCTCCCTCACTGTGCTCAGGGAGGCAATGAGGAGAAAATCCTCAGGCTGAGCTGCCCATGCTCCTCTGATTTCCTCTCTGCACAGATCAGGGAAAAAAAAAAAAAAAAACCCAGGACTTTCTCAAACCATGCAGAAGAAATAAGGAAAAAGGGGAAAAAATAAGGAAAAAGGACAAGGCTCACTGATTGCTGCCTCCACATCCCCACTGGAGCCCCGGAGGGAAACTGCACCTTGTACAGGAGCACTGCTCCAGCTGAGCCACATCTGTCACTGCAGGAGGATGCAGCCACCATGGGATGGGACTGCTGCCAACACCCTGCCTGACGGGTGTCAGGCTGTGCTCTGACTGTGTCAGGGTTTGGGGTTTGTTCTTTGTAGTGCTGTATTTCTATTTTAATTTCCCTAGTAAAGAACTGTTATTCCTATTCCCATATCTCTGCCTGAGAGCCCCTTGATTTCAAAATGATAATAATTTGGAGGGGGGGTTTACATTCTCCATTTCAAAGAGAAGCTCCTGCCTTTCTCAGCAGACACCTGTCCTCCAAACTGCAACACACTGGGACCAGCATCACTGGGAACACTGGGAACACTGGGAGCACCGGGAACAGCCTCTCTGGGAGCACTGGGAACACTGGGAACACTGGGAAAGCCTCTCTGGGAACACTGGGAACACTGGGAACACTGGGAACACTGGGAGCACTGGGAACAGCTTCACTGGGAACACTGGGAACACTGGGAACACTGGGAGTACTGGGAATACTGGGAACACTGGGAGCACTGGGAAAGCCTCTCTGGGAACACTGGGAATACTGGGAACACTGAGAACAGCATCACTGGGAACACTGGGAGCACTGGGAGCACTGGGAGCACTGGGAAACCCTCTCTGGGAGCACTGGGAACACTGGGAACAGCTTCACTGGGAACACTGGGAAACCCTCTCTGGGAACACTGGGAGCACTGGGATCAGCATCACTGTGAACACTGGGAGCACTGGGAGCACTGGGAACACTGGGAACACTGAGAGCAGCTTTACTGGGAACACTGGGAACACTGGGAACAGCATTACTGGGAGCACTGAGAGCACTGGGAGCACTGGGAGCACTGGGAACACTGGGATCACTGGGAACACTCTCTGGGAGCACTGGGAGCACTGGGAACACTGGGAACACTGGGAACACTGGGAACACTGGGAGCACTGGGAGCACTGGGATCACTGGGAACACTGGGATCAGCCTCTCTGGGAACACTGGGAACACTGGGAACACTGGGAAAGCCTCTCTGGGAACATCTCAGAAATGTCCTTGAAGCTGCATTGAACACCCAAAAAATTCCAAGGATTTCAGGGAAGAACTCCTTAAAAATCCACACAAGAATAGCCAAAAAAATCCACCCAAAAATCACTAAAATCAGTCACTGGACACCCCAAATCTGCACTGGAACAGCCCAGAATTCCAGGGATGATTGGGAAAAACATGGAAAAAAATCAGCCTTTTTGTGAAAAACATGTTTTATTGTTTTGGTAAAGTTTAAAAGGTTTAATAAAAATATAATAGGAGATAAACATAAAGGGTTTGGTGAGCTGCTAAGAGCACAGGGCTGATTTGGGAAGGCTTTTTAAAATATATTTTACAATACATTAACTTGTTGCATATTTATAGTTTTTTATAGTTTTTTAACTTTTTTTGAGAGTTATTTAGCATGGTTACTTTTTGGGTTTGTTTTTTTAGAGCATGTGTGGTTTTTGGCTTGTGGTTTTCATTTTTTTTATTATTATTTTTTAATTTGAGTGGTGGTTTTGGCTTTTTGCAGTTGGTGAGTGTTGATAATTGTTGTGTTGGTTGTAGGGGCTTTATTATATGTTTATGGCTTGTTATTTTAACTAAGTGGGTAGTTTAAGCACACCATTTTTAAAAGCTGATCTTTAACTTTTGCTATTAGAAGAAAACAAGCTTATATATTTATATTTATACAGAAAAGCTATTTTAACATTATACATACAGCATTTATCTCAATATTTGCAAAAAGCCAACGTGTGATGCAGTTATAACACTTTTAAACTTTACCAAAACAATAAAATAAAAATAGAATAAAATAGAATTTTAAAAAAATAAAATAAATAAAAATAAAATAAAATAAATTAAAATAAATTAAAATAAAATAAAATATAAATAAAATAATAAATAAATAAATAAATAAAATTAAAATTAAAATTAAAATAAAATAAAAATTAAATTAAATTAAAATAAAATAAAATAAAATAAAATAAAATAAAAGTGTTTTTCACAAGCCCAGAGCAGGGGAGGGAAGGAAACCTGGATGTGCCAGGGTGAGCACACCCCAACCCCTCCCACATGGGGGTTAAATTCATTTCCAGCTCCCCCAGGCACTCAGATTTCCACACTTCCCACCCCAGCCCCTCACCCCCACCATCCCCAGCTGCTGCTTTGGGATTTTCCTTTGTTTTCCCAGCTTCAGCGATGTAAAAGATGTAAATATGAAGGAAGGGTCAATGATTCAGCAGTGATTAAGGCTGAAATGTTCCACTTAGTGCCCATTAGACTCTGAAATCTCCCATTATGTTCCCAGAGCTTCCCCAGAGCCCAGGCTGGCACTACCCAGCCCTGGGGAAAGCAGATTTCTTGGAAGTTTATTTCAGTAGAAAGAGGAGGAAAAAAAGGAAAAAACAATAAAAGAATTAATGTGTTGTTGGTTCTTAATACCATTTCCCCAGAGAGAGGGAAAAAAAAACCAAAACCAACAAAGCCTAATGGAAATTTTCAATTCCCAAAACCATTTGCACTGCTATTGTCTGCAGCTAAAAGGAGATGAAAACATAAAAACCTCAGCAGCTGCTCTGCTCTCCCTGGAAGAATAAAATTAAACTGCACCTGAGAGGGGAAGTTCCCACCTGACAAAAACCTCCCAAGAGGCTGCAGAGCAGAAAATCCCTCTGGAAAAAGCAGATGCTGAGGGTTTCAGCACTTTGGGAAGGTGTCACTGAGCCAATGAGAGGCTGATTGAAGGAGGAATCATTCCTTCAGAGCAGACCCAACCACAACACCAATAACCAGAGCAGCAATAAAATGGATTTACTGACTGGCATTTGCTTTGTCTCTGGAAAGTTTGAGGGGAGGAAGAGCCAATTGTGCCCCCAAACACAGCCTGGGGCTGGCACAGCACACAGAGCCACCCAAAATTCCTTCTTTAAATCTGTTTGTGTGGGGCAGAGCTGGCAGCAGGGATTTGTGTCCCCCCTGATTCACCCCCAGTGAGGGGGCTCAGCCAGACCCAGCTCAGACTGGGATTAAAGCACTAAAACACATCATTTCTTACTTAAACTTCATTATTTGCTCATTTTAAAACTTCAGTGAGTGGCTGAATACACTCCAACCCCTTCAAAGGGGTTGAATCCCAGTGTGATATCTGTTGTTATAATTCGTGTTTATATAACATAAGAAGGTTGTATAAAATAAAGAAATAATATCTATAACACCAGGAATTCAGAGAGACCTTTGATTTACAGGCTCCAACATCTCCTCTTTGAACCACAAAGATTCCTTTAACAGATTTATCAATCATCTGAGGAAGGAACCAGGAACCCTGAGCAGGGACAGAGGGAGAGCTGGGCAGGGTCAGTGCTGGAAAAAACCCCGAGAGGAGCTGAGGGTTTCACTCCTCCAGCACAGCAGAGAGCTCCTGATCAATAATTCATGGCCCAGACAGTGCAAGTGGCTGTGAGAGCTGCAGGGGGAAGGGAAGGAATGAGGGAAAAAAAGGGAAGGGAAGGGAAGGGAAGGGAAGGGAAGGGAAGGGAAGGGAAGGGAAGGGAAGGGAAGGGAAGGGAAGGGAAGGGAAGGGAAGGGAAGGGAAGGGAAGGGAAGGGAAGGGAAGGGAAGGGAAGGGAAGGGAAGGGAAGGGAAGGGAAGGGAAGGGAAGGGAAGGGAAGGGAAGGGAAGGGAAGGGAAGGGAAGGGAAGGGAAGGGAAGGGAAGGGAAGGGAAGGGAAGGGAAGGGAAGGAGAAAGGAAAGGAGAAAGGAAAAAGGAAAGGAGAAGGAGGAAGAGAAGGAGAGAAACCCCAGACATGGGCAAACCCCAGGAATTGCAAACCCCAGGAATTGCAAACCCCTGGAATTGCAAACCCCCAGAATTGCAAACCCCCAGAATTGCAAACCCCAGGAATTTCAAACCCCAGGAATTCCAAACCCCAGGAATTGCAAACCCCCAGAATTGCAGTGCCAGCCCTGGTGCCAGGGCAGCAGGGGGCTCTGGCCCCTCTGGGTGGTATATGACAGGATGCTTGCCTGGCTGCAGCCCAGCTCTACCTATCCTGATGGCCAGCTCGTTCTGCATCCACAGCTCGCTGCCCAAATCCCGGCCGGGCTCCTGCTCCTGCTCCTGCTCCTGCTTCTGCTTCTCAGCTCGCTGCTCACAGCCCAGGGCCAGGGCGTGGGGAGGGCCAGAGAACCCCTGCAAGGCAACACAGACACTGAGCACACCCAGAGCTTCCCCATCCTGCACCCTGCATGGTAACACAGACACTGAGCACACCCAGAGTGCCCCATCCTGCATCCCTGCATGGTAACACAGACACTGAGCACACCCAGAGCTTCCCCAACCTCCTTCTGCATCCCTGCAAGGCAGCACAGACACTGAGCACACCCAGAGTGTCCCAACCCCATCCTGCAAGGCAACACAGACACTGAGCACACCCCAGAGTGTCCCATCCTGCACCCTGCAAGGCAGCACAGACACTGAGCACACCCAGAGTGCCCCCAGCCTCCTCCAGCCCATCCTCCCTGCCCAAGGGATGGGGTTTGATGGACATTTATGGGGTTTGATTGATGGGCATTGATGGGCATTGATGGGGTTTGATTGATGGGCATTGATGGGGTTTGATTGATGGGCATTGATGGGGTTTGATTGATGAGCATTGATGGGGTTTGATTGATGAACATTGATGGGGTTTGATTGATGGGCATTGATCGGGGTTCATTGATGAGCATTGATGGGCATTGATGGGGTTTGATTGATGGGCATTGATGGGGATTGATGGGGTTTCATTGATGGGCATTGATGGGGTTTGATTGATGAGCATTGATGGGCATTGATGGGGTTTGATTGATGGGCATTGATGGGGTTTGATTGTTGGGCATTGATGAGCATTGATTGATGGGCATTGATGGGGATTGCTGGGGTTTGATTGATGGGCATTGATGGGGGGCATTGATGGAGATTGATGGGGTTTGATTGATGGGCATTGATGGGGTTTGATTGTTGGGCATTGATGGGGTTTGATTGTTGGGCATTGATGGGGTTTGATTGTTGGGCATTGATGAGCATTGATTGATGGGCATTGATGGGGTTTCATTGATGAGCATTGATGGGCATTGATGTCACAGCAGCTTCTCACACTGCACCCAGGTGTGTCACTCGGGTTGAAAGGGACATTAAAGTGCCACCCCTGCCATGCCAGGGACACCTTTCACTAGCCAAGCCCTGTCCAACCTGGATCCCAGGGATCCAGGGGCAGCCACAGCTTCTCTGGGAATGCCATCCCAGCCCCTCCCACCATCACAGGGACAATTCCTTCCCCAAACCCCACCCAGCCCTGCCCCTGGCAGTGGGAGCCATCCCCTGTGTCCTGTCACCACAGCTCCTGACAAAAAGGGATCCAGGTTGGTGTTTCTGGGTTCCCTCAGGCTCCTCAAACCCACCTGGAGCTACAAACCAGGAGGAGCTGTGGGACTGGAGGGACAAGAGCAGAGCTGGGAGAAGGGAACGTGTCCCATGGCAGTGACTTGTCACCTGGTGTCACCAGCTCTGCACTGGGAGCAGGGCCTGAGTCCCTGAGTCCCTGCAGGGCTGGGAATCCACTCCAGGAACAGCCACAGGGAGGGTGCCCAGGTGGGATCACCTGGAATCCACCCCAGGGATCACCTGGAATCCACCCCAGGAGCATCCACAGAGATCACCTGGAATCCACCCCAGGAACAGCCCCAGGGATCTCCTGGAATCCACCCCAGGAACAGCCCCAGGGATCACCTGGAATCAGCCCCAGGGATCACCTGGAATCTGCCCCAGGAGCATTCACAGGGATCACCTGGAATCAGCCCCAGGGATCACCTGGAATCAGCCCCAGGGATCACCTGGAATCTGCCCCAGGAGCATTCACAGGGATCACCTGGAATCAGCCCCAGGGATCACCTGGAATCAGCCCCAGGAGTATCCACAGAGATCACCTGGAATCCATCCCAGGGATCACCTGGAATCCCCCAGGGCAGGGCTCTCTCAGGTGACAGCAGCAGGACAAAGCCCCCCCGAGGCAGAGCAGTAACTGGAGCCTCCCTGGGGGGGTCACAGAACCCAAAGCAAAGGTTAAAGATGAATAACTCAAGGGCTCCTCTGCCCTCATCTGCATAACGAGTCTGAGCAGGGTATTCATGCTAACACCAATAATTAATACTAATGACATTTCTGCAGTTCAGCCCAGAGCTCTCACCTCCCCTCACCCAGAGCTGCAGGTCTGAGCTGGGATTAAATCCCTGGGGATGGGGGAGAGCTGCAGGTCTGAGCTGGGATTAAATCCCTGGGGATGGGGGAGAGCTGCAGGTCTGAGCTGGGATTAAATCCCTGGGGATGGGGGAGAGCTGCAGGTTTGGATTTGGACAGGATTTGGATTTGGATTTGGATTCGGATTTGGACAGGATTTGGATTTGGATTTGGATAGGATTTGGATTTAGATTTGGACAGGATTTGGATTTGGACAGGATTTGGATTTGGATTTAGATTTGGATTTGGATGTGGATTTAGACAGGATTTGGATTTGGACAGGATTTGGATTTGGATTTCAGTTTGGATTTGGATTTGGATTTCAGTTTGGATTTGGACAGGACTTGGATTTGGATTTAGATTTGGACAGGATTTGGATTTAGACAGGATTTGGATTTAGACAGGATTTGGATTTGGATTTGGACAGGATTTGGATTCGGATTTGGACAGGATTTGGATTCAGATTTGGACAGGATTTAGATTTAGATTTGGATTTGGACTGGATTTGGATTTGGACTGGGATAGGATTTGGACACGATTTGGACAGAATTTGGATTTGGATTTGGACTGTTTTTGGATTTGGATTTGAATGTGGATTTGGACAGGATTTGGATTTGGATTTCAGTTTGGATTTGGATTTAGATTTGGACAGGATTTGGATTCAGATTTGGATTCAGATTTGGATGTGGATTTGGATTTGGACAGAATTTGGACAGGATTCAGATTCAGATTTGGATTTGGGCAGGCCAGGTCCCCTCCCTGCTGCAAGGGACAATCTGTGCCAGGACTGGTGACCTTGAGGAAAGCTCAGCACTGATCCCAGCTGAGGCTGCTCTGAGTCACAGCAGCCCCGAGCCTGCGGGAGCCTTAATTGGAAAGTGTCACTGGGTTAAAAACACGGCCAGCGAGGAGGAAAGGCAAGCAGCATTAATTAGTTCGTGGCAGTAATTAGTGTCAGCTGGAATAACCACGGGGGTTGATTATTTGCAGAAACAGAGAGAGGCAGGGAGAGATTTGGACAGGAAGAACTTGGAGGAAAAACTATTCTGGGATGTGGGAGCTCCCACTGCTCGTGCAGAGATTGTGGGATTGGCCTGAGCCTGTGTGGAGAGGGAAATGAGGGGGAAATCCTTTATGTAGCAAAGAAGGTGTCCTTTATATGGGAAAAAAAGGATCTTTTTTTTATATAAAATGGGTATTCTTGCAGATTTAAAAAATAGATATCCTTGTAGGCAAAGCAAGGATTTGGGATCGCATCCCCCTGCCCAAGATTTGAATTAATCTGAAGCCAGTCTGGGCCAGAGGAGGTGGGCACAGCCCCATCCATCCTTTTAATATTCCTAATAAATATAGATATTCCTCTTAAATATTAATATTCCTAATAAAAATAAACACATGGGGTTTCTCCCTGGCACTTTTGGGGCTTTTCCCTTGCCAGGAGGGAGGAGAAGCCACCAAAAATCCCCCAAAAAAACCTTGGGAAATCAGGAATGGGGGGAAGGATCCCCCAGGGCAGGGTAAAGCCTGAAGGGACATTCCCAGGAGAGGCTCTGGAGGTTTTTGTTCCTTTTCCAGGGTCAGGATGAGATGAGGGAGATGCTATTTCTTGTTCAGATGTTTATCAGCTTTGACCCATCCTACAGCCCCACAAACTGTGACTTCTGAAGCTCACAAACTAAAAATGGAGCCCTGCTTCTCAACAGGGCCTTTTAAGGGTAAACTGCCCAATTATCAAATGCAACATCAATTCTATTTACTTTTAACTCAATAACCAACTACCCATGGCCTGCAATGCAGACTTTTTAACTTAATTATACAACATTGCTATTATTAAGGTGAAGAAGAAGGACAAACTAAAAAAAAACCTATAAACCCAAAAAAACCATAAAGCTCAGTGGCCCCTTGGTTTGTGGCTGCTGCTGAGGGCTGCAAAAGCTTTGCTCTTCATTTTAAATTTTTTTTTAATTTTTATTTTTTTTCCATTTAATGGCTTGAAGAGCTGTGGACAGGGAAACCCTGCTGGGAAATTGGGGGAAAATTTTCATTTCTGCTCAGCCTGGATGAGGTTCCTGGGCCAGGGTGGGGAGCTCAGGGTGAGAAAACCCCTGTGCTGTGGTTTTATTTTGTTTTTTTTGTTGTTTTTCTGTCCTCCCATCCTGCTGGGACTGTCACCAGGCTGGTGGCAGTGGTGGCACTGATGTGCTGGCCCCATCCTTTGGTGATAACAGGGTTGGGAACAGCCCTGGGTGTTTCAGAGATGTTTCTGCAGGGCTGGGAAGGCTCCCAAGGGACAGGAATTCATCCCTGCAGTGCCCAAGCCAGGCTCCTGTGCAAGGTGAGGCAGGATGAGCTTTTAAACCATCCCAGCACCCCATGAGAATTTAATTTCTCCCTGCTGGGATCAGGAATTGCCTCAGCCAAACTCTGATGAATGCAGGGAGGAGAAATCCCCAAATTCCTGTGGATTTGCTGGGAGGTTCTGTCTCCAGCAGAGCTGCTGTCCCTGGGGATTTTGGGGATGTGGGGAGGGGACAGAACCCCCAGGCAGCCCCAGGGACAGGTCCTGCAGCCCAGGGCTCACCCACACCCAGAGGAAGCCGTGTGTTAAAATCAAACAAATGAAATAATGCAAACCAAATAATGCAATTAGCACTGCAGGAACTCTGCACTGAGGGATGGCTGAGCCCTGCTGCATCCTGCCAGCCCCTCCCACACTCCCACACCCCAAAAACCCTTCCTGGGGATGAATTTGGGAGGAAATCCAGGTGGGAAAAGGGATGGAGCTGATCCTGGTCAGGGTTTGGTGGAGCTGTGCCCATGTGGTACAAACAAAATTAAAAAATTAAATTCTCACCTTGTGGTGAGAATCCCACCCAAACCTCCCTGCTGGGGGTGTGAGGAAAATAAATCTGACCCAACAAAGAACTGGGGTGCATCCCCATCCTGACTGGCTGTGCTCTGATTCCCCACTTGGAGCAATTACCCCATGGAAAAAGGAATTTGCTGCTCCTGCTTGAGGTTTTTCCAGGATTCCCACACCCCAAAAACCTTCCTGGGGATGAATTTGGGAGGAAATCCAGGTGGGAAAAGGGCTGGAGCTGGTCCTGGTCAGGGTTTGGTGGAGCTGTGCCCATGTGGGGCTCCCAGCATTGGTACAAACAAAATTAAAAAATTAAATTATCCCATGGAAAACGGAATTTGCTGCTCCTGCTTGACGTTTTTCCAGGATTCCTGCTGGGATGGGCTTTGTTTGCTGAATTTTTTTATTTTTTTTTTGGCAAGAGCAGGGCAAACATTCCTGTGCTTTGGTGGTTTTGTGGTGGCAGAGGTTATAATAACCTTGGTGAAATAAATGAGGGAATCCCAGGGTGCCCCTGCCAGGAAGGGAAAAGCCCCAAAAGTGCCAGAGAAAAAACCCACAGGTTTGTTTTTATTAGGAATATTAATAATGAGGAATATCTGTATTTATTAGGAATATTAAAAGGATGGATGTGGATTTTTGAGCATTTTTGAGCATTTTTAGGGATTTTTTGTGGATTTTTGTGCATTTTCCTGGATTTTTGTGCATTTTTGTGGATTTTTTAGGATTTTTGTACATTTTTGTGCATTTTCCTAGATTTTTGTGGGGTTTTGTGCATTTTAATGGATTTTTGTGCATTTTTCTGTATTTTTTAAGGATTTTTGTGCATTTTTGTGCGTTTTCCTGGATTTTCGTGGAGTTTTGTGGATTTTTGTGGATTTTTGTGGATTTTTGGGAGATTTTGTGGATTTGTTTGGCATTTTTGTGGATGTTTTTGTGGATTTTTGTGCATTTTGGACCTTTCCTTCCCAATCCCCAGGGAATTTTATTTTCTTTTTCATTTTATTATTTTATTATTTTATTTTCTTTCTTTTCTGACAAAAATAAAATCTACAAGAATACCCATTTTTTATCAAAAAAGATCATTTTTTCCCATATAAACAACACCTTCTTTCCTACATAAAGGATTTTTCCCCTCATTTTCTTTCCCCCACAGGCTCAGGGATTTTTCTCTGTAGATTTTAGGAGCTCCAGGGCCCTGGGAATGTTTGTTTTTCCCCCCATGGAAGCAGTTTCTGCCTTCCCTCACCTCTCTCTCTGCTTTCCCTGACACCTTAATGGCAGGTTTGCCTTTCACCGTGGAGGAATTAATTTGGGGTTATGCTTTGAGCAAATTCCAAGGCACATTTTGAGATCAAAGAAGAGCTGGGGGAGCTTTGGCAGCCCTGGGTAAACAGGGGCTGCTGCAGAGGATGGAGGAGTTCCCTTTGTGCTCTTCCTGGTGGGGAATTTCTATTTTACAATTCTGAGCCAGGCCCAAAAAAATAAAAAATAATTTAAAAAAAAATTTAAAAAAAAATTCAAATTCAGTCAGCAAAGGCTGAGGAGGAGGGAAAAACCCATGGAAGATCAGCAATTCCCAAAATTCCTGCTGCAGAAATTGGGGTGATGGACAGAGTGAAGAATTAAATCAGCTTTTCTCACTCCCTGCTTTTTTCCAGAAGGATTTTCCAGCCCACCCCATCAAACAGCTCCAGATCCCATAAACCTGACCAGGGTGGGAGGGAATTTAACCCTGACTCAGAATCAGCTCCAGCTCTGGGGCTTCCCAAATCATGTTTTTATGAAATGCTTGGTGCATAATGAGAGAGAATTCTAATTAAGAGCAGCTGACAAATTGCACTGCGGCAGTAAATAAGCCTTTACCTCCATTAATAAAGCAAAATGCTCTGGTAGAAATTAGGATAATTAGGGTTTTGTGGGGGTTTTTGGCAAATTATTCCAACCTATCCAGGCACTACTGGATTTAAAGCTGCACAGGAGCAGGGCAGGGGTGGATAAAACCTCTTTATCCAAGAGGATAAAAATTCTTTATCCAGGTTTTCCATGGAAAAAGAGATTGAAAAGAAACCTTTGGGGTTCTGAGTCTTCCAGAGGATCCCATGGGTGGGTTTGGGTTTGATTTTCGTGGCTGAAATCCCAGCTGGGACAGGAGAGAGGGATCAATCCCTCCTGGATCCAGAACCTCAGGGCTGGGGTTCACTGAGAAATTCATAAAATCCATGCCCAGGGAACTCTGGTTTGCTGGGATGGAAGGGAAGGATTTTCCAAAGAAGGGAAGGATTTCCCAGTGAAGGGAAGGATTTCCCAATGGAAGGGAAGGATTTTCCAAAGAAGGATTTCCCAAAGAAGGATTTCAATTGAAGGATGTCCCAATGAAGGGAAGGATTTCCCAAAGAAGAATTTCCCAGTGAAGGATTTCCATTGAAGGATTTCCCAGTGAAGGGAAGAATTTCCCAGTGAAGGGAAGGATTTCCCAATGGAAAGGAAGGATTTCCCATTGAAGGATTTCCCAAAGAAGGATTTCCATTGAAGGATTTCCCAAAGAAGGGAAGGATTTCCCAATGGAAGGCTCTGCTACATTCCCAAAAAACCAAAATTTCTCTTCCTTCATCCTCAGAGCTGGATCCCTCCTTCCTCCCTGAGCCTGTGGAAAAGGGCCAGGGCTCCACAAAACCAAACAAACACGAGGCTGATGTTTATTCTGCCCTGAGCAAAGGAAATCTGAGCAAAGCAGGAATGCAGGAGCCAGGCTGGCACCCCCAGCTCCATCCTCCCCCTCCAGGAGGGAAAAACTCCAATTCCTGCAGCCCCAAAACTTCACCAAGCAGCAAATCCTCAATGCCTGGGTTAAAAACCCCACACACCTCCTGGGCAGTGGGGATGTGCAGCTAATTAACTTCCTAGGAGTCAGAGCTGGACAGGAAAAAGCAGATTAAAGTGGGAATGTGAGCTGGGCACATCCCTCAGGAGCAGCAAATTGCATCAGAGGAATCTCAGTGCAGAGGAGAAACGAGCAGCAGGAGCAGAGCTGCACGTCCTGCACGCTGTCCCTGGGCAGAGAACCCAGCAGGAGGGGCAGGTTTGGAGCTGGGAGCACAGGCAGGAGCATCCAGGCACAAGAATTCCAGAATCCCAGAGTTATTGAGGCTGGGAGATCACTGAGTGCAACCCCCAGAGCTCTGGGTGTCACCTCCAGCCTTGCTGGGACAGCAGCTCCTGCCAGTGCCTGACACCTTTTCAGGAATAAATTCCTCCTAAAATCACCATTTAGCACTTCCCAGTGTCCCCTCTCCCAAATAAAGATGCTCCCCATGCTCTAATCCATGAAAAAAATTGCAATTTTAAACAATGTACAGCTACACTTTGATGGTTCCTCCTCCTCCTGCAGCCTCATCCGTGCACAATTCCCAGCTTCCCCACCCAAAAAGGGAATTGTATGGATTTAGAAGGCAAAATATTCATCCTGGAGGCACATTCTGAGGGCAGGAGGGATCCTCAGGGCTGTTTATGCAGCTCTCAAAGCCTTCCCAAGAGTTCCTACCCAAAATAGCCCAAAATTCACTGTACAAAACATCCAGTCCCAAACCATACTCCCCAAGAGCCCTCGAGCCATGGTTTGCACATCCAGAAAAGGATGGAAATTCCCTTTGGAGGGGGTCAGGGGGGTTCAGCTCCCACCACTCTGAGGAGCTGCAGATCCTCACCCTGCTCAGGGAAACCTCGGGGCAGCAGCAAAGCAGAGCCCAAATTATCCCCAAATTATCCCCAATGGGTGTGGGACACAAGCCCTGGAGCCCAGAGAGGGATTTTGGCCGTGCTGGTTCTGAGGAAAAGCTTTTAAAGGGCACTTCAGCCACTGTTTGTTTAAATCCAAGGAATGCTCTGCCCATCACACCAGGCTTTATTGATTTCCTCTGCACTCAGGAGCAAGAAAAGAACAACAAAAAAAAAAAAAAAACCAACCTGTACCCAGCAGACAAAATAAATAAATAAAATCCAATGGAGATGGCATTTCCAGGCTGGAATTACAGCCCTGGCTCCCTCCCTGATTGTCCTTTACACCCCAGGTATTGGCAGAGCTGAGTAATGGCCCAGCAGCTCTTTCCCTGGATTGTTCATTAACTCCTGCAGCTCCCAAGGGACTCCAGCACCCCTGGGATCCCCCAGGCAGGGATGGGGCTGCTCCCTGTGCACACAGAGGCTCCTGAGCACAACCTGGAGGGAGAGGAGATGAGGCTGATTAAGGCTCATTATCCTATTTAGTGATGATGGCAGCAGTGAGGGAGAGCAGGGGAAGAGCAGGAGCTGAGCTGGGGCTGCAGGACCAGCTGGATTCCTCCTGTGCCAGTCCCAGCTGCGGATTCCTGCCTGCTCTGAGGTCACAGACTGGGATCCAGGAGCAGCAGGAGCCAGGGAGCTCCTGGGAGGAACCTCCTGGAAGGCACAGGGGTTCCCCTGCTCCCAAAAACCCCCAAAGCCCACCCATGTGTGCTCAGAATTGCACTCCTGGGGATCCAGCAGCTCCAAGGCAAAGGCAGCTCACAGAGAATCACAAAATAACAAAAATCACAGAATCACAGAACCTCAACATCACAGAATCACAAAATAACACAATCAAAAAATCACAGAACCAAAGAATCACAGAACCACATCACAGAATCACGAAATAACAAAATCACAGAACCACAAAATCACAAAATAACAAAATCACAGAACCACAAAATCACTGAATCAAAAAAATCACAGAACCAAAGAATCACAGAACCACAGCATCACAGAATCACAAAATAAGAAAATCAAAAAAAATCACAGAACCACAACATCACAGAACCACAGCATCACAGAATCACAAAATAAGAAAATCACAGAACCACAACATGACAGAATCACAAAATAACAAAATCACAGAATCAAAAAATCACAGAACCACAACATCACAGAACCACAGAACCACAAAATAAAATCATTCTGGGTGGAAAAGCCCTCAAACATCACCCAGCCCACCCACCCCAGCCTGGCCAGGCCACCTGTGATGTCCCCAAGTGCCACATCCACACAGCTCCAAACCCCTCTGGGGATGGGGACCCCACCCTGCCCTGATGCTGCTCCCAACATTTCCAATTTTCAGCTGGTGTGACAATCCAGAGCCAGGGCTGGAGGAATCCTCTGGACTCTGGTGGGGCTGCCCCAGGCAGGGGAGGCCAGGACAGCACATCCCAAACCCAATAAAACCCAAACTCTGAGCCAAGTCAGCAGAGCTGCGTGACAGATGTGAAGGATGAGAATAATAACACTTCATTCCAGCATTCTTATGCCTTTCAGTAGACCCAAAATAGCTGCTGAGCCATCAGGGACCTGCTGCACTGAATTTTGAAGTAAACTTTCCCTTGGAGGCTCTGGGTCTTGGCAGTGAAAGCACCAAACCCTTTTTAGGAAAGGCTCACACAGCCCCAGTGCATCCAAACTCCACCTGAAAGCCTCGTTCAAAGCAAAAATCAGCACAAACTGGACTTTCCATGTGGGGAGATTTGCCAGAATAATTTTTGAAACCCCTGGGATCTGTTTTTGGCTGTGGTCTCCCCCTCCAAGCACCCCCAAATTTCCTGGCCAGGTTTGCCAAGCACCTCCTGGGCTGGAGGATGAACAAACACGTTGGGAAAAAGGCAAAGATAAAGATGTGATAGATTAGATCTGGTTTGTGTGTCTGTGTTCAGGATCATTAACGCTCAGGCTGGCAGGTTTAACCCTTCCCGTGCCACCAGCACAGCCCAGGATGCTCCAGAGGGGCTGAGAAGGAGAAGAGCCCAGGCAGGGCAGGGCTGGGCTGATCAGGAGTCGATAAAAGCTTTCAGAGGTTGTTGTTACCCAGCCTGGAGCTGTGGCAGCCTGGGGATGCTCATCTGAGCAGAGAGCAGCAGCTCCCTCCTCCTCCTCCTCATCCTCCTCCTCCTCCTCCTCCTCCTGCCCAGCAGCATCCCCAGCATCTCCCACCCTCCCCGAGGTGGGAGAGATTTAAAATCCTTGTGTGACCAGCAGCTCTCCTCTTGTTCCCCCTAAAAACCTGATCAGCTCTCCCTCTGTTCCTCCTAAAATCTGCTCAGCTCTTCCCTTGTTCCCCAAATATTTGATCAGCTCTCATCTCTGTTCCCCTAAAAACCTGCTCAGCTCTCACCTGTGTTCCTCCTAAAACCTGCTCAGCTCTCCCCTTATTTCCCTAAAAATCTGATCAGCTCTCCCCTTGTTAAAAACCTGCTCAGCTCTCACCTCTGTGTTCCCCCAATAATCTGCTCAGCTCTCCCCTTATTTCCCTAAAAACCTGCTCAGCTTTCCCCTTGTTCCCCCTAAAAACCTGCTCAGCTCTCCCTCTGTTCCCCAAAACCTGCTCAGCTCTCACCCTGTTCCTCTAAAAATCTGCTCAGCTTTCCCCTTGTTCCCCCAAAACCTGCTCAGCTCTCACCTCTGTGTTCCCCCAAAACCTCACTGGGTCTCTGTTCCCTTCACAAAGCTCCCCAAAAATCCTCCCTGTCCACGTCCCAGGCTGCAGAATCCCCATGGGATGAGCGTGGCAGGAGCCAGGAGAGCACAGCTCTGCTCCCAGCACCTTTTCACCCAGATTTCAGGATATTTTGGATATTTTGGATGTTTTTATTTCTGTTTCCTGCAAGGCCAGCACCCATCCTTGTCACTCCATCCTGCTCTTCCCAATAATCCCACTTCTCCCAAACTCTTCCCTCTGCACAGGCTCCTGTTCCAACATCCCAAAAAACCCCTCCAGCCTCCAGGAACAAGTGGGGTTTGTGCTCTGCTCCCCCATCCTGCTGGGAAACATCAGCACATCCTTCAAACCTCCCTCACACCCACAGGCCAAGAAAATCCCACTGAGATAAACGTGAGAATGAACAATCTCCTTGGAAATGTTTGGAAATGTCTTCACTGACTGCACCACTCTGGTGTTTTCAGCTGCACAAATCCACCAGCTCCTGTTTATTTATATTTCTGACACCAGCTCAGGCTGTGCAGCACTGCCAGGGTTGGCAGCTCTGCAAATGCAGCCCCTGGGCTGGGACACGAGGTCACACCTGAGCTGTTTGAGGAGCTCTGCCAGCAAAAAGAACAAAAGCACAAGTGTGAAGGAGGAAAAAAACAGGGAGATTTAAAAAAAAAAACAGCTCAGCAAGTCTGAAGGTGCATCCAGCACTGCCAGGGCTCAGGGAAATCACAAATTCATTAAATCTGGGAGGGAAAACAAGTGGGTCCAGATAATAGGAGGGAGGGCAGGAGTCCCCAAACTGGGAATTCCCAGTGACCAGCACTGGGATGAGTCCCCAAACTGGGAATTCCCAGCGACCAGCACTGGGATGAGCCCCCAAACTGGGAATTCCCAGTGACCAGCACTGGGATCAGCCCCCAAACTGGGAATTCCCACTGACCAGTACTGGGATGGGCCCCCAAACTGGGAATTCCCAGTGACCAGCACTGGGATGAGCCCCCAAACTGGGAATTCCCAGTGACCAGCACTGGGATCAGCCCCCAAACTGGGAATTCCCACTGACCAGTACTGGGATGGGCCCCCAAACTGGGAATTCCCAGTGACCAGCACTGGGATGAGCCCCCAAACTGGGAATTCCCATTGGGATGAGCCCCACAGCCCCACTCACCAACACTGGGATGAGCTCCCAGCCCCACAGTTCATACTGGGATCAAACCCCAGCCCCACAGTTCCCACTGGGATGAGTTCCCAGCTCTGGAATTCTCAGTCACCAGCACTGGGATAAGCCCCCAGCCCCACAGTTCCCACTGGGATGAGCCCCCAGCTTGGGAATTCCTGCTCACCAGTACTGGGATGAGCCCTCAACCCCACAATTCCCACTGGGATCAGTCCCCAGCCCCACAGTTCCCACTCACCAGCACTGGGATTAGCTCCCAGCCTGGGAATTCCCACTGGGATGAGTTCCCAGCCCCACAATTCCCACTGGGATTAGTTCCCAGCTCTGGAATTCTCACTCACCAGCACTGGGATCAGCCCCAAGCCCCACAATTCACACTGGGATCAGCCTCCAGCCTGGGAATTCCCAGTGACCAGCACTGGGATCAGCCCCCAGCCTGGGAATTCCCAGTCACCAGTACTGGGATGAGCCCCCATCCCCACAATTCCCACTGGGATCATCCCCCAAACCCACAATTCACACTGGGATGAGCTCCCAGCCCCACAGTCCACACTGGGATGAGTCCCCAGCTTGGGAATTCCTATTCACCAGCACTGGGATCAGCCCCCAGCCCCACAGTTCACACTGGGATCAGCCCCCAGCCCCAGAGTTCCCCCTGGGATGAGCCCCCAGCCCCCAGCCCCACTCACCAGCGCTGGCAGCAGCAGGTCAGCCCCGTACACAAACGCTGCCCCCAGCACAAATCCTGCAGCCACCGGGAAGAAGGAGAAGGCTCCGAAGGTGCCCGAGCGCTCGGCCAGCTCGATGGCCGGGGCCAGCAGGGACCAGTAGGAGGCTGCCAGCATCACCTGGGGACAGGAGGGGACAGGTGAGACCCCAGGGACAGGAGGGGACAGGTGAGAGAGACCCCAGGGACACGAGGGGAGCTGAAATTCCCCTGCAGGAATGGATGCAGGAGCAGCATCTGCTGAGAATCCTGCCAGTGGGAAAGCCACTCCTGAGTGTGTAGTTTGTTTTGGGGTAGTGTGATGTAGTTAATTTGTTAGGTTTTTTTTAATATTTATATATGGATTATTGTTTTTTCTATGTGATGCATGTTTTATTTGTTTGGCTTGTTTGACATTTTATAGTTATGGAGAATTGCATGTAGATATGGATAATTTTATAGTTATGGATAATTTGAGAAATATTGTTTATGGTTAAATGTATTTTTTGTTTTGTGTTTATAGCTGGTATTTTTGTTTTGATGATTTGAGGTATGGGTTTACTGAGTCAGAAGTAATTTTTTTGTGTGTTGTTGATTTATTTTGGTATTTTTGTGTAGTTTGATTTATTTGTTTGTTGTTTTGGTGTTTTTTATTACCTCAATCTCTGCCCAGCAGCCCCTAGAAAGTTCCCTTTGCAGGTTGCTCAGAATCCCAGAATAATTTGGGCTGGCAAAAAACCTTAAAACCTTGCATTGTCCCATCCAAGCTGGCCTTGGACACTTCAGGGACCCAGCAGCACCCATGCCAGCGTGCCAAACCCCTCAGAGGGAACAATTCCTCCCCAAATCCCAAACCAAACCATCCCAGGAACACTGAGGAGGAGCTGCCCAGCCCTGCCAGGCTGAGCCCTGCTCAGGAAGGAGCTGCAGACACATCCCTGGGGGGTTGTGTAAATCTGAGCTCACTGTGAGTAAGAAGAACCGGGGTTGGCATGTCAGGCTTAAGCACGGCTGTCAGACCTCGTATTTCAAACACCACCCCCTTCAAACAACAAACACACAGCCAGGGAGGAGGCAAGAGAGCAGGGAAAGGATCTGCAGGTTCTGCTCAGATGGGATTCCCCAGGGCAAACAGGTCCTGGCAGGGATCACAGCTCAGAGCCCAGCTCCAGGTCCTGGCAGGGATCAGAGCCCAGCTCCAGGTCCTGGCAGAGCTCAGCTCCAGCTCCTGGCACAGCTCAGAGCTCAGCTCCAGGTCCTGGCAGAGCTCAGAGCTCAGCCCCAGGTCCTGGCAGAGCTCAGCTCCAGGTCCTGGCAGAGCTCAGAGCTCAGAGCTCAGCTCCAGGTCCTGGCAGAGCTCAGAGCTCAGCTCCAGGTCCTGGCAGAGCTCAGAGCTCAGAGCTCAGCTCCAGGTCCTGGCAGAGCTCAGAGCTCAGAGCTCAGCTCCAGGTCCTGGCAGCGCTCAGAGCTCAGCTCCAGGTCCTGGCAGCGCTCAGAGCCCAGCTCCAGGTCCTGGCAGGGCTCAGCCCCAGGTCCTGGCAGAGCTCAGAGCTCAGCTCCAGGTCCTGGCAGAGCTCAGCCCCAGGTCCTGGCAGAGCTCAGAGCTCAGCTCCAGGTCCTGGCAGAGCTCAGCCCCAGGTCCTGGCAGCGCTCAGAGCCCAGCTCCAGGTCCTGGCAGGGATCAGAGCTCAGCTCCAGCTCCTGGCAGAGCTCAGCCCCAGGTCCTGGCAGAGCTCAGAGCTCAGCTCCAGGTCCTGGCAGAGCTCAGAGCCCAGCTCCAGGTCCTGGCAGAGCTCAGAGCCCAGCTCCAGGTCCTGGCAGAGCTCAGAGCTCAGAGCTCAGCCCCAGGTCCTGGCAGCCCCCAGGGCAGCTCTGAGCATCCCAAGGTGAAGGAAAAATGATTTATTCCTGCCTTATGCACGTCAGCCCCAGCTGCTGGAAGTCATTGTCATGGATTTATAGAATTTCCAATGTCAAGGAGGAGCAGAAGCTCCACTGAGCTCAGGGTGGGATTTAGGGATTGCCTGGATTGCCTCAGGATTTTCCTCACTTTCCCCTCAGGATTTTCCTCACTTTCCCCTCAGGATTTTCCTCATTTCCCCTCGGGAATTTCCTCACTTTCCCCTCAGGATTTTCCTCACTTTTCCCTCAGGATTTTCCTCATCTTCCCCTCAGGATTTTCCTCATCTTCCCCTCAGGATTTTCCTCATCTTCCCCTCAGGATTTTCCTCACTTTCCCCTCAGGATTTTCCTCACTTTCCCCTCAGGAATTTCCTCACTTTCCCCTCAGGAATTTCCACATTTTCCCCTCAATAATTTCCTCATTTCCCCTCAGGAATTTCCTCATTTCCCCTCAGGAATTTCCTCACTTTCCCCTCAATAATTTCCTCACTTTCCCCTCAATAATTTCCTCATTTCCCCTCAGGAATTTCCTCATTTCCCCTCAGGAATTTCCTCACTTTCCCCTCAGGAATTTCCACATTTTCCCCTCAATAATTTCCACATTTTCCCCTCAATAATTTCCTCATTTCCCCTCAATAATTTCCACATTTTCCCCTCAATAATTTCCTCATTTCCCCTCAATAATTTCCACATTTTCCCCTCAATAATTTCCTCATTTCCCCTCAATAATTTCCACATTTTCCCCTCAATAATTTCCTCATTTCCCCTCAGGATTCTCCTACAGAATCCCCAAAATTCTGGCCTTCAAACTCTCCAGAGCCACGGATCCAGCTCAGCCCTGTGCCTGTGGAGCCACACAGGAGCCCCAGCAGAGCTGTGGGAATTCGTGGTGTTGTTTTAAGGGAATTTTTGATCCCTGGGTGGTTTCCTGCTCCACCTGGGACAGGGAAAACCAAACTGCAGCCCAGGTAAGGAAAAGCTGGGCCAGGCTGCAGGGAAAGGGGTGCAGGTGTTTCCTTCTGGTGTCTGAGCCCAGCCCTGCAGCACCACAGAAAAAAAAAAAATCTCATTTAAGGATATCAAGATTTAAGAGAAAAGGCAGAATTTCACATCAGATGCCCCAGCAAGTGAAGCTTTGTCTCTATGGAAACACCTCACAGCTCCTGCATGCAAAGCCTGCATTTTCTGGGAGTTCAGGGGGGGAACTGAGGCAGGGAAAGGCAGAGCCAGGAGGGGCAGGGCTGGGGGAGCTGAGCTGGACACCCCAAGGACTGAGCTGCTCAGGTCCCTCCAGCCCAGGTGACACCAGGAGCAGCTCAGGATGCTCCCAGTACACCCAGGGCTCTCCCAGTACAGACCAGTTCCATTCAGCTGGCTCAGGCCAGCACCCCCAGACCAGCTGGAGCATCTGCCCAGGCACAGCTCCCTGCACCCCAAATCAGCTCCCTGCACCCCAAAACAGCCCCCTGCACCCCAAAACAGCCCCCTGCACCTCAAATCAGCTCCCTGCGCCCCAAATCAGCTCACTGCACCCCAAAACAGCTCCCTGCACCCCAAAACAGCTCCCTGCACCCCAAATCAGCTCCCTGCATCCCAAAACAGCTCCATACATCCCAAAACAGCTCCCTGCAGCCCCAAAACAGCTTCCTGCACCCCTGAGGGCACCTGGACATCCCTGTCCCACCTCCTGGCTCAGCAGTGGCTGAGATATTTGGGATTCATCCCGGGTTTATTTTGCTTTGCAGCTCCCAGAGCAGGGCAATGTTCACCAGGAGGGGAAGAACCAGCTCAGCTCCAGCACCAAAGGCCAGGGCAGTTCCCACAACAATCCCTCTCACCACAGGGGTGGATTCACCACGAGGGGGTTCCTCCTGATTTTTGCAAAACCACCAAACACAAACACCAGGAAAAGGGGCAGGAAAAGGGGCAGGAAAAGTTTCTTGTGGTGTTAAACCCTCCCAGACAGAGAAAAGATGGAGACCCAGCTGTTGGCCATGCCAAGGTAACACTGCCCAGGTAGGAAAATTAAAATTCAGGGGGACCCTGGTGTCACCAAGGGTCACTCACTGCCTGTCCCCTCCAGGCACAATCCCCCCTTCCTGCCCTGAGCACTGCCAGCTGGAAGAGCTGAGGGAAAAGCAAATGTTTGCAGGAGTTTCTGCTTCCTGAGCCACACCTGGGGTGACTCAGAGCTGCTGGCAGGGTGACGTGGTGGCCACAGCAAGGACAGCAGCTCCTAATCCCGATGGGATTCCTGCAGAAATCACAGCCCAGGGGAACAATCCTCACCCTGCAGGGAGCAAACCCAGCTCTGTCACCCTCCCCAGCCCAGGCAGAGCCCAGGTGACCCCAGCACACAGCTGGGAAGGGACACGTCCCTGCAGAGCACATCCCAGTGATTTGATCTCTAATGAGGGGAACAAAGGTGATTTAATGAGTCTGGATGAGGCCCCAGCAGCTGGGCAGTGGCAGCCCCACATCCCCAGTCCCCTACACCAATCCCAGCCCCACATCCCCAATCCCCTACACCAATCCCAGCCCCACATCCCAAGCCCCTACACCAATCCCAGCCCCACATCCCCAATCCCCTACACCAATCCCAGCCCCACATCCCCAAGCCCCTACACCAATCCCAGCCCCACATCCCCAAGCCCCTACACCAATCCCAGCCCCACATCCCCAAGCCCCTACACCAATCCCAGCCCCACATCCCCAATCCCCTACACCAATCCCAGCCCCACATCCCCAAGCCCCTACACCAATCCCAGCCCCACACTTGCACGTTTTCCTCCAGGAAAAGCTGCCACAAGCCCCACATTTCACGGAGAGCTGCAGCTCTCTCCTCCCTCTCCTCCCCAGGGTTTGAAGCATCCATGGGGAAGCACAAAGCCAGCCAGGCACAGCAGCCCCCAGCACAGCTCTCTGCCCAGCTCCAGAGCTCTCAGAATCCCAGGGAAATGAGGAGAGTTTAATTCCAGGGAGCCCAAACCAGTGTGGGCAGCTCGTGACCGTCCTGGTGCCACCTCCACCCTGAGCCAGGAGGAACCAGGGCAGGATGAGCCTGAGCCCTGCCCTGCCCTCAGGGAATTTTCCAAGGGATTTTCACTCCAGTGGGCAGCCAAACCAAGCGTGGAGGGGCTGCAGAGAACACAGGGGAAGGAGGAGGGGAAGGAGGAGGAGGAGGAGGAGGATGATGATGCACTCACCCCTGCGGCAAAGCCCAAGCTCCCATCGAGGATCCGCCTCTGGAAAAAAAAAACCAAACACAAAACACCTTGAACTCCTGCTGAAACCACTGCCCACAGTCCTGGGGAGATGGGAGAGGGGTTCCCAGCCTGGAGAGGGATGTTGCACAAGAGAGAATGGCTTCCCACTGCCTGAGGACAGGGTTAGGTGGCACTTTGGAAAAGAACTGTTCCCTGGGAGGGAGGTGAGGCCCTGGGATAGAATTCCCAGAGAAGCTGTGCCTGCCCCTGGATGCCTGGAATGTCCAAGGCCAGTGGAAGGTGTCCCTGCCCCTCCCAGGCTTTTTCTCCTCCAAAGGGAGCCTCACTTTGCAGCCACCTCCTGAACAAACCATCACAAGACCGAGGCATAAATAATAAATCCAGATCTGGGCAATCTGGAACACCCTGGCAAGGGGGCCTCTAATTTTGGATCCAGGATGACTTAAAGCTCAGCACTCTGCTCGTTCTGAGCAAAGCACTGACCCAAATCCTGCCCTGGAAACAAGGCAGCAAAACCAGGCTGCAGGCAGGGGAGCTGCTGCTCCCAGCACAGAGCCCCAGGAGCACATTCCACAGCCCAGGCTCAGCAGCTGGATTTCCTTCCCCTCCTGTGTGTTGGGAAAGGAGCTGGATTTCTCCTCCTCTTGTCCATCAAAGCTGGGAGCAGGCAGCCAAACCCAGCCATGAGCAAGGCACAGCTCTTGGGTTGGATTCTGTGGGATCCCAGGGCTGAGGAGCTGATCCCAGGGCTCACCTGCCCTAAATCCAGATCCTGGGGGATCTCAGGGCTCACCTGCCCTAAATCCAGATCCTGGGGGGTCCCAGGGCTCACCTGCCCTCAAATCCAGATCCTGGGGGGATCCCAGGGCTCACCTGCCCTAAATCCAGATCCTGGGGGGTCCCAGGGCTCACCTGCCCTAAATCCAGATCCTGGGGGGTCCCAGGGCTCACCTGCCCTAAATCCAGATCCTGGGGGGTCCCAGGGCTCACCTGCCCTTGGACACAGATCCTGGGGGGTCCCAGGGCTCACCTGGCCACTGGAGAACACGAACACCAGCGCTGACCCCGCCGCTGTCAGTCCCCAGGTGAGCAACGTCCCCAGCACCGCCTGCAGCACCGGCCCAAATCCCGGGATCATGCTGGCCTAGGAGACAGGAACAGCCTTGGGAAAAGGGCCAGAGAACCCCCAAATCTCACCTGAACCCCCCCACACCACAGGGATCACAGCCAGCCCAACCCTCCCACCCTAAGCTCCTCTCTCTCCTCCCTTAGGCGAGGCTTTGGGAGTTAAGCCGAGCTCCTCAGGACTTAGCACATCCCGGATTTGGGGCTCAGCCAGGCACAAACAGGGCTCAGACCTCACCCAGGCCAAAAGGGGGGACAAAAAAGGGGGACAAAGCCCAGGGATGGGGAGCTGCAGTGCCATGGAAATCCACCCAGCTTGGAAATGCAGATTAATAAATTGATAATACACGCCAGCACGGATATATTTATATACCAATACATTTTATATATAATAAATATATAACACACACAATATATATAATGTATATTATAAATATATATGTATATACACCAAATGCACAGGGATTGATAGATTGCCATGTAAGTTTATAAGAAATACACACACACACCAGTGCCAGCTTCAAAGGCTCTCCCAGCCTTGGCCCAAGGCTTTTCCCGATCCCTGCAGGTGCGTGCCCAGCTCAGCCCCCGCAGGGTTTTCCTGCTCAGACCCCCCCAGCTCCCCAGGGAGATTCCCCTCACTACAGGGGGTCCTGCAGCCCACCCAGGAGCACCCAAACCCCCCAAACCTGGACCCCCCAGGACCCCCGAACCCCGCAATCCTGGACACCCCCGAGCCGCTGGCCTGCCCCAGGACCTCTGAACCTCCCACACCCGGATCCTCGGAGCCCCTGACCCACCCCAGGACCCCTGAACCCCCAAACCGGGACCCCTGGAGCCCCTGACCCACCCCAGGACCCCTGAACCCCCCAAACGAGGCGCCCCCAAATGCCCTGAATGGTAGCAGGACCCCCGCAACCCCCTAAGCTGGAGCTCCGGAGCGGTGTCCCCGCATACCTGGAGGATCTGGGGGTGCTGGGACACCCCCAGCCCAAATCCGGAGCTGAACCCCGCGGTGTCCCCGGACCCGCAACCCCGAGCCCCGGGCCGGTCCCGCCGCCACTTCCGGGTGCGCACACGTGTCTGTGGGCTGGCCCCGCCCCCCGAGCGGCTCAGCCAATAGGAGCGCGGCAGGGGCGGGCAGCTCAGCCAATGGGAGCGCGGCGGGGGCGGCTCTGCGGTTCGCGCGGGCGCGCCGGCCACAAAGCGAGGCGGGCGGGCGGCGCGGGCGGGCGCGACAAGATGGCTCTGCCGCCTGTGTATTTATTATATATTTACATATAAATCTATCAATCCCTGTGGATTTGGTGCATATGCATATAAATATATCCATGCTGGCGTGTGGCATCAATTTATTCATCTGCGTCTCCAAGCTGGGTGGATTTCCATGGCACTGCAGCTCCCACTGCTCGCTCCCCATCCCTGGGCTTTGTCCCCCCCTCTTTTTGTCCCCCCCTTTTCGCCTGGGCGAGATCTGAGCCTCATTTGGGCCTGGCTGAGCCCCAAACCCCCAAATCCGGGGTTGTGCTCTAGGTGGGATGTGCCGAGTCCCGATGAGCTCGGCTTAAATCCCAAAGCCTCGCCTAAGGGGGAGAGGGGAGCTTGGGGTGGGAGGGTTGGGGGGGGTTCGGGTGGGATTTGGGGGTTCTATGGCTCTTTTCCCGAGGCTGTCACTTTTATTGTCATTGTCACTGTCATTGTCACTGTCGCTGTCATTGTCACTGCCATTGTCACTGTCATTGTCACTGTCACTGTCATTGTCACTGTCACCACCCAAGGAGACCCCGAGAGATTCCTGGAGTCCCCGAGTGCCAGCTGTGCCATCCCCACCTCAGTGACACTCAGTGTCACCTCCAGGGACACACGGACACCCCAAACCTCCCTGGGCAGCCCCCTCCACGTGTCACAACCCTGTCCGTGATGAATTCCTCCCGGTGTCCAGCTGGACATCCCCAAAAACGTCACTGCAGGGTGGCAGAGTGTCCCTGAGCTCCCAGGGACAGCCACAGTGTCCCCTCCAGGAGGAGCAGGGGGTGACACAGGGACACATCCATGAATTTATCTGGCACAGCTGGGAAAGAACCTCCCTGATTTGGGATTTCAGCCTGGCCCTGTCACTGCTCCATTATATATATAAATTCATAATACGTTTATATATAAAATATATTTAATATAATATATATTAATAAATATATATTTTATATATATTTAATATATATTAAATATTATAATATGTTTATATATTAATATATATAATGGAACAGTGATTAATATATTAATATGGATTAACATGTATATTACTATATTAAAACATATATATTACTATATTAACATATGTTTTATACTTATATTTATATTTTTACATATATATAATGCCTCTCATTAGCTCCCAGGGCCAGGCAGCTGCAGGGTGAGGTGACAGCTGGAGGGACATGGGGACAGACACACAGAGTGTCCCTCTGCCACCCCAGGGATCCCCGGGTGGCTGTGACAGCGCTGGCAGGGTTGGGGACAGCTGGTGACCCGGCAGAGCTGGCCCTGGGGACACGGCTGGGGGCGGCTGGCAGCGATGGTGGCCCTGCCTGGGGACGTGTGGGTGGCATTGGGGACAGCTGTGGTGGCTCTGGGCAGCAGGAACAGCAAAATCAACTGCCACCCCCGTTCCCCAGTGTCACTTGTGTGTGCAGGGACACTTCAGTGTCACAGCCCTGCCTGTCTCAGTGTCACAGCCCTGCCTGTCCCACTGTCACACCTCTGCCTGTTTCAGTGTCACATCCCTGCCTGTGCCAGTGTCACAGCCCTGCCTGTCCCACTGTCACATCCCTGCCTGTCCCAGTGTCACAGCCCTGTCTGTATCAGTGTCACATCCCTGCCTGTCCCAGTGTCACATTCCTGCCTGTTTCAGTGTCACAGCCCTGTGTGTCCTGGTGTCACATCCCTGTGTGTCCCCTCAGAGTCACATCCCTGCCTGTTTCAGTGTCACAGCCCTGCCTGTTTCAGTGTCACATCCCTGCCTGTCCCAGTGTCACAGCCCTGGCCAGGAGGGCTGGCAGCTCCCACCTGGACCCTGCCTGTTCCAGCAGGGAAGGAGGAGACCCAGAACCCCTAAAATTCACTTTAATAAACACTAAAAGGTTCACAAACCCGGTGCCATCTCCCCTAAAATTCCCATTAAACACCAAAAGGGACACAAACCCGGTGCCATCTCCCCTAAAATTCACATTAAACACCAAAAGGGACACAAATCTGGTGCCATCTCCCATCAAGGCTCAGCTCCAGGGAGCCCTGGGGCAGCCAGAACCCAAACCCTTTGGGATTTTTTTGCCCTAGAGCTGTCTGGGGCAGAGTGGCTCGCCCTGCCCGGGGCTGGCAGCAGGCACTGCTGGCTGAGCTGTCCCTGGGAGCGGGCAGCGTGTCCCTGCAGTGTCCCCTCCGTGCAGGCTGGGCTCAGGGCCGGGCTCTTTCCCAAGCCCGATCCATCTGTGTCAGGCTGGAGCCAGCCTGGATGGCGAGACGGGCGGTGAGGACATCCAGGGCCGTCCCCAAGGACGGGGCAGCGGGGCCAGCCGGGGTCACGGTCCCGTCTGAGGTCACCGCTTTGTCACAGGGCTCAAAGGAACGATTCTGTCGCTCTCCTCCGGCTCCGGGAGGGACACGAGGGACCCGCGGAGCTCCGGCAGCTGCTCCGAGCTCAGCGCGTGCTGTCACCAGCCGTGACATTTCCAGCTGGAACAAAGCCTGGCTTGCCAAAGCCAGCCTGCTCAGCCCCGGTTTGATGCGCAGGACCCTCGGACGAGCCAGGCACAGCGGGGACAGGAGCCGGGATCCCGGGCTGTGCCTGCCAAAGGGACATTGGTGGCAGGGATATGATTCACCGGGGAGGCGAGCGAGCCCTGCCCGGCCCCTCCAGAGATCAATAAACCAATTACGGAGGCAAATATCGGCAGGGCGAGAAAAGGGAGGAAGGAACCGGCTCCGGGGGGGTCTGGAAGAAGCAGGAGCTGGGATGGGGCGTGGGGGGAGACCCCCGAGGGGTGCACAGAGAGCTGGGTCCGGGGGTGGATCCTGCCCTGGATCCCAGGGGGTTCTGGATGCTGCCCTGGATCCCAGGAGGGTTCTGGATGCTGCCCTGGATCCCAGGAGGGTTCTGGATCCTGCTCTGGATCCGGGGGTGGATCCTGCTCTGGATCCTGGGGGTGGATCCTGCCCTGGATCCCAGGAGGGTTCTGGATGCTACCCTGGATCCCCAGGAGGGTTCTGGATGCTGCTCTGGATCCCAGCAGGTCTGGATGCTGCCCTGGATCCCAGGGGGTCCTAGATCCTGCTCTGGATCCCAGGGTGTGGTTGCTGCCCTGGATCCCAGGGTGTGGATGCTGCCCTGGATCCCAGGGTGTGGATGCTGCCCTGGATCCTGAGGGGATTCTGGATGCTGCCCTGGATCCCGGCAGGTCTGGATGCTGCCCTGGATCCCGGCAGGTCTGGATGCTGCCCCGGGCGCAGGTGAAGGCGCCAGCGCCTCTCCCTCGCCATCCTCGCCTCTCCCTCGCCATCCATCAGCGCTGCAGACGCTCCCGATTAAATCTGGCAGGCAGCAGCCGGGTCCTGCCGCGCCTCGGGGTGCGGGGACATGGCCCAGACTGTTTGTCTGGTTAATTAGCAGAAAGCGAAGCCTCCCCCCAGCCCGGGCATCCCTGAAACGCAGCCAGGCCGCCTCCAGGCAGGAATCAGCAGAGCCGCAGCCACCCGGGGCTGCAGGGCTGGAGCTGGGAAGGGAAAAGGCAAGGAAAGGGCAGTGCCAGCCCGAGTGTCCCTGGGGCACAAACACCGCGGTGACCCGGCTGTGCTGGTGTCCCCACGGCTGCAGGGGACAGTGGGGACACTCAGAGGGGGATGGGGTGTCACAGAAATCATCATCTCCAAGATATCCACGGGGATTCTTGGGTTGGCTGCACGTGGGAGCAAATCCTTCCCCTCCTGAGAATGGGGAGCAGCAGCTGCACCCCCTGGCAGTGCCCAGCCCAGCCTCCCTCCCTCCCTCGTGCCTCCATCCATGGATCCAGGAGAAAGGCCAGCTCACCCTGCCCCTCCGTTGGCATCCCAGCTCCTTACAACACAACACTCATTTCCAGGACAGGGGTCGAAAGCGCTGATTTTCCACAGGGACTCCTGAGGAGCAGCTGGGAATGGAGGGCAGAAAACTGGGAAGGGTTTTTAGAGCCTCTCTGTGGTCACGTAACCCCCGTGCCCCTGTCCCAGGGGGTGTTTGGGCCGTGTGGGAAGGGGCTGGGTGTTCCTCCTCTCTCCAGCCCTGCCAGTAAATCGCTTTTCAGCGCAGTGGATGCTTCCCAGGCAAAAGGACAAAGAGGAGTTTATCTGCCAGCACCAAACCAGCTGCTGGTACAGCTCCCTCCGAACCAGAGACCACCCAGGGATGCAGAGCAGACTCTGCACCAGGCTTTAATTCAGCCCCAAAACTAGGCAGAATGAAAAATAAAAAATCCCTTCAAAAGGCTCAGGGATGGCTTCCTGACTCAGGCAGCTGCTGCTGCCCTCCTGCATGGAGATCAGCTCCGATCAGCTCCTCAGTACCCACCGGGCCATCATTTCATTAATTTTATGGGCTGTTTAATGAAGATTAGATCTGGGTTCAGCCAGGCTGAACTGGCTGGGCTCCCCCTGGCCCCGGTTTCTCAGTGAGGTGGAAAGGCAAGGAGAGGCTGGAGCCCTGATGCTCCAGCTGGAATCACCCTGGGATCCCGGTGTTCCCCCTGCCCACTGCTCCTGCCCCCTGGATTCTGCCCAGCCCGGGCTGGGGTGGCCAAGGAACCCAGGGGAGGGACGTGGCAGCGTCCGGGGAGAAATTCAAAGAGGCAGCGCTGGGAATGCCCCGGCCAGGCTGCTCCGTGAGGACATCGCTCCTGGGCACAGGAGAGGATAAAACAGCTCTGAAAAGGTCACAAGGCACCAAACCCCTCTCCTGGGCTGTCCTCCCTCCTCCCCTGCACGGTGCAGCCCCCCAGGAACACCCCAAAAGCAGCACCCCAGGGATCCGATCCCTTTGCCCGCTCCACCAGCCGAGCATCCCCTGCGCACCCTCCCTCCCCTCCCGCTATTACCGGGACATTAATTCCCACATCATCTTCAGCAGAAGCAGCTTTTTCCTGCCTCCTAAAGATTAATGAGGCTGATAACGACTCAGCCGCTGCTCCAGGACCTGATGGCTTTAGATCCGCCTTGGGACGTGGATGGCGAAGCGAAAAGCAGAATCTCCCGGCCGCACTCAGCGCGGGGCTCTTTGTTCACAGTCACTCTTAATTTCCTGCTCTCTATTGTCTCCTGGACAAGTGATGGGAAGGAGGGCAGGAATAGAGATAATTTAATTGCTCTCAAGATCCCAAACAAACCACAGCAGAGGTTATCTGCCCCAGACCGCTCCTTTTGGTCCTTCTCCAGGGAGAGGAGGACAGGAGCCACCTGCACTGCACAAGTCCCCAGAGACTCCAGATATTTCGGCATCACTTTCCGACCTCTCCTAACTGGGAGGAACAGCAGGAACCTGCCTTGGCTTGGCTGTGGAGGTAAGATGGAAACTCCTGGGGCATTCCCAGCGCTCCAGGGAGAATTTGGGGCTCTCAGAAGCCGTTCGGGTCACCCTCCATCGGGTCACAGCGTGGCCACCACGCTGCCATCGCCCTGTCCATCTCCTGGTGGCTCTGGAGAAGCTGAGGCACCAAAATGTTGCTGGACAGTGGAGTGGCAGGGCTGGAGGCAGGGTGGGCACGGCAGGAGAGGGAACGAAGGCAGGGTGGGCAGAGGAGGCGGGGAAAGCAGCGCAGGGCTGTGCAGAGCGGGCAGGGTGGGCAGGGCAGGGTGGGAAGAACAAAGTGGGCAGTGCAGGGAAGGTGGGCAGCGCTGGGTGGACAGGACAGAGTGGGCAGCGCTGGGTGGGCAGCGCTGGGTGGGGAGAGCAAAGTGGGCAGTGTGGGGAAGGTGGGCAGCTCAGGGTGGCAGCTCAGGGTGGGAGCTCAGGGTGGGAGCACAGGGTGGGCAGGGCAGGGTAGGAGCTCAGGGTGGGAGCTCTGGGTGGGCAGTGTAGGGAAGGTGGGCAGCGCAGGGTGGACAGGACAGAGTGGGCAGCGCTGGGTGGGCAGGGCAGGGTGGGCAGCTCAGGGTGGGAGCTCTGGGTGGGATCTCAGGGTGGCAGCTCGGGGTGGCAGCTCAGGGTGGGTGCTTAGGGTGGGAGCTCGGGGTGGCAGCTCTGGCTGAGAGCGCAGGGTGGGAGCTCTGGGTGGGCAGTGTAGGGAAGGTGGGAGCTCTGGGTGGCAGCTCTGGGTGGCAGCTCGGGGTGGGAGCTCGGGGTGGGAGCTCTGTGCTCTCCGGGCTGTCCCCGCCCCAGCCCCGCAGAGCCGCCCCGCGCGGGGCGGGGCGCAGCCGGTGCGCTGCTCCAGCCGCGCCGGGAGCGGGTGCGCGGAGCCGTGCGGAGCCGTGCGGAGCCGTGCGGAGCGGAACCCAGCGGAGCCCAGCGGGGCCCCGGCGCTGCCGGCGCCTCCCCGGTGCCCGGCGGGCCGGGCCGGGCCGGGCCGGGCTGGGCAGGGCGGTGGCAGGAGCAGGTGAGCGGCGGGGCAGCATCGCCCGGTGCTCTCTGCAGCGGAGACTCGGGGCCGGGGCTGGGGGTTCCCCGCAGCGAGTTCGCCGCCCACCGGAGCCGCCCGGGCTCGGTGTGCCGCTGCCGGCTGGGAGGGTAGGGGCTGCACCCGCCGAGCGGCCGGGAGAGGAGCAGGTTTTCACCTCGGTGCTCCCGAGCATCAGTCGCACCCACCGGGGACGCACCGGTTGGATTTGTGGAGTCGTAAAGGCTGCGGGATCGCCAGAGGCAGGAGGAGCTGTGGCGTGTTCGGGCAGGGTGGGCAGCGCTCCAGGACGTGGGGAGGTGGGTTGGGAACCCCCCCTGCGGGGAGCCTCCGTCACGCTGAGCTTGGCCGCAGGATGGACAGATCCTCCCCTGGAATCCCTTCATTTCTATTTACTCCCTGGTTTCTAGAATCTTCTCCTCTCTCCCCAGAGCCAGGGAAGATGACATCTCGGCTCCTCTGAGCCAGCAGTGCCCAGGGAGAGCGGAGCCATGGAGCTGGAGTACGAGCCACCCAACGCCACCTGGTTCTCCCCGGCGTCCCCCTTCGACAACTTCTCCCTGGAGGCTCCCACCAACACCTCCCAGAACGCCACGGGCCAGCACTTCGACCTGACCAGCAACGCCATCCTCACCTTCATCTACTTCGTGGTCTGCATCGTGGGGCTGTGCGGCAACACGCTGGTCATCTACGTCATCCTGCGCTACGCCAAGATGAAAACCATCACCAACATCTACATCCTCAACCTGGCCATCGCAGACGAGCTCTTCATGCTCGGGCTGCCCTTCCTGGCCATGCAGGTGGCCCTGGTGCACTGGCCCTTCGGCAAAGCCCTCTGCAGGATTGTCATGACGGTGGATGGCATCAACCAGTTCACCAGCATCTTCTGCCTGACGGTCATGAGCGTTGACAGGTACCTGGCCGTGGTCCATCCCATCAAATCTGCCAAGTGGAGGCGGCCCAGGACAGCCAAAATGATCAACGTGGCCGTTTGGGGCGTCTCCCTGCTGGTGATCATGCCCATCATGATTTATGCCGGGGTGCAGCACAACCACGGCAGGAGTAGCTGCACCATCATCTGGCCGGGAGAGTCGGGCGCCTGGTACACGGGGTTCATCATCTACGCCTTCATCCTGGGCTTCCTGGTGCCTCTCACCATCATCTGCCTTTGCTACCTGTTCATCATCATCAAAGTCAAGTCCTCGGGCATCAGGGTGGGCTCCTCCAAGAGGAAAAAGTCGGAGAAGAAAGTCACCAGGATGGTGTCCATCGTGGTCGCTGTCTTCATCTTCTGCTGGCTGCCCTTCTACATCTTCAACGTCTCCTCCGTGTCCGTCATGATCGTGCCCACGCCCGTGCTCAAGGGCATGTTCGACTTCGTGGTGGTGCTGAGCTACGCCAACAGCTGTGCCAACCCCATCCTCTACGCCTTCCTGTCCGACAACTTCAAGAAGAGCTTTCAGAACGTGCTGTGCCTGGTCAAGGTCAGCGGCATGGACGAGGCCGACCGCAGCGACAGCAAGCAGGACAAGTCCCGGCTCAACGAGACCACGGAGACGCAGAGGACCCTGCTCAACGGTGACCTGCAGACCAGCATCTGAGGGGACAGCGGGGTCTGTCCTCCCTGTGCCACCGCGGGCTCACGGCAGGAATGCCACCTGAGGGGACGGCTGGGAGCGCCCCATGGCCTCGGGGGCCTTGCTGGGCTCCTCTCTGCTGGGTTGGATTTCACGTGCTGGGAAGGAGACGGGTCAGGAGGAGCCAGGGAAACAAAGACAACTCACGGCGACACGGCGAATTTCGACACCAAAGTGCCACCGTGGGCACAGGTACGGCCGGGGGGGCTCTGCTGGGTCCCCCGTGCCACCCTCGGGGCCGGCTGGCTTTGGGGCTCTGCCCCACAGCGGGTGGGGACCTCAGGAGGAGCCACAGGTGTGTGACAACACGGGGACACACCGACCTGGTGGGAGCTCCCTGCGAGTGTCCCTCCCGAGGACACCGGCACTTTGGGACTGCGTTTTCCCTGGGTTATTCCTCACTCCGGGCTGTGACACTGGCACTTTGGGATTGCCTTTTCCCTGGGTTATTCCTCTCTCCGTGCTGTGACACCGGCACTTTGAGATTGCGTTTTCCCTGGGTTATTCCTCACTCCGGGCTGTGACACTGGCACTTTGGGATTGTGTTTTCCTTGGGTTATTCCTCACTCCGTGCTGTGACTGCCGCCCTGCCCGAAGGGGACACGGGAGGACTTCCCCACGGGGAGCAGCTCTGTCCCCGCAGCAGCTCTGTGACCCCACCCTGCCTCCCCCCGCCCCGCCGTGTCCCGCTGCTGCAGGGCCCTTTCCCTGCCACCTGCCCGCAGATTTTCTCCTCGGATGGAGAATTTCCCCCCGTTTTCCCTCCCCGGTAGCCGCTGCCCCTCCCACCGCCCGCATCTGCCGGGGACCGCGATCGCTGCTCCGGGCACCCGCGGCACCAGCTCCGCTCCCTGCTGGGAAATCCTTGGAAGTGTTTTAGCGGCGGTGACACATCGGAGAAGCCTGGCACGGGCACCTGGCGCTGCCAACGCCTCCCTGACATCGGGGTTTGTCCGGCCACGGCTCCGAGCATCTCTGGGGTGACTCCTCCTTCCAGGCAAGTCACGCTGGAGGCAGGGGTGAGGGAGAGGATGGGGACGGGAATTTGGGTGATGGGGACTCGATCCCCACACTTGTCCGAGCCGAAGGGACCGGGCAGAGCAGAAAACAGGGCAGGGCAGCACGGATCCATCCCTGGATCCTGCACTGTGTGAGGGGTGGCGGGGCTGGCCCCACATCTGCTCTATTTGGCATCCCGAGACTGTCCCGGAGCGCTGAGCCCTGTCCCTGTCCCTGTCCCTGTCCCTGTCCCTGGCTGCCCTCCCAGCTCAGCACAACCCCGGGGCTCTGCAGCCCTGACCCCCCCGAACAAAGCCCCTCCTCGGCCAGCGCAGCGGGAGCTCGAGGCAGAGCCCAGGGGAGAGGGAGAAGTGGCGATTTCCTGCCGGAGCAGCCGGAGCAGCGGCTGTGCCAGAGCCGGGGCCGTTCACAGGCCCCTGGGCAGAGCTGAGCCGTGGGAACGCGGGGGGTTCAGAGCAGAGAGCGGCCGGGGCTCGCTCACCCCGCCCGGAGCCAGCCCAGCCGGGTGGCACCATGGCCAGCGGGCACGGAGCCTCCACCTGGCAGTGAGGAGGTGAGCTGAGCTCCGGGTCCCTGCCTGGGGACCCCCGGGCCGTGCTCCAGCTCTGGCTCAAGTTTCCCCACGGCTCTGCCCAGCTGCTGCAGCAAATCCCAGCCTGGGGCATCCCATCCTGCTGTGGCACCGCTGGCAGCTCCCCAGAAAGGGCTCAGTGCCAGGCTGGGTACCTGCTCCTGCCTCTGCTGGACGTGGCTCAGGCATTTTCCGCAAGACAAAGCAGAGCGATGTCAGCGATTGTTTGCTTTTAACTCTTTCCTGCTCCTCCGAGGAGCAGTGACAGCGTCCAGGTGCCCGTGTGGCACCGCCCTGTCCCCTCGCTGGGCACTGAGCACAGCCCTGAGCCTGGGTGCCCTGCTGGCCCTGACACCAACAGAGGGTCAGGGCACGGAGAAACTCCTGGGGAGGGCTGGGCTGCTGTGCCCGGGCTCGGTGACATCGGTGTCACACCCAGGAACAGCAGGGCTGCTGTCTGAGCTCGGTGACATCGGTGTCACAGCCAGGAGCAGCGGGGCTGCTGTGCCCGGGCTTGGTGACATCGGTGTCACAGCCAGGAGCAGGGCTGCTGTCTGAGCTCGGTGTCACTGGTGTCACAGGCAGGAGCAGGGCTGCTGTCTGAGCTCGGTGACATCGGTGTCACAGGCAGGAGCAGGGCTGCTGTCTGAGCTCGGTGACATCGGTGTCACAGCCAGGAGCAGGGCTGCTGTCTGAGCTCGGTGACATCGGTGTCACAGCCAGGAGCAGGGCTGCTGTCTGAGCTCGGTGACATCGGTGTCACAGGCAGGAGCAGGGCTGCTGTCTGAGCTTGGTGACATCGGTGTCACAGGCAGGAGCAGGGCTGCTGTCTGAGCTTGGTGACATCGGTGTCACAGGCAGGAGCAGGGCTGCTGTCTGAGCTCGGTGACATCGATGTCACACCCAGGAACAGCAGGGCTGCTGTGCCCAGGCTCGGTGTCACACCCAGGAACAGCGGGGCTGCTGTGCCCAGGCTCGGTGACATTGGTGTCACAGCCAGGAGCAGGGCTGCTGTCTGAGCTCGGTGACATCGGTGTCACAGCCAGGAGCGGGGCTGCTGTCTGAGCTCGGTGTCACAGCCGCAGTGATGCGTCAGTGCAGCCGTGGGCACTCCGTGGGGGAGGTGTCTGCGTGGAAAAGGGTGTGGGATGGGGAGGGGGATGTGTGGAGCCCCCAGTGCTCACCTGCAGCCAGGCCAAACCCGGATTTGCTGGTGTCTGACTCCATCCCAGCCATGTCCGTGCAAGCCCTGCTCCCAAAATCCCGATGGATGAGGAGGGGGACACCTGTATTGTGTATTCCCTGTGTTCCCACAGGAGTCCCCAGCAGGAGCCTCCACTCCCTCTGTGCTGTTTGATGTGCAAATACAGAAATCCTGGGAATTCCTAGCCCTGGGAAGGACCCGTGCCCAGGTCAGCTTTGTCCTGGCAAACCCCCAGCAGTGACACTTGTGGGTGATCTGAGATGTGATCTGAGATGTGATCTGATCTGAGATGTGATCTGAGATGTGATCTGAGCTGTGATCTGAGATGTGATCTGAGATGTGATCTGAGCTGTGTCATCCCCTTTGTACCCAGGGGTTTTTCTGGGATGGGGATAAGGAGGCTGCAGGTGAGGAGTGAGGGGCATGGGGTGCTGCCACCAGCACCCCAAAGGCCACCAAGGCAGGAAGCAACAGGGCAGGGGGTGGCTCCTGGGGTGGCTCTCCTTGGCCACTTTTCCACAGCTCACTGAGGAAAAAGGGCAGGAAATCAAAATGTGCTGCCTTGGAGTGCTGGGAGGGAGCTGCAGCCACAGCCCAAGAGCTGGCTGTAAAACCAGCAAAATAAAACCTTCTGCTGTTCATTGCTGACTAATAAACATCAGCACCGCTGCTGCTGCTGCCAGTAACGAAGTTTTCCTTCCCAGCCACTTGATTTTAGTGGGAACTTGACCTCAGATTGGATCTGCTCTGCAAAGCCTCGCAGGGCTGCTGGCAGCGGGATGAGAAATCTCTGCCGGTGATTGCAGAGCCAAGAGACTGAACTGAGCCTGCAGGTGCTTCACACACAGCCTGGCCTGGGCAGCAGGGATCAGGGGCAGCTCCTGCCTGCAGAGGATTTTCCCAAATCCCAGGGATGGGAAGCACGGATGGGGTGAGCCACAAACTCCCCAGGATGGCTGGAGCAGGGACCTGGGTCACTCCTGCACGAACCTTCCAGCCCCAAATCCTGAGGGAACCAATTCCCCTTTTCCTTCTCAGCCCAGTGAGGCTGAGGGGCGGCTCCACAGCTCCCTGACCCCGCGGGATGGAGCTGCCTGGGGACATCCCTGCTGTCCCCTGGTGTGCACAGGTGGCTGTGCCTGGGCTGGGCATGTCCCTGTGTCCCCTCGGACCCAGCCTGGCTGGTGGTCAGTGCCCTGCTGTGCTCCAGAGCCAAATCCTGCTCAGGTGGGCAGCAGAGCTGGACCCAGAGCCCTCACTGCAGCTCCAGCACTGCCTTGGACTGAAATAATCTCCTCCTGAACTGCTCTGCCATGTCTCCGGAGGTTTTCCCCACCCTGCCACCATGGGAAGAGCTTTGTCTTTGTGGGAGACTCCACCACAGGTCCCTTCCCTCCCAGAACTGCTCAGGGTCCCCATCCAGCTCCATCCCAGGCTCCAATCCAGCCCCAAGCCCTTGCTGTGAAGGAGCTGATTCCAAAATCAGGGAGAGTCTCCAAGGGGGAAAATCCAGCGAGGCACAAGCAAAGGACACAGCAGATCCCAAAGCTGCCGAGCCTGGAATGGGACCTGCTGCTTTCCAGCCCCAGGGCACCTCTGCCCCTCCCTGCCAGCCCTGACACCCAGCCTGGCACCCGGTGTCCTGAGGGATTTCAGCTCCACGCCCTGCCTGCTCCAGGACTGTGAAAAGCCAGAGCAGGAGAGCCAGACTGGGAGGATCCTCCTCCAGCTGTGTCCTGACCAGGAGACGCCGAGGGATGCAAAGCCTGGCCACTGCATCCATGGATCCATCCATCCATGATCCATCCATGATCCATCCATTATCCATCCCTCCATCCACCCCACGCAGGGCTGGGATGGCTGAATGTAAATAATGTAAATTGTATATACTGGATGTATAAAACCAGGGGGGTTTCTGTTCCCTGACAGCCCCACAGAGGCACCTTGGCTCCGGGAGGGTCCACAGAGGCTGCTGCTCCTCTGCCAGGTGATTTCTGCAGGGTGAGGCAGGTGGAGCGAGGTCTCTCCATTTCCTGCAGAGCTCCAGGGCCCCCAGCAGCTCTGTCCATCCCCGTGTCCTGTGCTGTGCTCTGTGACCAGGACATGCCCAGGGTGTGTCCCTGCTCCCAGCCCTGTTTTCCTCCCCAGCAATCATTCCTCAGTGTCCCAGGGTGGGACTGAGCCTTCCCAGACAGGGAGGAGGCTGGGGATGGTGCAGGAGGGAAATAAAAGTTTTCCTACAGTTTTTGGTAGTTTGTGTGTGTTGGAGCTGGAGGGTTTCAGCCAGGCTTGGACACCTCCCAGAATTGCAGAGTATCCCAGAATTGTTCAGGTTGGGAAACTCAAAGGTCACCGAGTCCAACCTCGGCCACCACTGTGTCCCCAAGTGCCACATCCACACAGCTTCAAATCCTTCAGCCATGGGGACTGCCCTGGGCACTTCCAGTGCCTGACAGCCCCTCCTTCCCACGAACAAATTCCTCCTGATGTCCAACCTGACCCTTCCCCAGCACTTTTCTCTTGTCCTGACCCTGGGAGCAGAGTTTATCAAATCCTATAAACGCAAAGTTTGTCTCTGAGCAGCTGCGCAGCCCGGCAGCACCAACACTGTCCACAAATAAACCAAACTGCTCCAAAAAAACTGTGATTCTTTTTCTTCCCATCTCAATTTCCAGCACAAAAGGGGGGTTTTGGGGTTTGAACACAACAAACAAAGCCCACGGGCTGCGGTTCCAGCATCATCCCCACGGAGCTGGATCCGGCCTGGCTCTGGATCTGCCTCTCCCTTCGCGGCTGGAAAGGACTTTAAAGCTCAATCCCGTTCCACCCATCCTGGGTGGATTTTGGGGGAATATCGTGGTGCTCAGAGCGGTGTTTTTGGAATGGGAGAATGGGCAAACAGCCCCAGCTCTGTTTGAACCAAGCCCTGCAACCCAAAGGGACTGGGGTGTGTGGAGTGACAGCGGCACCCGCAGGCCGCGGAGCGCGACCTGTTTCCCCGGGAAACGGGGAAGAAAAAGAAAACGCAATTAAATAAATAAACAAAAATAAAATAAAATAAACAAAGCGGCGTTTTCTCCCTCTGGTTGTGTCTCCATGGCAACGCGGCTGTGCCCGACACAAATATGGCGGCGCTGCCATGACAACGGCTCCCGGATGTGCCCGGCACAAAGATGGCGGTGCTGCCATGACAACGCCTTCCGGATGTGCCCGGCACAAAGATGGTAGCGGCTCCCGGATGTGCCCGAGACAAAGATGGCGGTGCTGCCATGACAATGGCTCCCGGATGTGCCCGAGACAAAGATGGCAGCGGCTCTCGGATGTGCCCGGCACAAATATGGCAGTGATGCCATAACAACGGCACCCGGATGTGCCCGATACAAAGATGGCGGAGCCCCTCGGTGGCAGCGGAACTGCCACCCCCTTGCCGTACCCAAGATGGCGGCGGCGGCCCCGCCGGTGCGGGCGGGCTCCGATGTCGCTGTCGTGGCGGCGATGGCGGCGCGCGGCGCCGAGGCCGAGGCGCTGTTCGAGGCGCACACGGCGGCCGAGCTGCGGGCGGTGGAGCGGCGGCTGCGCGCCGGCATCGAGCAGAAGCGGGAGGAGCTGCGGCAGATGGTGGGCGAGCGCTACCGCGACCTGATCGAGGCGGCCGACACCATCGCCGAGATGCGGCGGAGCGCCGAGCGCCTGCTGGGCGCCGTGCGGGGGCTGCAGCGCGGGGGCACAGCCCGGCCCGGGCCCCCCGGCACGGTGAGGGGCAGGGGGGCACATTCTTTTTCCCCTTCTCCATCCCTTCTTGTCTCCGCTCATGCCGTATCTCACCGCTGTTTTATCCCCCTCTCTGTAGGCTCGCCCCCCGGCTCAGCAGGGTTTTTACGGGGCTGCGGCGCAGCTGAAGCTGCTGCTGGAGGTTCCCGAGCAGGTCTGGGGGGCGGTGGAGGGGGGCCGGTTCCTGCCCGCGGCCCGGCTCCACCTGCTCGGGGCTCACCTGCGCCGCCAGCTGCAGCTCGACACCGCCCGGGCCCGCTCCAGCCCCGTGCTCGCCCGCTTCCCCATCCTGCTGCGACAAGTGGCGGCTGCCAGCCACCTGCGGTGAGCCGGGCACGGGGCAGGGAAGGGCTGGGGAGGAGGGGGTGAGCCCCTGGTACAGGTTACACGGAGAAGGTTTGGCTGTTCCATCCCTGGAGATGTCCCAGTGTTGCATCCTGGGGGATTTGGAGCAGCCTGGTGTAGGGATTTGGAACTGCTTGAGCCTAAATTCCCTCCCTAAACCGTTGCCTGGGGCTCAGACACAGCCCAGGGAAGGCAGCACAGAAATCGGGTGCAGCAGGGTGGGAGATTCTTAACCTGGATCCCTGGCAGGATCCTGGGCTGTGGCAGTGCCAAAGCTGGGAGCACAGAGCTGCAGGAGTGATCCTGGGCATGGCAGGTGCCAAAGCTGGGAGCACAGTGCTCCAGGAGTGATCCTGGGCTGTGGCAGTGCCAAAGCTGGGAGCACAGAGCTCCAGGAGTGATCCTGGGCTGTGGCAGTGCCAGAGCTGGGAGCATAGTGCTCCAGGAGTGATCCTGGGCATGGCAGTGCCAAAGCTGGGAGCACAGTGCTCCAGGAGTGATCCTGGGCTGTGGCAGTGCCAAAGCTGGGAGCACAGTGCTCCAGGAGTGATCCTGGGCTGTGGCAGTGCCAAAGCTGGGAGCACAGTGCTCCAGGAGTGATCCTGGGCTGTGGCAGTGCCAAAGCTGGGAGCACAGTGCTCCAGGAGTGATCCTGGGCATGGCAGTGCCAAAGCTGGGAGCACAGAGCTCCAGGAGTGCCCTGGGCATGGCAGGGAGGGAGGGATGTGATGGAATATCCCAGTAAGGACATCCTGGGGGCTGCATCAGGTAACAGGACAACACTGACAGGGATTTGGGGAGATCCTTTCCAACCCAAACCATTCCAAAAACCATCTCGGCAGTCCTGTAATAACCAGATACAGGACACAGAGCCACGCTGGCAGTGCCCACACAAGCCCAGCTCAGTGTGGGGCTCAGGCAGTGACCCCCAGCTGGTTTCTGGGGCAGTGTCCACACAAGCCCAGCTGAGCTGGGCTCTGGCAGTGACCCCCAGCCGTTCCTGGGGCAGATCCACCATCCTGCAGGAGAGCAAGGCCCTGCTGCGCTGCCGGACAGGCTCGGACCAGGCGGTGGCAGAAGCCCTGTGTGCCATCATGCTGCTGGAGGACAGCTCCCCTCGGCAGGCCCTGGCTGATTTCCTGCTGGCCAGGAAAATGGCCATCCAGCAGCTGCTCAACCAGCCACACCACGGTCAGTGCCACGCTCAGGGTGGGGTGAGCCTTCCCTTCTCCAGGGATGGGTGATTGCCATCAGTCTCATGGTGGGAGGGACCAACATAACCCAAAAATTCACAGTTCTCAGGGGCTTAGGCCAAGCCCAGCTGTAATGGGGAAGCAGGTGGGGTGTGAGGCTGAGTCCTTTGCCCTCCCTGAAGGGACAGAGGCTGTGACAGTGCCCCTGAAGGGCTGCCTTGACTCACAGGCACCTCTGTGCAGGTGCAGGTATCAAAGCTCAGGTGTGTTCCCTGATGGAGCTGCTCACCACCACGCTGTACCAGGCCCACGCTCTCTTCTACACCGTGCCTGAGGGGATGGCCCCAGACCCAGCCCTGCCCTGTGGATTGCTCTTCTCCACCCTGGAGAGCACCACGGGCCAGAACCCTGCAGGTGAGCCCTGCACCTGCTCAGGTGTGCAGGCAGGAGGGTGCCCCGTGCTGGGCTGATCCCTGGCTGTCATTCCAGGCAGAGGAGGGGTGCTGGAGGAGGATCTGAAGCTCAGCAGCTGGTTCAAGTACCTGCCTGAGTCTGTGGTGGAATTCCAGCCAGCCCTGCGGACTCTGGCACACCCCATCAGCCAGGAGTACCTCAGGGAGACCCTGCAGCAGTGGATCAACATGTGAGTGGAACAGGGCAGTCCCAGCGTGGCTGCCTTCCTCCTCATACCCTCATCCTCCTCATCCCTCACCCTCATTTGAGCAGGCAGAGGCAGCACAGCCCACCCAGCAGTCGGGCACCCTGTGCCAAGCTCTCACCCCCCTCACTCACAGAGGTACAACTTCGCCTCCAGGTGCAGTGATGACATCAGGACAGGGGTCAGGACCCTGCTGGTGTTCGTGAAGAGCATGAAGGGGCTGGCAGGGATCCGTGACGCCGTGTGGGAGCTGCTGTCCAGCGAGTCCAGCAGCCACAGCTGGGAGGCCGTGTGCCGGCGCCTGCTGGACAGGCCTGTGTCCTTCTGGGAGGAGCTGCTGCAGCAGCTTTTCCTGGACAGGCTGCAGGTGGGTGCTGTGCTGTATTGTCTCACCCAGCCCACAGTGCACTGAGGCTCTGTTTAATTTGCAATCAATTTTTTCTCGTGGTTCTGTCGTAGACTCTGACCAAAGAAGGCTTCGACTCCATTTCAAGCAGCTCCAAGCAGCTGCTGGCTGTGGCCTTGCAGGAATTGGAAGTGAAAGGCAGCAGCGGTGCCCTGAGCAAGCAGATGCAGCTGGAACACAACGTGGCCCTGTTCCTGTGGTCAGAGAGCCCCGGGGACCTGCCCGGGGACGCGGCCTGGGTCAGCGTGGGCCAGCGCGGGCCCTTCGCGCGCAGCGGGCTGGCCATGAAGGCACAGGCACTCACCCCCTGCGTGCAGAGCTTCTGCTCCACGCTGGACTCCAAGCTGAAGGCCAGGCTGGAGGATGTCCTGTCCTACCTGCCCAAGGATGGCTCTGTCCCCAAGGAGTCGCCGTGCTCTGCCTTCGACCGCTTTGCCGACGCGGGCACCGTGCAGGAGCTGCTGCGGGAGCGCTGCGTCAGCTGCACCCAGCACCTCCTGGGCTGCGTCCAGGAGCAGCTCCTGAGTGCCCAGAGCCAGCTGCACCCCCCTGGGGATGCCAAGCTCAACGCTGTGCTCTTCATGGCCAGGCTGTGCCAGGCCCTGCCCGAGCTGTGCCCTCACCTGCAGCGCTGCGTGCTGGGCCAGGCGGAGTCGGCGCCCAAGGAGCCGCGCTCGGCCAAGAAACTGGGCAAGGGCAAAGGGCAGGAGGTGTCCCCCGAGCTGGCCAGGTGGCAGGGGGTGAAGGCAGAGCTCCTGCAGCAGAGCCTGGTGGCTTATCAGCTCTGGAGCTCGGCTGTCACCAAAGTAAGGAGCTGTTTCCCTCCTCAGAGATGCGTTTTGGGGAGGGGTTCCCTTGCTGGGGTGGCTCCAGTGGGGTTGGTGTCTGTGAGATTCACTGTGGGAGGTGCAGGGATGCAGCAGCTCACAGGCAGGGTGGGCTGGCTGTCCTTGGGGTGGTGTCCATGGGATTCACTTTGGGAGGTGCAGGGATGCAGCAGGGTGGGCTGCCTGCCCTTGGGGTGGCTCCAGTGGGGTGGTATCCATGGGATTCACTTTGGGAGGTGCAGGGATACAGCAGCTCACAGGCAGGGTGGATTGGCTGTCCTTGGGGTGGTATCCATGGGATTCACTGTGGGAGGTGCAGGGATGCAGCAGGGTGGGCTGCCTGCCCTTGCTCCTGTAAGAACTGTTCCTGTGATCAGGGCTTTCATTTCTGTGCTCCAGGGTCTGGTTGAGTGCTTCACCCACACGCTGCTGCTGGACACAGCTGGCTCTGTGCTGGCCACAGCCACCAACTGGGATGAGATTGAAATCCAGGAGGAAACAGAGTCTGGGAGCAGCGTGACGTCCAAGATCCGGCTGCCTGTGCAGGTACGAGGAGCTGCCTGTGGGAGGAGCCCAGCACTGCCCTCCAGAAGCACTTGCTGAGCTGCTGGGGAGGTTGGTTGGTGTCACAGCAGAGCACAAACACTCTCTGGTGCTCTCTGAGACACTCACCTCATGAGGACAGAGGTCAGAGGAAGGAAATGGGTCATTGTCATTGTTTATCTCTATGAGTAAGGTTGGCCCAGATCCTGTAAAACTGAGCCAGAGGAGGACTTGGGCCTGATTTAAACACACAAGTCCCAGGAGAGAGGTTCCATGGAAGTGGATGCAGTGAAGGACAGGGCTGTGGAATCCTGAGGGAGATGAGGCCTGGGGCTGCCCAAGGGTGTGGTGGTGGCACAGGAAGGACACAGGGACAGAGCAGGTGGCAGGGGAAGAGGCCAGGCCTGGCTGAATTCTGTGTTTGCACAGCACAGGAGGGGCTGGACAGGGAAATGCAGTGAGCCTTACCCAGTGAATTCTGTTATCTGAGGGACAAAGCAGCTGGGTGAGGATTCAGGAGGCCCAGGAGATGAGGAGCAGCCCCAGGGAGTGGCTGGGCAGAGCAGGGTCTGGCTGACAGAAGATGCACAAGCAATTCTCTTCTCACTGCAGTGTCTGGCAAAGTCTTTTTGGGACTTTGGGAGCTGCTGTAACCCAAAATCTGGGGTGTCAGTAAACCAGACCCTGTGAGATTCCCCAGCCAAGCTGTGGGGCAGATCTTTGTGTCTGCTGAGGAAGTGGGACCCATCTGAAGGGCTGTGGGAGGGAATGGAGCTCACAGAGCAGCTGCAAACACACTCTGTTCTCCTGGGCAGCCCTCGTGGCACGTGCAGTGCCTCCTGTTCAGCCTGTGCCAGGAGCTGAACAGGGTTGGTGGTCACACCCTGCCCAAGGTGACCCTGCAGGAGCTGCTGAGGAGCTGCATGGCAGAGGTGCTCGCTGCCTATGAGAAGCTGGTGGAGCAGAAGCAGGAGAAGGTACCAGGGTGTGGGATGGGAGTGTGGCTGGGAATGCAGGGACACAGCTCCTGGAGCAGAGAGTGTCTGTGTGTGACAGCTGGGGACACCCTTACACTCACCCTGCCTCCCCTGCACTGAGGCAGAAGGGGAGCAGACACCAGATTTCACACTCTGGTTGTGCCTTGGGGTTGGTGTTCTCAAACATTCCCCCTGGTCAGCCTCCCCATTCCTGCCTGTCCCGTTTGCAGAGACCAGACAGCTTCCCCCTGACCCAGAGCAGGGCTCTGCAGCTGCTCTACGACCTGAGGTACCTCAGCATCATCCTGACAGCCAAGAGTGAGGACACAAAACCCAGCAGGATCAAGCAGGACTCTGGGTATGGCACATTGTGGGGTTCACATCCTCCAGCAGTGCTTTGGGGGGCACTGAAACAGGGCAAGCTCCAAGCTGTGACACTGCACAAACACTGAACAGAGGAGGGGTGGCATTCTGTGGGCTGGTCCCCTCCTTGTGTCCACAGGATACCCTCAGGATGGCCCTGGAGAGAGCAGGAATTGAAGCCTGGAGTTAGCTCCAGCCTTGGGGGTACCACAGGAGCAGGTTCCTGCTGGGGTTGTGTAAGAGCTGGAAACCCTTGGGGCAGCTGCTGTTGTGCTCAGTCACCCCAGACAGGAAACACCTGGCTGTTTCAGCAGGGTGTCACCCCTGACAGGAGCCCTCTGCTCTGCTCTGCTCTGCTCTGCAGGATTGAGAAGGTCATCGACTTCCTGGAGGGACACATCGATCCCTTCGACCTGGACGTGTTCACCCCGCACCTGAACAGCAACCTGAACCGCCTGGTGCAGAGAACCTCGGTGGGGAGCAAGGCTGGGGGGAGCAGGGCTGGGGGGAGCAGGGCTGCCAGTGCCTCACAGGGCAGCTGGGCTGCCCTCAAACTCCTCAGAGCCTCCAGATAAGCACTGGCACTTCCTTGCACAGGGGAAGAGTGTTCAGTGCCAGCTGGAGATAAGAGGAGCTGGCTGAGCCGGCTGCAGCGTGTGGGGCTGCCTGAACTTTATCTAACAGGATTCACTGGAGCCTGGGCACCACTAATTGGGTTAAGTGGTGCTGGAACAGGCCTGGGACTCAACTGTGGGAATAATTAAACACAAGGGTTAAGAGGGGGAAGGGAGACACTTGATGTTCAGGCTCAGTGCTGTGTGCCCATGTATACTGTGGGGTCAGCAGTGCAGGAAACCCAAATCCAAACAGCTCCTGGTGCCTGCCAGCTCCTCTTCCCCAAATTCCAAGCATGTCCTGGTGCCCTCCAGCTTCCTTTCCCAAATCCAAACAGCTCCTGGTGCTGCCAGCTCCGCTTCCCAAATCCAGGCAGCTCCTCATGCTCTCCAGCTTCCCTTCCCTAAATCCAAACAGCTCCTGGTGCCTTCCAGCTTCCCTTCCCCAAATCCAAGCAGCTCCTGGTGCCCTCAATCCCCTTTTCCCCCAAATCCAGCATGTCCTGGTCCTTGCAGGTTCTCTTTGGCCTGCTGACTGGGACAGAACACCAGTACACGAGCAGGGGCAGCGCGCCGAGCTCACAGGAGCTGCACAACATCCTGCCCTTAGCATCCAGCCAGATCAGGTGAGGCTCCCAACTCTTCCAGGATTCTCCTGCCTCTGGGAAGCTGCTCTGGAACTGCTGCTTCCCACATTTCTTCTTTTTTCCATTTGTTAAGGTTTGGACTTCTGCCACTGAGCATGTCGAGCTCGCGGAAGAGCAAGGCCAGTGCCAGGAGCACAGAAAGAGTCCAGGTTGGTGTTTGAAGTGAGATGTGAAAATAGGAATATTTCCCCAGTGTTCACTGTCCCCCCAACACTCGAGTTAGTGGGGAAAGAAGAAAGCAGCCAAACATGATTTCACCTGATTTTTATTTCCAGTAAAATGAATCATTAGGGCAGCACAGCAGGGGATGGGGGGGATTTCTCCAGGACCCTCCAAACCCCCACCCTTCACCCCTGGGGTGTTTGGGGTCACTGCTCTGTGCCAGAGCAGCAATAACCACTGCAGGGGGGGTTCCATGGCTGAGGGCAATGCATCAAAGACAGCTCATGAAGTGGGGCTGCAGGAGAGGCTGAAGGACAGTAGCTAATGCTTGCACTCCTTTGCAGTGGGATGCTGCCCTGTGACCCCAAGGAGGCCTCAGGTACCCCAGCTGTGTGAGGAGTGTCCTGGTGCTGAGCTCTAGCAGCCAATCTTTCTGTTGCTCCATTTCCCCCAGTTTCAAACATCTGCTTAGATGGAGCTCTGTGTGCTGGATGAGAGCCAAGGAATACCTCACTGCTGTGGGAGGCAGCAATTCAGGTTTCCTTTACTTATTACCAGCCCAATCCATCCGTGCTGGTCTTGGCAACTGGGACAAGTTGTTGAGTCTTGACAAAGAGGTAAAGGCCTGGTTTGACCAGTGTCATTTGAGATGATCTTCAGCTTGCAGCTCTTCACTATCTGGGCCCAGCAAAGGGGTGTTTAAAGCCCAGAATTCCCAGTAAAGGTATTCCTTACCTCTCACAGCTCAGCTGGACTAGAGCATAGCAGTGTGCAGTGATGTCTGCCTCGTTCTGTCACTCCCCTCAGCTCTGTGCTGTGCTCAGCACACCCATGGCCTGTGCTAGCCACACTTCCCAGGATCCCTGACAGATGCTTGCTCCTCCTTCAGTGCTAAAACTCTTCTGGCCAGGTTCAAATGTGCAGTTCTCCAAGCACAGCTCTGCAAGGGCACCAGCCGTGCTGTGATCCCTTGCTCTGACAGCAGCAGCTCCTGCCCTGCTGCTCAGAGTTTTGATGAGTGTTCAGGGGTTTTCTGAGCATTGAGTGACATCTGCCACGTGCCTGTTGCTGGCAGCAGCGAGGTGCTGTGCTGTGTCCCCGTGTGTGGCTGTCACTAAGCCAGCAGTGACACCGCTCCGAGGTGCCCTGGTTCCACCTGCTGAGGGGACAGGGGAGCCCTGGGGGTGCTGTGACACTCAGAGTCACTTGTGTCTTCCCCAAGGAGCAGGCTGCAGCTGCTGTGCTGCCCAGGGAGGACGAGGCAGCACGGCCAGGCTCCCTGTTCCGACAGCTCCTCACCGACGACGAGGACGCGGCGGCGCCGTCGCTCTTCAAGCTGGGCTGGCTCTCGGGCATGACCAAGTGAGGCAGCAAACAATAAAACTGCTCTGGCTCTTTGTCTTCACTGAGGTCTCTCTGTCCCCTTGGCAGGAGTGGTGACACCTCTGGGATTGTCAGTGCTTCCCATCCTCAGCCAGAGCACGGTTTGGATTGTCCTTGTCCCCTCCTGGCTGCTGGAGCAGAGGTGGAGCTGCTCTTCTACCTCCTATCCTCATAAAGTCAAATTAAAGGAACAAAAAAGCCAAAATAACCTACACACTAACAGAAAACAAAACATTTCCCAGCTGGGAAGGGGTGCTGGAGCAGGCTGAGACAGCTGTGTCCTCCAGGCACCACCACCCTGCTCTGAGTGGCCCCTGCAGCTCCTGCCCGACCTGTCCTGGCTCTGATTTCACATTTCCCTTCCAGTCCTGCAGCTCATGAGAGAAGCTTCATCACCCTGAGCTGGGTGGGAGCTCACAGGCCTGAGCACCTGCACTCACTGTTCCTATTCTAACCCTAAATGCTCAAAAAATTATGTTGCCAACTCATTTTTTAACTAGTTTATTGAAATTAAAAAAAGACTTATAAAACTGAAGAGGAACGCTTAAGAGAACTTTACAGAAAGCAACAACTTGCTAACAAACAGATTAGGCAGTTGATTGGAATTGGACAGTTTGCAATCCTATAACACACATGTGGACTCCTCAGTCTCCTCTTGCCATGTACTTTAGAACCACCCCAAAAAGAATCCTATAAAAATTGCTTCAAAGCCCCTTTTGCATTGCAATAGTGCAGCAAACCACAAGTAAACAATCTCCTGTTAACCTGTTATTTCAAATATAGACTGAAAAGGCAACAGGCAATTTTTGTGCAATTCCATTTTAACAAACTTTGAAGTTGAAATATCAAATCTACACAGTGCTGTCCCTTCACAGAAGGCAGGGAGCTGCTGGGTCATCATGTAGGGAGGCGTCCCCGGCTCTGTAGGCTGTGGAAGTGAGCTTCCTTCAGGATCTGGTTGATGTGGAAGTAAGGACCTTGGCTTAGTGCAGACTGCTCGTGGAAGGGCTGGGAGGAGACAGGGCTGGATCCTGCAATCCTGGGGTTCAGGCTGGACTCTGCTCTGTCAGGGCTGTTGATGCTGCTGCTGCTACAGCTGCTGCTGCTGCTGCTCCCACTGTCACTGCTGGAGGACTGGGACACACAGAGGGTGCACAGCAACATCAGACACCTCTTCCTCACCCCCACTTCAGGATAAATCCCTCCCTTCCACATTTCCAGCCTGATGGAATGAATAAATCCACCTTGGCACCGAGGGGTGGTTGTTGCCCACACCAGTCACAGAGCTGAAGGGACAAACCTTCACCCAGGGTTTCAATTCTTTCAATCCTTCCCAGTTAAACCCCTCAGCTCTGCCCCCAACCCCACTGGAGTGATGGAGAATTGGAAAATAAAGAACATTCCCAGGGAGCTGCAGGTGTCAGTGCAGGCAGGCAGGGCAGGGCTGGCACTTCTGCTCTAGCAGAGGTTTGAGGGAAGCACCATGCAAAGCATTTTCCTACAGGGCAATCCCACAGTGACATCTGAAGCACCCAAAGCAAGAGGCTGTGAGAAACAAACGCACACAGCAGCCAATTGAAGCCTTTGAACACCCTGACATCAAGAGCTCTTCTCCCAGTTAAGTACTCCATGGCAGTGTTAACTGGAAGAGTTCCAGAGCAATTCCACACCAATTTACTTGACATGACAGTGAAAGAGCAACAGGCACCAAAGGATTCCTCAAGCAGCAAAAAGAACTCAGCATCTGACTGGAGTAAGAGGCCAGGGCTCATCTGTCAGCATTTAGGAAAACCAGTTTCCATGGGAATGGCTGGAAGAGCGTTTGCCATCATCATGAGGGATTCAAAGCCATGAAACACCATTTAAGGGCTGCTAGGGAAAGGTTCCATTAGTTCCAGCTGCAATATTTGAGTTTGTGTGATCTGCTGGTCAGGACCTGCAAATATTTGGATGAGTCAATCAGCAAGTGGCTACTCTGCCATCCCATAAATGATTCATGAAGCAGACAGAGTGACAGCAGCTAAAAATCGACATTTTTGTAAGGATTGAACCACAGAAGTCACAGCTGCGTGGCCAGAGCAGAAAAGGCCAAAATTCACAAAATCCTCAGGGATTCACCAGTCAACACCACCTCCAGTGGAGTAAATGAGGAGTGGTGCAAACTGCAGTGAGCACTGTGGAGTAAATCAGGAGTAGTGTAAATTGAGTAAATGAGGAGTGGTGCAAACTGCAGTGAGCACTTTGGAGTAAATCAGGAGTGGTGCAAACTGCAGTGAGCACTTTGGAGTAAATCAGGAGTGGTGCAAACTGCCCCAAATAAATCAGGAGTGGTGCACACTGCCCCCAGCAGTGCCAGGGAGGCACTGGGGATGTTTGGGGTGGAACACATCCCTCCCCCTGTCCCTCCCTCCCTCCCTCCCTGCCCCCAGCCCTGCTCCACCATCGATCCTGCCCATCCAACCCTGACTAACTCCTTTGTTTCGCTAAGCACCAAAAATGCTTCAGCTCTGTGGGAGCGCAGCAAGCCAAGCCCCGGGCTGCGAGGAGAGAGAAACACAGAGCAGCTCGTTCCCCAGGGAGCACAGATGGAACTCCTCTGGCTGAATCCAGAGGGAGAGAGCCCCGGCAGCACAGGGAGGAGCTGGGGTGGTGCTGGCAGAGCAGCTGCTGGTGCAGAGCAGCACAAAGAGGGGTCACACAGCTCGGGGAGGGACCCACCGCACAGGACACTTTGGTTCCTTTTAGTCTGCGCTCCTTAGTGAGCTTCGTGACAGCCACCTTCTGCAAATCAAGGTAGAAATGCGAGTGAGAGCCTGGCCTGGCTTGCTGCTGGAGTTTCACATCTCAACAAACGTTTCCCAGCTGTGAGCAGTGATTATTTTGTGCACTCAGGGGTTGGTGAAGCTGGCAGCGTGTCCTGGGACGTGTCCTGCCGCCTCAGGCTGCTGACAGATGGGCTTTGTCAGACCCTCTTTATTTCCAGATTCACTGCACCCCTTCAGCACTGCCCTGTCCCCAGGCTGTGGTGCACATTCTGCAAGGCACTTGGGCCACAATCAGACAGGAAAAGAATCCTTAAAGTCATCGAGACAGGCATCACAAAGCTCTCCAGGGCCAAAGGAAGGCGGCCCAGTGACGTCTGTGAATACTTGAACTATCAAAAGGGCATCTTCAAGGTTTACTGAGCTCATTAACCCTCAACATCACACTTCAAGTTTTCAAACAAACAAAATCCTGTGAAATGTGCAGATCCCTCGTGACAGGAACTGGAGTAAAAGCCACTCAGCCCCTGCTGCTCTCAACATCTTCCAAGATGAGTTTAACAGAGCCACGGTCTGGTTTTAGTTAAACTGAAGTCCAGCCCTCCCCTGGATAATGGGGGACAAGAACTTTGATTTGATCTCTGCTAAGAACCCGGGGGTGTTTCAGTCCTGGCCAGGACAAAGAGGAACGATGAGGAATTGGGGTTTGCAGAAGTTATTCAGGAAGGAAAGGGTCAGCCAGAACACTCAGACTCGCTTCCTTCCCTGGGAAAACCAGAGCAAAGGCTTTGCCTTGCTGAGCACAGCTGGCACTCCCAGCTTGGAGGATCCCTGAAGGATCCACTACAACTTCTCCTGGCTTGATCTGGGCACAAGCAATGGATTTCTAACCAAATATTGGGCAAACAACCCAGCTGAGCTCCTGGAAAAGGGAGGACAGGCTGAGCAGGAAGTGAAATTCTGTGGCAAAGGCTCTGCCTCGCTAATGTTTAACAGTGCTGGAGCTGCAGCCCCGTGTCTGTGCCTGCCCATGGACTGAGGGTTCTGTCACCCCAGGGTGCTGGAACCTGGCACTGCCTTCTCCAGGAGCAGCAGCAATGGCACATCCTCACAGCAACTGGCCCAACAGCAGCACTGATGGGGACTGGAGAGAATCTGTTCCCATCCTGTGAAAGTTGGAAGGATAATCCAGGGGGAGAGAACAGCAAATCCTCTGGAATTGGATGTGATTTGGATCAGCAGGGGACTCAAAGAGAGGGACTGAGGGATAACATCACAGAACAGCCCAGGTTTGAACTGCCACTAAGGAAAAACCTCCCTTCATCTCATTCTCCAGAGCAAAACATGCAAGGAAAAAAAAATGGGGAGAGATCCTGTTAAAGCCAAGTCCTGTTTAAAATGCAGCTGCCTGGTTGCCATCCTGAGCTCGTGTTCTCAAAGAGGCCTCACTCTGCAAGAGGAACAGTGAGTCTGAACCAAAACAGGCACAGCAATCAGGACTTTGGGGGATGTCTCACAAAAAGCAGGTGTGTGAGGCCCTGCCATGAAAAGTTACTCTCATCTGCTCTTGGAAATCACCAACTGCTCCCAAGAAATATCCCAAAACCAGGGGGGATTTTTAACCAGCAAGAGGTGTCTTTGCACACAGCAAATATCAGGAAACTGAAGCCAGGTGCTCCAAAGTGGCTGAGACTTTCCAAACAACACCAATCGGAAGCACTCGTGCACAATGAGCACAAGGATTTCTCCCCTTGGCACAGGAAGTCCTTAACCAAATGTTGGAATAATACAGATTTAATCTCGTGGCTTGAATTTCTGGGCATGCTCAGTTCAGGGATCTGACAAGAAAACAAGCCCAAAAAAAAAAAAAAAAAAAAAAAAAAAAAAAAAGAGAGAGAGAAAGGTCTATTCATCAGGAAAACCATTGGGAATTCTGATCCCCAGGAAGCTGTGTCCATCCCTCAGCAGTGCCAGCTCCTCCCTGCCTCACACCAGGGTTTAAGGTGTTAAAACCAGACTTTTACCAGGCAAGAGCATGCAAGAAGCAGATCTGTGTTAGGCTGAGCAGTGACCTTGCCCTGGCTCCTGTTCCCTCCCAGGAAAGCAGGCCAGGGCTGAGGTCACCCCTCGTGTGTGGCCACAAACCCACTGCCAGTCCTGCTTTTAGTGCCTCTGCCCAAACACCAGGTGTTTACACAACAAGCAAAGGTGCTGCTGGCACTCACCATCAGGGGGTTTTCCTGATATCCTTAATTTCATTACTCCCACTTCAATCCCTTGTTCCACACTAAATCCGTCCTCCTCCCGCCACAAAGCTGCTTTAGCTTTAACTACTCTACACACACGCAGGGGTTTGACCTGTTGGACAAGTGATTCAGTGTCAGATGGCAACAGAGCAGGGCTGCCTCTCCCCAGCACTCCCCAAAATGCAAAGTGTCCCTCCTGAGAACACAGCAGCACAGGGAACTTTCCATCCCAGAGATTCCTTCATGATGGACAGCAGCTCTGAAAGCGTTTCCAGCAGTGTTTCCTATCCCATCATCTTTTTGTAGAGTCTCCCTCACAACAGCAATGTAAAAATATCCATCTGAAACCATTTCCAGGTTATAAAAGAGCTCAAAGTTACACAGCAGCTAAATATTTTCTGTGGAGCACAATGAATAGCTGAATAATTGAGTTAATTCTGTAATAATTCAGACTCATTAAAATCCACCTTCAAAGTGAGGAAGGATAAAAAAAACCCAAGGATATTTCCAAAACCTTCAAAGAAATTAATTTCATTAACTTCAGAGAGAGAGCTCTGCTCTGCACCCTCTTCTCCATGAATGTTTTGAACACAAGGACGTTGCTCACAGTGAATTCTCAGGTGATTCACCCACGTGACATCTCAGGAAATCTGGCAGCAGTTGGGAAATCAGCAATTTCTTTTTAAGAAAAAAGAAATCTCAAATTGCACTGAGACAACACCTGTCTGGTGAGGGCTAAGAAAATAAGGGAGTTTATCCCACATCCAGCAAAAAATCATGGAAAATGTGAATAAAAACCAAAGAATTTAAAGTGTTTTAGCTGTGAACAAGTCTTGTTTAAACTGAGCAGCTCTATCAGAGCATTTTTTCCGCATCAGATAAGGGCTGCCTGGAATGTGTTTTGTCTTTCTCCCACAAATAATCACCTGACTGTGAGGAAAGGCAAAGCTGATGTTCAGGCAGAGTGAGCACAGGGACACATCCACCCTCAGCATCCCCTCAGCTCATCCCACAAACAGCAGGAAATTATTTCCCTGGGTGCTGCAAATTTGGAAATTCCTTCTCAGGGATAACCAGGCTGAGTGGAAATGCTGATTTCCAAACTGATCCAATGCTGCTTTCAACCTCTGATGTCACCAAGCGAAACCCCACGACCTCAAACACAAAGCTATGAGATAAAAATGGAAAAAGTGCACAGGATATTCCAAGTGCTGTTGAAATGCAGCATGGAAGGAGGCAGGATCTGCCTGGCAATCTCACCTCAGTGTCCCACGAGTCCTGCAGGACAGAATTCCTGGTGCTACGTTTGGTCTGGGGAACGTGACCATCATCTTCATTTCCATTCCTTCTCCTCTTCCTGCAGGAGAAAATCAATCATCAGCTCGCTCATCTACCTCCTGAAGGCACCCAAAAACAGCAGGAACAGCTGGTAAATGAATGCAGGATGTCTCCAGACCCCTGAGGTGCTGGGGACTCTCAGATTGCCCCTTTAGCTGCACAGAGAAAAGGATCCTGCTTCTCACAGGATGTTTCCCATCAGCTTAAGGCACGTGGACTCACATTAAACCCATCCTCCTAAATAAACCCACTGAACAATTGTCAGCCTTGCACATCTAAAAATAATCCCTGGGCTCAGAGTGACACCTGACAGGCTGGGGACAGCGCTGGGACGAGTGGCAGTGACCACATCTCCAATTATTCAGCTGCTCACACCACCCCACAACAACTCCTCACTCTGACAGTGTCTGGAGTCGAGTCACGTCCCAAAACAATCACACTTCCCATGTGGAAATAAGGTTTTGTCAGGAAAACAAACTCTTCCCTGTTTATGATGTTTGCCACCTCCCATTACACCTTGTACTGCCAGGCCTGGTGGGTACAAGTTTTAACCTAATTTTTGTCCAAATCTTTGCAGGTAACAAGGCAAAGCAGAGTTTGGAGGGGTGAGGGCAGTGCTAATATTCCCAGATTGGAGGAGATAAAGGGAAGATCTCAAAAAATAACCTGGGGCAGTGGAAGGTGTCCCTGCCCACGACAGGGGGTGGCACTGGATGAGACTGAAGTCACCTCCCTCCCAAAGCACTGAGATTCTGTGACACCTTCCCCAGCAGCATCCCAGAATTCCTACACAAACATCAAACGCTTCTCCCCACCGTACAAACGTGACAACTCAGTCAGGATCTCCAAAAAAAAAACAACACAGGATGGAGCTGTTTTGGTGTGCCTAAAATTAATCCGTGCCTGAATGAGTCAAAACAGACTGGAGGGAGGTATTTATAACCGGCTCCTTTCTTACAGCCTGGCCCACGCCTGCAGCCCGGAGCTGCCTCCCTGCTCCCCATCCCTGCGAGCACAGCACCGGGCGCTGCCCATCCGTGCTGCAGCACTCTGGGGAAGGGACATCGCTCCTTTCTGCCTGCTCTGCATCCTTCCCTTCCTGCAGTGACCGCAGCAGGAGCACCCCGGGCTGGGAAGGTGTCGCTGCCCACGGCAGGGGTGGAATGGGAAGGGTTTAGGGTCCTTCCACCATCCCCTATGGCCTCCCAGCTCCAGGACCCCTCCGCATCCCCTTCGCCCTCCCGAACGGACCCAACCTCCCCGGCCGGAACCTCGAACCCCTCCCAGCGCTCAGGGCCGCTCTCCCCTTCCCCACCGCTCACCTCCGCCCCCCTCACGCCAACCCCTCCCCGCGCGGGGCCGCCCCGAGCGGCCGAGCCCCCCCTGCCCTCAGCGCGGCCCCTCCTTCCCCCGCTCAGGCCGCGCTGCCCTCACCCACCTCTGCCTGGCTCCCCGCTCGCTCGGCAGCGGCTGCCGGCAGCTCATGGCGGGTCGGGGCGCGCTGCGGGCGGGCGGAGGTGGCGGCTGAGGGGCGGAGGTGGCGGTGCGGGGCGGAGGCCGCGGTTGAGGGGCGGCAGCGCGGCCCTGCCCGGCCCCGAGCGCCGCTTCCGCCGCCGCCGCCTCGCCCCCGTGACGTCACGGCGTGCGCCCGCGCGGGCGGGGCTGCGCCATTGTGACGTCACAGCGCGCGCCGCGCGGCGGAGCTGGGGGGAGCCGCGCCTTTGTGACGTCACCGGGAGCGGAGCGATGGCGGCGGGGACGGAGCTGTGCCCGCACTGCCAGCGCCCCTTCAAGCGGCTCCGCGCGCACCTCCCGCACTGCAAGGCCCGGCCACCGGCACCCGCACCGAGCCCAGGGCCCGGCCGAGCGTCAGGTGCGCGCCCGACCCCCGGCAGCGCACCGGGATCGGCACCGGCAGCGACCCCCGAGCCCTCCCCCGGCACGGCCCCAGGGCCCCGGGCGGACCCCGGGAGCGGCCGAGGTGCGGGATCCAGCCGAGGTTCGGGGCCCGGCAGCCCCAGGAGCCGCTCCCGAGCCGTGCAGGACGTGGCCCGGAGCCTGGATTTGCACCCCGAGGAGGTGGAGGATGTCCCCAAGAAGCTGCAGAAGGGGGTGAAGGTGGTGATCGAGAAGCACCGCGCCAGGGTGCTCAGGGAGGAGCCCCGGAGCAGGGCAGGAGCGGCGGGGAGCGGCGGGGAAGGGACGGAGGAGCCCGGCCCTGCTGCCCCTCCTCAGCGCCACAAAACTGCCCTGAAATCCAAGAGCGGGGAAGGGACGGAGCCCGGTCCTGCTGCCCCTCCTGCCCAGAAATCCAAGAGCAAGGAGAGTCGGAGCCAGGGAGCCGTGGGGAGCGGGACTGGGAACGCCAAGGGAGAAAAAAGCGTTTTAAAGGCAACAAAGGCACTTGAAGAGCCCCCTGAGAACAGAAATGGCCTGGTCCGCCAGGAGAGAAGAGACAAATTCACGGCAGGAGAGGAGCTGGTGCACCTGGAATTGGGGGTGGGATCTGAACCCCCCGTGGCTGCTTTGCACCCCCAGAACCTCCCTGTGTCACTGCTGGAGGCACTCGGAGGTCACAGCCAGGGCACATCCAGAAATGAGCTCCCACAGATGCTGCAGGACAGCAGGGAGGGGGTGCAGGGAGTGCCCGAGCTTGTGCTGAACCTGGGGAGAGCCCCAGGGCTGGCTCTGCTCCACACACCCCAAACCCAGCCCCCCTGCTCAGCCCAGACCTCTGGCAGGAGCACCAGGGCCAGGGGCTTGGAGTGGGTTCCAGATTTGTACCCTGATGGGGAAGGGCTGAGGATTGTTCCAGGGGAGCGATTCCACGAGGATGTGAGGAGCATGGCAGAGACACCCAGGGGTGGTTTCACACAGGGGCAACGAGGTAACGAAAATCTCAGTGCTGGGAGGTGCTGGAATTACAGCTGGGAAGGGGAGAGGAGGGGCTGGGAAGGCTGAGCTGCTGGGCTTGCCCAGGGAAGGATCCAGGAGAACCCAAAGAGGTTTAACTGGGCATCCTCCAGCCTGCAAAGCCAGTGGTTGATGTTTTTTATGGAGGCTGGAGTCAGGTTCGTGCATGTTTGGGCTGACAGAGCCCAGACTTTGTGGGAGGGGTGATGCCCTCTGCTTTTCCAAGCCCACATTCTGTGAGCACTGTGCCTTGTCACCCCACAGGTCCCCTCTGGGAGAGGCCCCTGCTGGAGGTGAGGCTGGGGGAGCTGCACTCCTGGATCAGCACCTGCAGCTTCTCTCCCCAGGGGCTGCTGGGGGCAGTGCAGAGAGGTGAGAATTCCTGCCTTTGGGGCCAGTCCATCCCACTGTTCCCTGGTTTACTTTACTGGTCCCCATGGCCAGCCTGGATCTTTACAAAGCACAAATCATGGAATGGTTTGGGAGGGACCATAAAGATGATCCAGTGCCATCCCCTGCTGTGGCAGGGACAGCTCCCACTGTCCCAGGTGGCTCCAAACCCCATCCAGCCTGGCCTTGGACACTTCCAGCCACAACTCCTCTGGCCTCCCCTCCCTCACCAGGAACAATTCCTTCCCATCTCTCATCCCAACATCCCAGCTATTCCCTCTGGCACTGGGAATAAACTATAAATAAAATTTTAAATAAAACTATAAAATAAATCATAAACAAAACCAACATTTTAGCTTTGTAAAGTTGCATGGAAACAGTGAATGGCCAAGACCAGCCCCTGATTTATCCCTTTCCTTTCTCTCCCAACAGCCTGGAACAGTTATTGTGCCAAATACATCCACGTGAAGCAGGGGGGCCCTGCTGGAATATCCATGCTCCTGGCTGGCTACTGCCTGCTCAGCTATGGCTGGAACTATCAGCACTTCAGTAAGAATTCCTTGGGGTCTCCTAGTTCAGGAATTCTTCCCTTTGCAGCACTTGGAGAGTCTGTTCAGCATTCCTGTTAATTAAAGCTGTGGAATAATTTCCATAATTAAATGATTTAAATATTCCCCATTTAAGACTAACACCAGAGCTCAGAGAGCAGGATTCTCTAGGTGGGCAGAGGAATTTGGTTAATAAAAGTGCTGATAGCAGTTGCTGACTCACTGGAGAGCACCAGGAAAAGCCCACACAGGGCAGAGGGAGGAGATGCTCCACCAGGAGCTCCTGTTCCCTGCATTTCCTGACAAATGAAAAGGGATTTGTTGGTGGTTGGGTGGTTCCCCCTTGCAGCACAAACAGAGAAGTTGAAGTCAGGCTCCTCATCCCACCTGGACACCCCCAAACAGATCCCTGGGCTGACGCTGGAATGATTTTCTGGTTTTCTCCTTGTTCCAGAGCGGCACCGCTGGCGAAAATACCACTGAAGGATCTGGAGCAGCAGCCAAGGAACAGCCACAGCTCTTGGAGAGGCAGCACAGCAGCCAGGACTGGGATCCCAGCAGGAATCCCCAGCAGAGCAGCCAGGACTGGGATCCCAGCACAGCAGCCAGGACTGGGATCCCAGCAGGAATTCCCAGCAGAGCAGCCAGGACTGGGATCCCAGCAGGAATTCCCAGCAGAGCAGCCAGGACTGGGATCCCAGCAGGAATTCCCAGCAGAGCAGCCAGGACTGGGATCCCAGCAGGAATCCCCAGCAGCACTGGAGCTGAGCAGTTGGAATTGTGCTGCAGGTCGGCTTGTGTAGCAGAGAGGGGACAGGGACAGCCTGTGGTCACCCCTCCAGGGAGCAGGCAGCTTTTAGTAGTGACAATGAGATAGATTAGAGGCACCCTGAGAAATCTGTGTGGGCAGGAGAGCTCCTGGAGGCTCTGGAGTCCCAGATCCCTTGTTGGGGACAGGGGACAACACCTGAGCTGTCATCAGAGATGTGACAATTCTGCTGAGTGTTACAGCAGGCTGGGCTTCAACCCCAGAACCATTCCCTTCAAATCCAGAGCTGTGCCTGGCCCAGCCCAGTTTGTACTCACCTCTTGTACTGGTGGGACTGGCCAGGACCTGTGTGAAGGCACTGGAGCAGCAGCTCAGACCACAGTGCCCTAATTCCAGGGAAAAAAAAAATCCTCAGGATGAGCTGTTGTGCCCAAAGGGCAAACCCGTGCCTGCAGCAGCCAAACCAGGACAGTCAGGAGTGCTAGTTGGAGCCTGCCATTCCCAGACATGTCTGGGAAAGGGTTGCTCATGTTGCAGGCATGAAGGACAAAAAGAAAAGCCAAGAATTAAAAGTCTGAGCTCTTTATTCTGCAGAGTGCAGTAGTGCCGTGACAGAGGTGTTGCACCAAAAACTCTTTCACCAGCAATTAAAATTTGTGTGGATTTTCCTTTCCTGCTTGGGTTGTGATCTGAAGCGAGGTGCTTTGTGCCCCCTTCCCAAAGGATGAGCCCATCCTCACCCCTGTGCCCAGGATCCTGGCACCAGCCAGTCCTGCACCCCTTCAAACCTTGGGAATGCTGCTGCTGTCCCAGCCTGCCCACAGCCAGCAGTGCCAGGGGGAGCAGCCAGCTGTGGGAAGTCCCAAATTTCATTGCATGAAGTGATTTCTGTGCCAACTGTGAGCTGGTGCTGGGCAAACCCTGCTGGCTTTTCTAGCACAGCAGCTGCCCCAGTGCCGTGTCCATGGTGCTCTGTGATTTCCTCCTTCCCTGATCCATGTGTGATCCTGCAGTCACTGTCCCAGGAGCATTTCCTTCCCTGATCCATGTGTGATCCCTGCAGTCACTGTCCCAGCAGCATTTCCTTCCCTGATCCATGTGTGATCCCTGCAGTCACTGTCCCAGCAGCATTTCCTTCCCTGATCCGTGTGGGATCCCTGCAGTCACTGTCCCAGCAGCATTTCCTTCCCTGATCCATGTGTGATCCCTGCAGTCACTGTCCCAGCAGCATTTCCTTCCCTGATCCATGTGTGAGCCCTGCAGTCACTGTCCCAGCAGCATTTCCTTCCCTGATCCATGTGGGATCCTGCAGTCACTGTCCCAGCAGCATTTCCTTCCCTGATCCATGTGTGATCCTGCAGTCACTGTCCCAGCAGCATTTCCTTCCCTGATCCATGTGTGATCCTGCAGTCACTGTCCCAGCAGCATTTCCTTCCCTGATCCATGTGTGAGCCCTGCAGTCACTGTCCCAGCAGCATTTCCTTCCCTGATCCATGTGGGATCCTGCAGTCACTGTCCCAGCAGCATTTCCTTCCCTGATCCATGTGGGATCCTGCAGTCACTGTCCCAGCAGCATTTCCTTCCCTGATCCATGTGTGAGCCCTGCAGTCACTGTCCCAGCAGCATTTCCTTCCCTGATCCATGTGTGAGCCCTGCAGTCACTGTCCCAGCAGCATTTCCTTCCCTGATCCATGTGGGATCCTGCAGTCACTGTCCCAGGAGCATTTCCAGCGCTGTCCTCCCGCTCTCAGTGGCACAGGGGCTGCCTGATCCGCTCTGGGGGCACAGGGAATGGGTTTGTGCTGGATCAGTCAGTCCCACACGTTGGTTTTGATCCCATTTCCTATGGAATGGGGTCATGGAAACAGCAGCCCCACACCTCCACCTGCACCAAACCTCTCACCCAGGAGGATTTGTTGTTCTCAGAGTTCTCCCACTGAAATCCCTTCCCCTGCTGGTTCCCACACCAGCTCCAAGGGGGCCAAATAACACAAGGAAAAGACATTTCCAGTCAGAGGCTGTTTTGGGAGCACTCTGGGAACCCCCACAGCATCTGCTGCCCCTCATCCTCCCTCCAAGGCTGCTCCCAGCCCTCCCATTCCCCAAAATCTCTCACCTTGGAGCAGGTGCCTCCTTCCAGCAGGCTCTGTGGGCTCGGGGGGCAGCCCCTGGTGTCCCACAGGTGAGCTGCCAGGTGCTGGGTGCCACGTGGCTCCTTGGGTGGCACATCCTCAGCTCCCCTCTCCTCTGCAGCAGCCAGGTCCCTCTGTACCAGCCCCCATGGACACCCAGCTTCCTGGGAGGAGAAAGGGGGCAGGAGGGGTAGTTCAGCTGGGGGGCAGCTGGGGCATCACCCCCGTGGGCACAGGGAAAACAGCTTCACCTTGGATGGGTCCGTGCTGCTGGTCATGAGCCCGGCCTTGAGGCTGGAGGGGACACAGAGGACAGGCAGTTACTCCCTTGGGTGCCCCCAGACCCTCCTGAGGCTCCCACAGCCCCTCGGGGGTGTCCTGGAGCTGCTCCAGGCACCTCCATGAGCACCAGGACAGTCCCCTGCCCACCCACCACAGTCAGCAGCACAGCCTGGGTGTGGGGTTTGGTTAATTCAGACCCTTTGGCTCCTTGTCCCTGACCCCACAAGGGCCACAGGGAGGGAATTTCCCCCACCCCAACACCTTCCAAGCCCCCCCAGCCTGCCCAGTACGCACTGCACGAATTTGCACTTGGGTCCCTCGGGGCAGAATCCCACCAGGTAGTTGGCACACATCACCCTCCTCGTGTGCTTGTACTTGCACAGGGGACCTGCCAGGCAGAGGGGACACTCACAGGGACACGGCATCACTGCAGGGCTGTGGGAGCTCTGCTGTCCCTGCAGCCCCGAGCCCAAATCCCCTCCTGCCCCAGCTCACCGTGCCTGCAGAAGCCGCGGTCGTACCAGGGACAGCCCACGGTGCTGGCGGTGCCACCGACGTGCAGGAAGGGACAGTCCTTGGTGCTGCACTCACCTGCGGGGACAAGGGACATCGGGGACAATGCTCACTCAGCGGGAATCACTCAAGGATGGGCTGGATGGAAGGAATTGGGGTGCCCTGGGAGTGTGACCCTGAGTGACAGTGGCACTTCTTCCCGCAGGCAGGAGGTGGCATCAGCCGCTTGCTCGAGGGACACGAGAGGGGAGGAGGGACCCAGGCACGGCCAGCCCCGCACCTACCGAACTTGGAGTAGAAATAGCACTCGGGCATCCTGGTGGCATCGTAGTCGTGCAGGAAGTCGCAGCTGTCGCCTCTCTTGCAGAGCCCTCGCAGCCAATGCTTGCACACGGCGGGCTTGGCCCCGCCGGGCCGGGGGTGGCCCTGCACAGCTGGGACAGCTCTGTCACAGCCAGCCTGTCCCCATAACCCCAGCCCTGCCTGTCCCCATGACCCCAGGGTGGCCCTGCACACCTGGGACACTCCTGTCACAGCCAGCCTGTCCCCATAACCCCAGCCCTGCCTGTCCCCATGACCCCAGCCCTGCCTGTCCCCATAACCCCAGCCCGGCCCTGCACACCTGGGACAGCCCTGTCACAGCCAGCCTGTCCCCATGACCCCAGCCCTGCCTGTCCCCATAACCCCAGGGTGGCCCTGCACACCTGGGACACTCCTGTCACAGCCAGCCTGTCCCCATAACCCCAGCCCTGCCTGTCCCCATAACCCCAGGATGGCCCTGCATAGCTGGGACAGCCCTGTCACAGCCAGCCTGGCCCCATAACCCCAGCCCAGTCTGTCCCCATAACCCCAGGGTGGCCCTGCACAGCTGGGACAGCCCTGTCACAGCCAGCCTGTCCCCATAACCCCAGCCCTGCCTGTCCCCATGACCCCAGGGTGGCCCTGTACACCTGGGACACTCCTGTCACAGCCAGCCTGTCCCCATAACCCCAGCCCTGCCTGTCCCCATAACCCCAGGGTGGCCCTGCACACCTGGGACCCTCCTATCACAGCCAGCCTGTCCTGTCCCCATAACCCCAGGATGGCCCTGCACACCTGGGACAGCCCTGTCACAGCCAGCCTGTCCCCACTGGCCCAGGGTGGGGACACTGGGGACCCTGGCAGCTCCCCAAGAGCTTTGCCAGCTCTACCCCTGAGAGAGCAATGCCCAGAGCCAGGATTAAACCCACCCAGGTGTGAGAGGGCAGCAAGAGGAGAACCCCAAGAGCTCTCCCAGCCCCATCCCCAACTTACTGTCCACCCCTGGGAAGGGCAAGGCCCGAGCTCCGAGCTCCTCCTCATCAGCCTCCAAGTCCAGCCTGATCTTCTCCACGCCAGCCACCAGCTCCTGCATCATCCCTGCTGCAGGAAGAGCCCAGCACAGGCAGGGGAAGAGGCAAAGCAAGAGGCAGAGGAAAACACAGCTCTCCAAAGGGAGCACCGCACTCTGCAGGTCCCTGCAGCCACCCCGGGCCCCAGCAACACTGCAAAACCCTCCTCCTCCTCCTCTTCCTCCTCCTCCTCTTCCTCCTCCTCCCCAGGCAGAGCAGAACCAGCCCAGGCAGTCCTGCAGTGCTGCATTTAGAGGGGGAGGTTGCCCACATCTGATCCCAATTTGCAGCCCCGATTTCCTGGTCTGCAGCTGAGGAGCTGAGCCCCAGGCAGCCCCTCGCAGCCTCCCCACTCCCACATCTGCTTCTCCTCCAGAAACCTCGGCTGGGGCTGCCTGGGAGCTGGGTTAACCCCTCACTTCGAGGCCTTAAACGGAGACAAGCATGGCTGGAGTGCTGGGATTGAGCATTCCAACAGCCTGGGGTGGATGCTGGGTGTGTTGGGGTGGGCAGCACCGGCCCCAGGCCTGCCCAACAGCACCTGGTAACACAGACCCACACCCCCGGGCTCTGGAAGGGCACAACTTGCATCCCAACAAATGACAGAATCATGGAATGGTTTATTGTGGAAATGGAATGGTCCTTAAAGCCCTTCTCGTTCCATCCACAGGCTGGCACGTTTTCACTGCGCTGCCCAAAGCTTCTTCCATCCCTGCTTTGGAGCTTCCATGGGTGCCAGGCTCTGGTGGCACAATCTGGGCATGACCAGGCTCCACGGGTTTCACAAAACCTCTGGATTTATCCCAGTGCTCCATTCCTGCTCCATCACAGAGCTCCAGTGGCACAGTCTGGGCTCCATGGGCTTCCCAAAACCTCTGGATTTATCCCAGCCCTCCATCCCTGCTCCATCACAGAGCTCCAGTGGCACAGACTGGGCTCCATGGGCTTCCTGGAAACTCTGGATTTATTCCAGCCCTCCATCACAGAGCTCCAGTGTCACATTCTGGGCTCCATGGTGTTCCCAGAGCCTCTGGATTTATCCCAGCCCTCCATCCCTGCTCCATCATGGAGCTCCAGTGGAACATTCTGGACTCCATGGGGTTCTCAGAACCTCTGGATTTATCCCAGTGCTCCATCCCTGCTCCATCACAGAGCTCCAGTGGCACAATCTGGGCTCCATGGATTTCCCAGTGCCCCTGGATTTATCCTAGTGCTCTGTCACAGAGCTCCATGGCACAATCTGGGCTCCATGGATTTCCCAGTGCCCCTGGATTTACCCCATCCCTGCTTCATCACAGAGCTCCAGTGGAACATTCTGGGCTCCACGGGGTTCCCAGAACCTCTGGATTTATCCCAGTGCTCCATCCCTGCTCCATCACAGAGCTCCAGTGGCACAATCTGAGCTCCATGGTGTTCCCAGAATCTCTGGATTTATCCCAGTGCTCCATTACAGAGCTCCAGTGTCACAATCTGGGCTCCATGGATTTCCCAGAACCTCTGGATTTATTCCAGCCTTCCGTCACAGAGCTCCATGGCACAGTCTGGGCTCCATGGATTTCCCAGAACCTTTGGATTTATCCCAGTGCTCTGTTTCTGATCCATCACAGAGCTGCAGTGGCACATTCTGGGCTCCACGGGCTCTGGATTTATCCCAGTGCTCCATCACACAGCTCCAGTGGCACATTCTGGGCTCCACGGGCTCTGGATTTATCCCACCCTCCATCCCAGAGCTCCATGGCACATTCTGGGCTCCACAGGCTCTGGATTTATCCCACCCTCCATCCCAGAGCTCCATGGCACATTCTGGGCTCCACGGGCTCTGGATTTATCCCACCCTCCACCCCTGCTCCGTCCCGCGGTTCCCGCGGCCACGCTCAGCGCCCGGGGCGCCGTGGGCTGACACGGCCGATGGAGCCCTGCTCCCATTCTGTCACTAGACATCAAAGCACTGGAGCAGCACGGCCACAGCGCTGCCCGTGGGTGCTGCAGGGTGCTGGGCACCCACCTCCCACCCTGCAGCCGCGTGGGACACCCAGGTGTCACCCTGGGATGTGACAGATGTCACTGTGCCACCCTGGGATGTGACAGATGTCACTGTGCCCACCGAGGGATGTGAGGAGGCTGGGGGTGCAGCCTGGCTCCTGGCACTCCCCACGGCACTGTCCCTGTCCCTGTCCCCTCCCGGTGTCCCCAGGTCACGCCCTGTCCCACGGAGCGGGGCTGTGTCCCAGCTGTGCTCAGCAGCCCCACAAACACTTTCTGCCCCATCAGCTCGCGGCACCGCGGCACTGCCGAGCCCCAGCCTGGAGCCGACAGCGTCACAAAGATCAGGGTGGCCAAGTGACAGTGGCAGGCGGCCCGTAAATGTCACCCCAGGGCTTGTCCCCGCCCCACAGCCCCGGGGAGCAAAGGGGACAAACCCCAGGGACCGAACCTCACTGCTTTGTGCCAGAGCATCCCTAAGGGACCAGAGGAGCCAGCTGTCCCCCAGTGACAGTGACCTCCCAGGTGACAGTGACCTCCCGGGTGACAGTGGCCTCCAGGTGACAGTGACCTCCAGGTGACAATGACCAGGATCATTGGCTCAGGGGGTGGGACACGGGGCAGGGGGGCACAGTGACCAGGGCAGAGGCAGCCTGGTGAGCTCAGAGCCTCCAGCTGCAGCTGCTGTTGTTCTCCCTGTCCCAGACAATGGCCCAATGTCCCCAATGCCCAGAGTGACAGGACAGGACCCCATTGTGTCCCCACTGTGTGGCACAGCGTTTGCCTGCTCCCCTGGCTTCTCCAGGGAGATCCATTTGGGTGGACAGGGACATCCAGCCCCTCCCAGGGCTGGGAGATGTTCAGGGGGATAAATCATTCCCCTCTCCAGTGAGGAGAGCCTGGCAGTGCTCAGGGAAAGGCTCTGGGGCCATCCCTGGCGCTGTGCCCCATCTCAGCCCAGCTCCATCCAAGGGGCTGGAGCGGGGAGTGACCCCCAGCACTGGCACAGCCCCATGTCCCCAAAGGCTGAGCTGTGGGAAGCTGGCTGTGGGATGGGAGTGACCTGCCCTGCTGGCCATGCCATGCCAGGATCACCCAGGGCCATGCCAGGATCACCCAGGGCCATGCCAGGATCATCCAGGGTTGTGCCAGGATCACCCAGGGCCGGGAACCCCCAGGGCACCCCTTGGCCCTCAGCCTGTGGGAGCAGGGACAGCCAGTCCTGTCCCCCCAGAACTGTCCCCTCCTCCCCAGCTGGAGGGAGCAGGGCTGGGGGAGGAGAGGGGAGCCTTGGCAGAGCCTCCCTTGGCAGGAGCTGCCTGGCCTGAGGGTCCCAGCCCTGAGCCAGATCCGGCCAGCAGGAGCTCTCCTGCTTCCTCAGGCAACGGGCAGAGAAAGCTGGGCCACGGCAGGTGCCCAAAGCAGGGCCAGGAGCACAGCCAGGGATGGGCAGGGGACAGCAGGACAGGGCTGGCCTTGGTGGCAGCACAGGGACACCAATCCTGCCTCGGCAGCAGGTCCCAGCCACGTGTCACCCCTCAGGAACTCAGGCCACGGCAGTCACTAGCATTTCCTTTTATTCCTTGCATTTGTACATACATGGTATAAAACCTCCTGTTCCAGCTGCCTGCTCCCAGCACTGCCCAGCCCCACCAGAATTCCCTGGCTCTGGGGGCTTCCTGCTCCTCCACAGGGGACAGACCCCACTTCCATCAGCACCCCTGTGACCCTCAGGCTGGTGGGAGGGTCGAGGATCTGGGATGGAAGCATCCATCCATCCAAGGGATGGGGAGCGAGCACCTGCCAGGGCACAGAGAGGCTCTTGGTCTGCAGAAAGTCCCCAAGAAACCCAGGAAGCTGGAGCTGCCCATAGTCCCAGGCCACCTCTGAGCTCCAGAGCCAAGCTCTTCCTCATGGGAAATCTTCCCTCAGTTAAAACCAAAAGAGAGTAGAGAAAGGTAAGTACAAATCAGAAAACAGTAAAAACTGTACGGTGGAAAATATATATATATTACTAAAGGGGCTAAAACTCCAAAGGCTCGTCTTGTTGGATCCTAAATCGCTTTACTCGGGCAGGGGGGCAGGAGAAAGGAGCTAATATCCAAAGTCCAGCAGAAAGAACCGAAATCGAGTCTGCTTCCCCCTCCCAGGAAGTGCTGGAGCTCTCTGGGGGCTGCCAAAGACCAGGAGCAGCCCCGGGAGCAGAGCGCTGTCCTGCTGCAGCACACAGAGGGAACGAGGCGGGAGAGGGGTCCAGTCTTCCCCAGTGCCACCAGTTGGGGTGTTCAGCCCTGTGTCCAAGCAACCACGGTGAGAACCAGGCCCTCAGCCTCCCTTATACCCGGATCTCATCATCATCCTCATCAGCGAACGAGAACTCCTTGTCGGGGCGTTTCGGGGCCCCTCCCCGCTGGCTCGGTGGCCTGGGGACAGGGCTGCGCTCCTCAGGCCCTGAGGTGCAGCTGGACACCGGACTGCTGTCCCTGGGGCTGCGGCCAGCACCGCCACGGGCCGGGCTCTGGCTCGGCTGGGCCACCACGGCCACCAGCGGGGAGCCAGGCGGGGCAGGCTCGCCCTCCTCCTCCTCCTCCTCCTCCTCCTCCTCCTCCTCGCGGCTCTCCTCCGCCTCGGCATCTTCGTCCTGCTCCCACTGCTCCTTATCCATGATGCTCAGCACGTCCCCGAGCATGGAGGGCCCCAGGTCGATGTGGAAGGACATGATGGACTCGGCGTGCTTCAAGCCCGCCCCGCCCTTGGCCACCACCACGGGCAGCTCCGTGATGTCCCCGAAGTCGCGCTCGTCCAAGCCGGGGCTCAGCGGCCCCGCGGCCGCCCCGTTCGGGCGCTGCTGCTCTTCGGGGCTCATCTCCTCGGGCAGCTTCTTCACGGGGCTGGACGAGAGGCTCTTGGGCAGCTGCCCCGCGCTCCTGTCCACGTCCTTCTCGTTGAGCTGGGGCAGGGACACGGCGTTCTTGACGAAGAGCGCCGAGTCCCGCAGCGAGCCCAGCATGTCGCGCCGGTCCCCGCGCGTCACCGACTGCGAGCGCTTGCTGCTGCGGAAGCGGCGCGACAGCAGGCTGGGCTTGGAGGCTCCCGGCTCCTCTCCCACCTCCGGCACCGGCTCCCCGGCCTTGCTGGTGAGGAAGGAGGTGTCCCCAAAGGCGTCCCCGGCGCGCCCCACGTGCATGGTGTGGCGGAAATCCCCCAGGGGAGCGCTGATCATCTCGGCCGTCAGGTCGGCCCGAGAGCGGCGCTTGGAGTGCGCCGAGTTGGACACGAGCTGCTTGAGGATGGGCATGGTGGCGATCGGGGGGGGCTGTGCCACGCTGGGTCCTGCTGCTCGCAGCTGGGGTTCCTCAGCCCGGGGTCCCAGCGGCGTCACGGGTGGGTCACTCCTAGGGGACAGAGAGGGAGGGACATGGTCAGGATCTGAGGGTGTGGGTGGGTGCCAGATTCATCCCACCAAGCTGTAAAATGTGACCCCGTGCCCTCCAGCTGCTTGGCCCTCCCAGGGATTGGCTCCATTTCCCACAGGACACATCCTCAGACCCCCCCGCCCCGAGCTCCCCACACCCCCAGAGCCATCCCCACAGCAGAGAGAAATCTCCGGGCACGGGAATCCCTCAGGATGATCCCTGACTCTGTGCCCACATGAAGGGGCACCACGAGAGATGCAGGGCACCATGGGCACCCTCTGCCCCGCCTGGTGCAGCCCCAGCCCTCCCGGCAGCTCCAGCCTCTGCGAGCTGCACGCTGAGAAGATGCCTGGGATTTTTTTTTTTTTTTTTCTAATTGGAAGAAAGCAGGGAGGAGCAGACGCCAGGAGGAATTGGAAACAGACGGCAGGAAGTGTGTGAGGAGGGCGTAGAGCCCCCGGGAGGCACCGCCAGCCGAGCAGGGGGACGGGGGGACCACGATGGGGACCCCTTCATGCTCGGCAGGGTGGGGACGAGGGGACACAGCTTTGCTGCTGCCCTGGAGCCCCCCAGACCCCCCCGTTCTGCTCCTCGGAGCTGAGTCCATGCGTGACCATCCGCCGGCCGTCTCATCGTCACCGCTGTGACTCAGAGGTGACACAAGCGACGAGGGCTCTGCCGGACCACAATGGCAACGGGCACGATGTTCCTTCCCTCGGCCACCTCGGGGCCACCTCGGGGCCACCAGCCGCCCCAGCCACGCGGGAGGGGACAAGGACAGCGGCGGTGTCGCTGCATCCCGTGGCGCCAGGCAGCCCCAGGTGGTCCCGGGAGAGGCTCGGGGGAGGAAGGGCTCGTGGCCGCCCTCTTCCTCCCTCCGGGCACCGCCGGCGACGCCGCGCCCCGTGACACGCACGGGGAGGGCACGGACAGGACGGACGTGTGTCCTCGGAGCGAGTCCGTGCCCACCCAGCCCCGCAGCCCGAGGGCAGTGATGGTCCCAGCACAGCCCAGTCCTGCCCGGCTGGACCTGCAGGAGCCACAGCACCCACCCCAGAGCTGCCAGCAGGGCGAGGGGACACCTCCACCCCCCTGTCCCTCCCCGCGGTGACACCCCGCTGTCCCCTCAGGAGCAGCAGGAGCTCAGGCAGGCTGTGGCCAGGCAGGATGGACTCTGGTCCCACGCTGGGACAAAGTCCCGACCCAACCCTGCCGTGCTCGGCTCCCGGATGGGCCTGGCCAGGCGGGAGTGGCACTGGTGGCACATGGCCACACTCCGTGTCCAGCCCTGTGCAGGATCCCACCAGCCCATGGAGGCACAGCCTGAGCCCCCAGGGCCACCCAGGGGGATGATGGCACATGGGGGACCAGCCCCGAGTCCATCCCCAGCAGATGGGGAAGCCACCAAGGAGCCACACCCCCTTCCCTCCACCTCAAAGCAGGAGCTGGGGGAATTCCTGCCCCCCTCAGCCCCTCCCGACACAGGAGCAGCTCTCTGGACCTCGCTCCCCCTCCGGGATCTCCCGGGTGCGTGTGCATGGCACAAACGCTTTTCCCTTCCAACATCTTCCAGGCCAGCATTCCTGCAGCCTTTGGTTTTCTATAAAACAAACACTCCCGGCGAGCTCCCCAGCTGGGCCAGGCAACCGTGCTGCTGATTTAGGCCATCTGGGGACTGTCCCTCCCTTGTATTTAGATTTCGGGGCCAAGTTCAGCATTTGTGAGATACTTTGCAAGCCGCGGCAAAGGGGCCACCGGGAGGTTGGAGCGGGACCGGCCGGGCCAGCAGTGCTCCATCACCACCCCAGCCTCCAAAGCAGCACCGAGCCCCCTCCCCTGAGTGCTCCAGCCCTCAGAGCCAGAATGTGCCCCCAGCCCTCGGTGTTTGGCTCACAGCTCGGCCCGGGAGGCGATGGCAGCACAGATGGACACTGCTGCCCGCACAGCCCGGCCGGGGAGCCGGACACAGAGCCCTTTTCTCCTCCTCTCGCTCGGGGAGAGCAGATCCTGTGACATTCCCGCTGCCGGCGCTTTCACAAAGGAAACCAGGCCAGGGAGGCATCGCTGGCGCTGCCTTTCCAGCCTCCTACCAGGGGAAGCTGCTGGTAACCCGAGAGACTTCGCAGGCACCGGGGCAGCGAGCCCAGAGCAGAGCCGAGCCCCAGCAGGGCTTTGGGGCAAGGGGAGGGGACAGGACCTGCACTCCAGGGTCGAGGACAAGAGGGATAACCTGTACTGACAGCCCTGTGCTGCTCCCACCTGCCCTCTGAGCAGGGTGGGCTCTGAGGAGTGAGAACCTGAGGTGCCCAGGGACACAATTGTTGCTGTAAATGAATGTCTGCTTGTAGGACAATGCGATGTAGAACTGGGACAGCTCCGGCCAGGCCCACGTGCCCTGATGGTGCAAGCTTCCCACGAGACCCTCCCTCCATCCCCTCCACCCCATCCCGCTCAGCATCAGTCACCCGTGGGGACCAGAGGGAAAGTGGCTCAGAGAAGGAGGCCAGTGAAGGAGGGCACGCAGGAAAAACGCCAAGTCCAGCCACACTCCCGTGCGTCCTGCCCCCAGCTCTTCCCGCTCACAGGCTGGGAAAGCCAACCTGGGAAAGCCAACCTGGGAAAGCATCCTGGGAAAGCATCCCGGGAAAGCATCCTGGCCGGCCCAGCCGGCTCCAAACGAGCTCCAAACGAGCTCCAAACGAGCTCCCCAGCTTCTCCTCGCAGAGCCCCCCAGGCAGCACCCCGAGATCAGAGGATGCTCTCCCCGCCCTGCCGGGCGCTGGGGCAGGGGCTGTGCTGGACCGGTCGGGTCCCCCACACTGCCCAGGGCCAGGGAGAACCCGCCCACGGGACAGGGAGGCCACCCCACCTGCTCCCAGCCCCACTTTGGGGTGCGCTGCCCCTCGGGGATCCTTTGATCCTTTGATGTTGGAGCCTGGCAGACAGCAGCTGGAGACAGGGCACGGATCACACCCTGCCACGGCCGGCCCAGGAGGGGACCGAGCCGCTGTCACACCCTCGGCCGGGCTGTTCCAGGGCCCGGGGGCAGGCGGTGCTGGCAGTGCGGGCAGCCCCGGCGCCCCGGTGACCGCCCCCACCCCGGCGCGGTGACAGGTCTGGTCCTGTCCCTGGCATCGGGACGCGGCTGCAGCGCGACCGTGGGATGCACGGAGAGGCCTCGGGAAGTGGAAAAGTCACTGCCAGCGAGCCGGGGATGGAGAGATGGCACTCGGGGAGGGAGGAGAAGCTTGGCTCTCACCAGGGCTCTCGGCACACGGAGCAGAACCAGGCTGGGAACTCAGCGGCAGTGCCAAGAGCGGAGAAGCGCTCCCCGAGGGACTGCCAACAGCCAGGAGGTAGCCAGAGTTCAGCGAGGAACTATTGGCAGGACACGCCAGAACACGAACAGGGCCATAAATCCTCCAGCTCCGGGGCCACGAACCAGCCCGCGGCTCTGCAGCGCCAGGAGGGGACTGTTCCGGGGGGAAAGGTTATCTCCTCGCTGGCCCTGGCTCTGCCTCACAACAGGGGCTGGCCGGGCTTCCACAGGATATCGGGGCTGAACAGACCTCCCGACCTGCGCCGGGCTCCGAATTCCTGCGGTTTCGCTGGGGTGGACGGGAAGTAAAGCAGGCAGATTTCCCACAGCGCGGCCACGGCTCCCTACCTGCCGGGGGCCCGGAGCCCGCTCGGGGGGCCCTCGGCGGCTGTTTGTGCTCAGGACAAAACCCAGCGAACAAAGGCAGCGACCGGCACGGTCAGCACAACGCCGGGAGCGGCGCTGGGGGCCGGGGAGGGAGCCCGGAGCCCGGGCACGGAGCAGGGACAGGATCGGGGCTCGGGCCAGGCTCGCTCTGCACCCCCAGACCCAAACAGGCTGAGCCTCCTCGGTGCTAAACCTCAGCTGGAATCGCTCCACGGTTTCCGAGGGAGCTGCGTCCAAAACAGATTTGTTTACTGCGTGCCCGGCAGGGGAGCGAGCCCTGTCCTGGCTGCAGAGATCGCACGCTGTGCCTCAGTTTCCCCTCACAGCCCATTAACGATCCCTTTAGAACAGTCCTCCTGCTCTATAGATCCCAACTCCCTTTGGAACAGCCTCCCTGATCCATAGATTCGGCGCTTGGAAACATCTATACTTCACGCTGCTGCTGCTGCTGCTGCCGCCGGGGTCAAACCGGGGCGGCGTGGGACGAGCCCAGCGCCCCGCCAGCGGTCGCTGCCCCCCGACCCACAGCTGTACGGGCACCGGAGCGGCTCTGGCAGCCAGTCCTGCACCCAGCAGTGACACAGCCGGGCAGTCCCGGTCTCTGGGCACCCGTGGCAGCGGTGTGTGCCGCCCAGGGACGGGCAGCAGCGCGGAGGGCAGGCTGCGCTCAGCCGGGACCCCTGTCCGGGGCCCGCGGGCGATGAGCGGGACGGGGATTTCGGGCGGCTCTGACTCAGCAGCCGCCGGCGCCCAGCCCCCGGGTGCCGCTGGAGCCGCTCCAGCACGGCGAGGATCCACCTTCCCCACACGGGCCAGCGTCCCCGCCGCGACCCCCGCCCGCTCCGGCCGCCGCCACCCCCGCGCGGGGCTCGGGCGGCGATCGCGGCTGGGGCGGGGTGCGGTGAGCCGGGCCGGTGCCCCGCGCTGGGCAAACAGCGCTCCGCATCCTGTTAGCCCCTTCGCCCACCCGCGCCCCGGCCCCACGGCCCGGCGGGGAATGGGGCGGGGGGTCCCGGCCGCCCCCTGCCCGGTACCGGAGAGCGGCAGCGCCGGGGACCCCGCCCGCCCGCCGGACAATAGCCGAGCTGAGCGCGGGGAGCTCCCCCCACGAGCCGGGCCGAGCCGGGCCGGACCGGGCCAAGCGGGGCCGAGTCTCGCCAGCCCGCCGCGACTCCCGGAGTCCCCGGTGTCCCCCCCCGTACCTGCTCGCCCGGGCCCCGCCGCCGGTCCATGGCCGCGCCGCGCCGGAACGGAGCGCCCCCCCCACGGCGGTGACATCACCGTCCCGGCCGGGCCAATGGCACCGTGTCGCGTCACGGGGCGGTCCCACGCCCTCCATTCAAACACGAGTGGGGCGGGGGGGCGGAACCCTTGGCCCCGCCCGGGGTGTCCGGCGGGAGGGGGGACAGGAGAGGGGACAGCAGTGGGGACAGCTCGGCCCCTCCCGGGGGGATGCGGGGTTGGCGGCTCACGGGTCCCTTCCCTCCGGGATCCCTGAGTGGGATCCACGCGTGGGATCCCCGCAGGCAGAGCAGTGAGCCGGCCGCACCCCCGGCAGAGCGGCGCGGTTGAGGTGGTGATGGGTGACCGACTCTAATTAATTAAGAGGAATTAAGAACCGCACTGAGATGCCAGAAGGAGGCGGCTTCAGCCGCAGGGCAGCAGCGATGTCCCCGTTCCACCCGTGACCGGGACACCCACATCCCTGTCCCCAGCCAGTCCCACGGCTCGAGCCCTTTTTGGGGTCCCCTTTTGGGGTCACTCCAGGCCATGCCTGGGTTGGGTGGGCGGTGGCCGGGACACGATGGGGGGTGGTCCGTGGTCACCCCAGGCCCCAGGGATGGATTCCATGGCCCCTGTGACCATCGCAGCCCCACTGGGCTGAAAGGGAGAGTGCCGGGCTGCACAGTGCTGCTCGCTCGCTCGCGGGGATTAAGACAAAACCTTTGTGGGAGAAAAGGGGCGGGAGAGCCGAGATTATCCCGACCCTGCCTAATGCAGCGTTTCTTGGCTATTCCGGGGAATCTGGCGTCTCTGCGGAGAGAGGAAGGCGGTGGCGGGCGGGGTGCTGGGATGCTCTGGCCACGCCGCTCTCGGAGGTTCCTCGTGTCCCCCGTGCAAGCAGCTCGAGTCCCCGATCGGGGCCGGTTGTGCCAGCACTGGGTGGGCAGCACCAAGCGCTGGGTGGCTCCTCTGGAGCTGACGCTTCCCTCCTTGGGAAGGGAAGGGGTGTCACCTCGGAGCTGGCACTGCGGAGATGTGGGATCGGCAGCCAGGCACAGCCTCTGCCCCCAGCCCGGGTGTCCAGCACCATCCCGCTCATGCCTGTGTCTCATCCTCGGCTGTGCTGCTTCCTCCAGTGCCGTTTTCATAGCCGCTTTTATTGGCAAATTTTATTTTCCTTGCTTTCCGTACAGAGAAACTGAGGCCAGAGGCAAAGCCCCGGGCCCGCAGCTGAGGAAGGGGCCACCTCTGGATACCACAGCGGCTTTTTTGGGAGGTGAGGAAGAGGAGGAGGCTTTGCCCCAACCCCCAGCGGCTTCTCGACCCACTCACGTGGAGACAAAGTGTGTGCTGGAAGACTGGTGGGACAGCGCTGCTCGCCTCACCTGACGCTGTCACGGGAGCGTGGAGATGGCTGAGACAGCGCAGTCGGGAGGGATTAACATCACCCGGCTGGTGGGAGCCGCCGGGAAGGCTCCCGAGGGCTGGCCTGGCTCCGGCTGGGAAGAGCAGGCACCCACTCAACTTGAAAAACTGCCTGGGAGAGACGGGCCCCCTCCCCTCCGCTTCCCCGCGGCTGCAGCCGGCCCTGGGGAGGAGAGCTCGGGGTGCTGGGCGGTTCTGGAGCGCTCCCGCCCTTCCCCAGCCACCGCCGGCTCCTTCTGCTGCTTCTCAACAGCTTTTGAAAGCAGAGAAGAAAAAAAGAAGAAGGATTGAAAAGCACTTTGAAAAGCAGAGCAGGGGGAAGCGGGGAGTTCCCGGCAGCCCCATCCCCTCCTCCTGCTGCCAGCGCCTGCCAGCTTTGTCTTGCCGACGCTGCCGAGCCAGCGGGGAGCTCTCCCTGAATGCTGGGGATCGCTGTCGGGACACCCCAGGGTGCCAGAACAAAGCACACCCCCAAAATCCCCCATCCCCAGCGCTGGCTGCTGCCAGAAACCTCCCCAGCAACCCCAGAGACCCCCAGGCACAGACCCCAAAGTTCACCCAGGGCAGAGCATTGCCCAGAGGATCCCGGCTGGATGCTCTGCCCGCCCCCGCCTTGGCCAGGTGGGCACCGGGACACGCTGGGTGCCGTGGGCAGGATCTCCGTGCATCCTCTCGCCTTTCCCAGCTGGAACCTTCTCCTGGCCAGCAGTGCCAGGAATGGGCACCCCAAACCCGCTGTGCCCCCGGAAACCATCACCTCTCCCACCTGAAACTGGAACACATTCCAGTTCCCTTCCAACCCAACCCACGCCGTGATTCCACGATCCCACCTGGAGTGTGGATTCTGCAGGAAAGCCCCTGGCACAGGGACCCCTCCAGAGCGGGACAGGGGGCACAGAGCCGGGTCTGTCCTCCCCGCCGCTCTCCTCTCCCGCCGCCCCCGGCACGGAGCCGTGTCCGGGGCTCTGAGGATGCGCCGAGTCCTCAGGAGGGGCTGTGCCTGTCCCCAAGGCAAGGGAAAGGTGGGGACATGACACACTTGGCTCTGCCCCAGCAGCTGGCAGCGAACTGGAGATATCTGGAGGACAGGGAGAGCCCAAGCTTCTAAAACAGATAAATTCAAACAAATTACAGATTTCAGCCCAACTTTATCAGTCACAACTGTCATTTTTTGGCACACCAGCATCTCCTCATCACGTGGCTTCATCATCCCCAATCCAGATCTCTGTGTCCCCAAAGATTTCCATCCTCAGGGAGCACTGGCATGCTGCAGATATTGACTGGGGCAGTTTTTTTTTTCTTATTAGGACTCAGGCTGGGTTGTTCACACCTGGGTTGTTCACACCTGGGTGGTTCGCGCGTGGGTTTTTCACACCTGGGTTGTTCACGCCAGGGTTGTTCACGCCTGGGTTGTTCACACCAGGGTTGTTCGCGTGTGGGTTGTTCGCGTGTGGGTTGTTCACGCCTGGGTGGCTCGCGTGTGGGCGCTTTCACGCCTGGGTTTTTCACAAGCCTGGGTTGTTCACGCCTGGGTTTTTCACACGTGGGTGGTTCGCGTGTGGGCGCTTTCACACGTGGGTGTTCACGCCTGGGTTGTTCACACCTGGGTGGTTCGCCCATGTGTTTTTCGAGCGTGGGTGGTTCACACTTAGGTTTTCACCGAGTGGTTTTTCCACGCGAGGGAACCCCACGCGAGTTTTTCCACGCGAGTTTTTCCACGCGAGTTTTTTCCACGCGAGTTTTTTCCACGCGAGTTTTTCCACGCGTGTTTTTCCACGCGAGTTTTTTTCCACGCGAGTTTTTTCCACGCGTGTTTTTCCACGCGAGATTTTTCCACGCGAGTTTTTTCCACGCGTGTTTTTTCCACGCGAGATTTTTCCACGCGAGATTTTTCCACGCGTGTTTTTTCCACGCGAGATTTTTCCACGCGAGATTTTTCCACGCGAGATTTTTCCACGCGAGTTTTTTCCACGCGTGTTTTTTCCACGCGAGATTTTTCCACGCGTGTTTTTCCACGCGTGTTTTTTCCATGCGTGTTTTTCCACGCGTGTTTTTTCCACGCGAGTTTTTTTCACGCGAGATTTTTTCCACGCGAGTTTTTCCCCACTCGAGATTTTTCCACGCGAGATTTTTTCCGTGTGAGTTTTTTTCATGCGAGATTTTTTTCACGCGAGATTTTCCACGCGAGTTTTCCCCCACGCGGGTTTTTCCCCACGTGTGGGAAGCCCACGCGTGTGTTTTGTTAGTTTTTTCCACGTGAGTTTTTGTTAGTTTTTTCCACGTGAGTTTCTTTGACGTGTGTGGGTGGTTCATGCGTGGGCAGGGTTCACACCTGTGGGTGGTTCATGCATGGATGGTTCACACCCGTGGGTGGTTCACACCCGTGGATGGTTCACACCTGTGGGTGTTTCACACCCGTGGGTGGTTCACACCTGTGGGTGGTTCACGTGTGGATGGTTCACACGTGGATGGTTCACACCTGTGGATGGTTCACACCCGTGGGTTTTTCATGCGTGGGTGGTTCACCCGTGGGTGGTTCACACCTGTGGGTGGTTCATGCATGGATGGTTCACGTGTGGGTGGTTCACCCGTGGGCAGCTCACCCGTGGGTGGTTCACACCTGTGGGTGGTTCATGCATGGATGGTTCACACCTGTGGGCAGCTCACCCGTGGGTGGTTCACCCGTGGGTGGTTCACACCTGTGGATGGTTCACACCTGTGGGTGGTTCACGTGTGGATGTTTCACACCCGTGGATGTTTCACACCCGTGGATGGTTCACACCTGTGAGTGGCTCACACGTGGATGGTTCACACCCGTGGATGGTTCACACCCGTGGATGGTTCACACCCGTGGATGGTTCACACCCGTGGATGGTTCACACCTGTGGGTGGTTCACACCCGTGGGTGGTTCACACCTGTGGGTGGTTCACACCTGTGGGTGGTTCATGCATGGTTGGTTCACACCTGTGGGCGGTTCACACCTGTGGGTGGTTCACACGTGGGTGGTTCACACCTGTGGATGGTTCACACCTGTGGGTGCTTCACACCTGTGGGTGGTTCATGCATGGATGGTTCACACGTGGGTGGTTCACACCCGTGGGTGGTTCACACCTGTGGGTGGTTCACGTGTGGATGGTTCACACCTGTGGGTGGTTCACACCTGTGGGTGGCTCACACCTGTGGGTGGTTCACGCGTGGGCGGGGCATTGCTGGAAAAGCGCCCGAGTTCCCGGCAGCCCCATCCCCTCCTCCTGCTGCCAGAGCCTGCCAGCTTTGTCTTCCCGACGCTGCCGAGCCAGCGGGGAGCTCTCCCTGAACGCTGGGGATCGCTGTCCGGACACCCCAGGGTGCCAGAACAAAGCGGGACAGGGGGCACAGAGCCGGGTCTGTCCTCCCCGCCGCTCTCCTCTCCCGCCGCCCCCGGCACGGAGCCGTGTCCGGGGCTCTGAGGATGCGCCGAGTCCCGTCTGGCCCCCGGCGTGGCAGGAGGGGCTGTGCCTGTCCCCAAGGCAAGGGAAAGGTGGGGACATGACACACTTGGCTCTGCCCCAGCAGCTGGCAGCGAACTGGAGATATCTGGAGGACAGATATTCAAACAAATCACAGATTTCAGCCCAGCTTTATCGGTCACAACTGTCATTTTTTGGCACACCAGCATCTCCTCGTCACACCTGGAGCAGGGATCAGCTCCTGCTCCAACGCTGCCCCATCCACCCACCAACATCTGGGGGTGCCTCAGGTCCCTGTGCCCCCCTTTGGCTCTGCCAGCCCTGACAGCGAGCGCTGCTCTGCCCCTGGGAAAACCTCGAGCCAGGGAGCAGCGCTCGGGAGAAACGTCAAGGCTGATTTGGTCCTCGGGGAGTGATTGGTGCTGACAGCTCAGCCTGGCTGAGTGCGGCACAGAGCGGCTGGAGGGGAACGGGAAGGGGAAGGGGAAGGGGAAGGGGAATGGGAACAGAGATGGGGAATGGGAAATGGGAAATGGGAACTGGAACGGGAATGGGAAATGGGAATGGGAAATGGGAAATGGGAAATGTGAACGGGAACGGGAATGGGAATGGGAAATGGGAATGGGAATGGGAACTGGAACGGGAATGGGAATAGGAATAGGAATGAGAAATGGGAAATGAGAAATGGGAAATGGGAACTGGAATGGGGAATGGGAAATGGGAAATGGGAACTGGAACGGGAGTGGGAACAGGAATGGGGAATGGGAAATCGGAACTGGAACAGGAACAGGAATGGGGACAGGAATGGGAAATGCGAAATGAGAAATGAGAGATGGGAAATGGGAACTGGAACGGGAATGGGAACTGGAATGGGGAATGGGAAATGAGAAATGGGAAATGGGAACTGGAACGGGAATGGGAAATGAGAAATGGGAAATGGGAACGGGAACGGGAACGGGAACAGGAATGGGAAATGGGAACTGGGAACTGGAACAGGAATGGGAATGGGAACAGGAATGGGAACAGGAATGTGCAGCCCTCAGCTGCCTGGAGGAGCAGGGATGATGGGGAGGGAATTTGGAAAATTGCAGGTTGAAAGTGGAGGTGGGAGGGAGGTGGCTCAGTGTGTTCCCCAGCGAGCCTGGCTGGTTCCACTCCTTCTGTTCATGGGGAAACTGAGGCAGCAGAGCTGAGCAAGAGCTCCCCCCAGTGCCTCGGGCACTCAGCCCATCCCTGCTGTGCCCAAAGCGAGCCCTGGGCCCTGCACAGCATCCCTGGGAGCAGGAGCCCAACCCTTTGCTATGCTGGGATGTGGGATCTGATCTCCCTGTTGGGATGTAGGATGTCCCCAGTGGGATGTGGGATCTCCCTGTTGGGATGTGGGATCTCCTTGTTGGGATGTGGGATCTCCTTGTTGGGATGTGGGATCTCCCCTGTGGGATGTGGGATCTCCCCTGTGGGATGTGGGATCTCCCTGCTGGGATGTGGGATCTCCCATGTGGGATCTCCCTGTTGGGATGTGGGATCTCCCTGCTGGGATGTGGGATCTCCCTCTTGGGATGTGGGATCTCCTTGTTGGGATGTGGGATCTCCTTGTTGGGATGTGGGATCTCCCTTGTGGGATGTGGGATCTCCCCGGTGGGATGTGGGATCTCCTTGTTGGGATGTGGGATCTCCCTTGTGGGATGTGGGATCTCCCCGGTGGGATGTGGGATGTTCCCAGTGGCTCCTCCACGAGCTCCCAGGGCTTCTCCAAGGGCTCACAGGCTCCTCCACAGCCTCCCAGGGCTCCTCCCGCCTTCACCACCGGAGCTGCCGCGGGGCCCTGGAGCTCTCGCCACACCGGCGAGTGTCACCTCCCAGCACAGCACCAGCCCCAAACCTGCCTCGGCTGTGGCTGCAGCCTCGGGCTCCTGCTGGCAGCCAGGGATGAGCTGGGTCAGGGCAGGTGAGCAGCGCCTGGGCTGTCCCAAAGCGCACACAGATCCCTCACGGATGGGATCCAGGGCTGCATCCCCCCATTCCCAGGATGGGAGATGTGTCTGAACTCACAGCCCTCAGCCAGGGATCGGCCCCGACACCAGGAGCCTGCCTGGCACACGCAATGTCCCTTGCACGGGTGCCATCCCTTGCACAAGGAGCATTCCTTGCTCTGGGAACTCCCCCGTGCTGCTCAACTCCCCAGAGCTGCTCTGCCCCGTGTCTCCGGCCGCCCCGTGTCCCAGCCCCGTGGGAGGAAGGTCCCTCTTGCACAAGCAGGGATGGCTGGGGCTGGAGTTGAGCTGCACACGAGGAGCAGGGTTTGTCCAGCCAGGCACAGAATCCCCTCTGTACCCGTGAGTGGGGTCTGGGGGCTCCCCAGGAGGGGACGGCAGCCCTGGGTGCTGTGCTGCTCAGGTGGGTCAGAGGAGTCACCCACCTGCAGTGCCAGCTGCTCTGGGGACACTGTGAGGGGACAGAGAGTGACTGTGGCTCAGTAGCAAGGCCACCAGTGCAGCCCAACCCTCCCAGTGCAAGGGGGAGCAGCAGGGACCCCAAAACCTGCACAACGCTCCCCTGGCAGCCCCTGGCCTGGGATGTGGCTCCCAGGTGCTGTGACAGGGACTGTGCAGCCCCTGGCACTGACCTGGTGTTGTGCTGAGCCCTCCCCACCCCCAGCCCCAGCTGGTGACAGCTGATGAAACCTGAACGCCTCACCTGGATTTTCCTGCCAGGCCTGAAGGGCAGAGCAGGAGAGGGCGGCTGTGACCCAGCCCAGGAGAATCCCCAGTGCCAGGGCTGCTGCTGGCAGGGGTGTCCTGTCCCACCCCCCCTTTCCCAGCAGCTCCAGCCCCCTCTGTGACGGGGACATGCAGGACACGGCCAGCACAGCTCCCTGCACCCTTCTGGGCTCCACCCAGCACCTCTGGCACCCCAGGTCCTTCCCTGGTGCCACAGGGCTGCCACGAGCCCAGTGGGGCAGCAGGACACACGGACACGGGGCACTGGCCCTTTCTGTGGCAGAGCAAGGTGCCAGAGAGGGGACACTCTTGTCCTCAGGATGTTTATTGGCATCTCCCTCAGCTCAGGCCGGGTGCCACGGCCCTGCCAGGCTGGTGCTGGCTCACCCATAGGCACTGTGGGGGCTGGGCTGTGCAGAAACCCCAAAATGGCCACGGACCCCCCCGGGCATCCACACCCCCGAATGCCCTCAGGCCTCTGCACAAAACCCCACTGAAAACCCCCAAACCCCCAGAAACGCCAAGGGGAGGCTCCAATTGCTTCATCCGAGTCCTCCCCAGAGCCCCCGAGGTGCAAAGTCAGAGGGGATGAGCACCACGTGCACCCACTGGGGCTCTCCGGGGGTTTCAGTCCTGGGTTCTCCTCGGGGGGCTGTGCTGGGCCAGGCACCAAGGAGGGGGGGAATGAATTGTGCCCTGGGATCCTTCCCCCAAAGGCTGTGGGGGTGCCAAGTGCAGGGTTCAAGTCCAGAGGTTTGAGATCAGCAGAGCTCCTCTCGCCCTCTTTAGTTTGGGGTCTCTGTGTCACCGCTTGTCCCCATGTCCTGGGGGAGCCACGAGTGGAGGGGCCGGGGTTTGGCACGGCAGGAGCCCCTCACCCAGCCCCCAGCACCCACTGGAGTCCAGCAGCAGGTCCGGGGTGGCTCCCGTGGGTGCCAAGGGTAATGTCAGCACAGCCCGAGCCCCCCCCGAGGAGTCTGTGACACTTTGGCCAAGGAGGGGACCTGACCTTGGCATCCAGCTCCGGTGCTGCCCAGAAAGCAGAAAACCCCTGGGGCTGCTCCCCTTCCTCCTCCTTGCTGCTTTTTCCTTTTCTCTTAATTTCTTGGGGCTTTTCTTTTTGTTTCTTTTTTTTCTTTTTTTTTTTCTTTTTTTCCCCTAATTTTTCCCCCCTCTCCTGTTGCTGTTTTTTTTTTTCCTTCTGTTTAAATATCAAACGAAAGAGGAAAACCCAGCGATGGGAGCTCTGGAGCCGGGGGCCAGGCTGCTGGGAGGGCGGTACAGGGTCCCGGGCTGGCTGCTGGGGGCGTTGCCGGGGGTCTGGGGGGTGGGAGTCCTGCTGGCTTTGGGGCGGAACAGGCTGCCCTGCTGCGTGGAGGTGCTGTTGGAGAGCGGGGTGTGCTCGGGCTCGCCCGAATCGCTCTCGGTGTAGCTGTAAGCCTGTGCCCGGGAGATGCCCTTCTGCTGCCGCCGCCACGAGTTGTAGTAGGTGGGGTCGCTGATGTAGTGGTTGACAAAGGAATGCGCCTTCTGGTGCCCCGGGTCCACCTCGTACTCGCTGTCACTGCCCTGAAAAACGGGATGGAGGGTGTGGTGACAACCCCAAAATTCAATAGGGTCAGGCTCTGATCCAGCAATGGGATGGGAGTTGGACCAGGGGAGTTCGGGAGGAATTCCCGCATGGAAAGGGAGGCCGGGCACTGGAAGGGGCTGCCCGGGGAGGTTTGGGGTGCCCATCCCCACAGCTCGGATTCGGTGATCTCAGAGCTCTTTTCCAGCCTAAACGATTCTGTGATTTCCTGGTGCTTTCCTGGTGCTTTCCCAGTGCTCTTTCGGGAACGCTGGCAAGCACATCCCCAAAGTATTTAAAGGCTGGGACGGCTGCAGCATCTCTAGGGGGTTTCTGCCTCTTGCTGAAACAAAATAAAAGCTCATACAAAAGGTTCCTGAGCGCTGCCGAGGCCGCGATGCCCCCGGGCTGGCGCGGAGGGTGTTTTCGGACTGTGCCGGTAATTGGATTCAGCTTCTCCGGCGGCGCACAAAGGGCCCATTGAGGGCGGTGGGAACTGCCCCGCGCCAGCGCCAGCTCCCGCAGCTCTTCACAGCTCCTCAAAAGCCACTCGAGCCCCGCTCGGGCCGCAGCGAAAGGAGCCGGCATCTGCCAAGGGAACAGGCGGTGCGGGCAGCGCGGGGGGGCGCGGTGCCCTCCTGCTCGGGGACAGCCCCAGGGACCCGCAGCGCCTTTCCCTGGGTGTCAGCCCCTCAGGATCCATCCGGGGGGTGACAGCCCCAGGGAGTCCATGGGGCTCCACGCTGCTGCCCGGCCACAGCTGCCCGTGGCCCCGGGACAAGACAAAGGTGGCATTTTGTGGAGTTGGCAGAGCCGCGGACGTTGCCACCAGCGACCGGGCAGCGGGACAGTCCCCAGCCCCCCGTGGCTGTCCCCAGCAGCCCCGAGAGTCCCCCGCGGTGTCACATCCCCAGCACACGGGCCGGGGGCTGTGCCAGCTTCAGCCCGGCTCTGTGCCAGGAGCCGCAGGGATGCGGGATGGGGCAGGAGCAGCGGCGCAGCTCCCAAAAGCGCACCAGGACCCGCCTCGTGGCGAGCAGAGGGACGGGCAGATGCTCAGGGAGGGCTCCCAGCACTTTCCACCCCGTCCCGGGTCCCCGAGGGTCACCTGAGAGTCCGAGACCTCGGAGGGTTTCTCGGTCAGGCTGCTGCTCTCGGCGGGGATCAGGTCGTTGTACTTGGTCACGTCCTCGTCCGAGTAGTGCAGGCTGCCGGGGCTGGGCCGGGGAGGGGACCTGGGGACAGACAGGGGGTGCTCAGTGTGTGTCCCCTCTGCTCGGGTCTGGGCCAACCCCAGCGGATCCACAGGGAACACCCCTCAGCCTGCCAACCCCATCCCAAAAACCCTGATCCCCCTGTCAGGGCTTTCAGGGGGCAGATCAGTGCCAACCCCTCGGGATCCCAGCCCTCCCAACCCCATCCCAAAAACCCTGATCCCCCTGTCAGGGCTTTCAGGGGGCAGATCAGGGCCAGCCCCTCGGGATCCCAGCCCTCCCCACCCCATGACGGAGCAGGGATGGACACAGTGACCAAAAACGCTCCCCCTGCCCGGGCAGGGGGTTCCTACCGGGTGTAGATGCCATTCTTCCTGCAGAAGGAATTCTTGACGGAGAGGCGGCGGTTGTTGAGCTCCAGGGCGGGGAAGCTGCCCTCATCCAGGCTCACCATCTCCCCGTGGCTCAGGGCGGCCGCCTTGGAGCTGTTCCCTGCGGGATGGGATGCTCAGCCTCCCCCAGCCCCTCCCCAGGCTGGGCCCTGGGGGTGTCCCCAGAGCGGGGACTGTGCTAATTCCAGAGTCACCACGGCCTGGGGACAGCCAGGAGGTGCCAGCCGTGCCCAGCCCCTGCCCTGTGCCCCAGTGCCCCCAGCTCCCCACTCGGGGCTGTTTGCTTAACGAGGAGCTCTGGATTTTCCCCACAATTGGAGCCCTTGACAGAGCTAAGAAAACAGAGCTGTGTTTGGCTAATCCCGGTGACCTCTGCGAGCCCCCGGGGCTGCCCTGCCTCTGCAGCTGTCTGTGGGAGAAATCCTTTATTTCATCCTCAGCCCTCGATGCTCTCCAGGAAGCCACAGCATCGTTCTGGGGTGGCACCGGGCTCTGGAGGGGTTGTTCCCAAGGTGGGCAGGAAGGGAGGCTCCCACTCCTCCACCCAGACCCCAAAGGCAGGGAGAGACCCCCAAGAGGTTCCCACGGGAGCAGGAGGGTCCTGTCAGGTCCTGTCAGGTCCTGTCACCACCCAGCACGCTCCCTCACCCACCTGAGTCTGATTTCTTGGAGTACTTCTTGCTCTGCCCGCGGATGATGAGCACGAAAACGAGGAGGAGGATGAAGATGAGCCCCACCAGGGCAATGACCACCAGGAACCACCACTCCTCATAGAACGGGTTGGTTTTCTGGGCTGGGGCACAGCAGGGAGGATCAGAGCAGGACAGGGACAGGGGACAAGGGACATCCCCCTGCAGAGTCACTTGGGGAGCTTTGTGAGGCCTGGATCCATAGGAAAGGGAGAGGGCTGGGGTGGTTACAAAGGGGGTGGGATTTGGGACTCTAGGAGCCAGGAGCAGGGTTCAGAGCAGCACCAGGACCCTCCCTCCAGCACAGGGGGACAGGATCCCCCAGGAACACACCTGACACGGAGGGGGAAGGGGTGCTGGGGGTCCCGTAGCCGTAGTCATTGACAGCAATGACACGGAAGTCGTAGCTGACCCCCTGCTTGAGGATGTCCATGCTGAAGGTGTAGGAGGTCACCTCCTTGGGGATGTCTTTGATGAGGATGTCCCAGAGCCCCTCATCTGGAAGAGACAACGGGGCTGGGAGAGGAGGGCTGGCTCTGCAGGACACCCCAGGCCAAGGGGTGACATCCCTCCATGCACTGCCCGTTCCATCAGCCCCCCTCAGCAGCGTTTCCCCATGGATCACCACAAGGACAACCCCCCAGCACCCCCTGCCTCAGTTTCCCCCCGTCCTGACCCCGAGGAGGGCAGCTGTGGTACCTGAGGGCCGGGCCTCGATGACGTATCTGGTGATGGGCCCCTGCCCGGGGTCCCCACTGGACCAGTGGATGGTGATGGCCGAGCCATAGCGGGAGATGAAGGGCTCTCCTGGGGGGCCAGGGGCGCCTGGGGAGCAGAGCACAGCTGGAGGCCACAGACCAGGCACAGACTGGCACAGAGCCATGCCAGCCCCATCTCCTCCCTCACCCCGTGTGTCCCCCACGCGTCCCCCGCACCTTCCCCGGGCCCCGTGGTGATGTTGGCCTCCACGTCCGGCCCGTAGGCGAAGGTTTTGGCCCGGATTCGGAAGCGGTACGTGACACCCTCGGCCAGGTCCTTGACCTTCATCCACAGCGGGCTGGTCCCCTTCACATCCACCGTCACGATCTTGCTGACGCCTGCGGGGACAGAGGCTGAGCCGGGTCCCGCCGGGCCCTCCCCGCTCCCCCCGGCCGTGCCTCACCATCCACGGGCGTGCAGGGCTCGTAGACCAGCCTGTAACCCTCCAGGACGCCGTTGGGCAGCGCTGGCGGCTCCCAGGACACGTTCACAGACGTGGTGGTCAGCTCGCTGAAGCGGATGGAGCCGGGAGCGCTGGGGGCTGCGAGGGGACAGGGTGGCAGGGCCAGCTCAGCGCTCCAGGGGACACCCCCAGCACGAGCCAGCCCCTGTCCCTGCCTCCACCCTAACGCTGATCATCATCTCACACCCCCCCGGGCCCATCCCTGCTGCAGCAAAGATTCCACGATGGGGGAATGAGTTTCCTGCTCCTGGTCTTTTCTCCCAACACCCTCATCTTCCTCAAGCCTCAGATTAAACATCAAACACTCCTGCTCTCTCCTCCCAAGATTTTCCTCAGCTTAACCATCCATCTCTGTGTGCCCCCACCCCACAAACCCGCCGGGCTGAGCCCAGGGATGCTCTGCTCGGGATTGCAGGATGAGGGAGAATCCCTGGAGCTGCACACCCACGGAGACACCTCCCCACGGAGCCCAGGGGCAGGAGGCTGCTGGGGGAGCCGTGCCACGGTCCCCACCTGCCTGCTGTGTCCGTGCCTTCACCGGGGCGCTGCGGGGCCCGTCCCCCGCGGCGTTGAAGGCGGCCACGCTGACCCAGTACGAGGTGTAGCCCGTCAGGTTCTTCAGCTTCACGCCGGTCTCGGGCAGGAAAAGCGTCTTGACCCGAGCGCTCTCGTTGTGCCGCTGCTCCTCCCAGAAGTGGATCTGAGGGAGGGGGCGAGGTGAGGCACGGATCCAACCCGGGACGGGGCGTGCAGAGCGGGGTGAGGCACGGATCCAACCCGGCCTGGTTTCCCGGAGCCCTTGGCTGTGCTCAAAGCGTCCCTGCCCGGGCTCCGGAGTCCCTGTCCCAGCCTGGTGGCTCCCGGGGCATCCCGGTACAATCGTGACACATCCCAGCTCTATCCTGGTACATCCCGACAAATCCCTGGTATAGCCTGGTACATCCCGACACATCCCAGCTCTATCCCGGTGCATCCTGGTACAATCGTGTCACATCCCAGCTCTATCTTGGTGCATTCCAGTGCATCCCGGTACAACCCCGACACGTCCCAGTTCTATCCTGGTACATCCCGACACATCCCAGCTTTATCCTGGCGCATCCCAGTGCATCCCGGTAAAACCCCGACACGTCCCAGCTCTATCCCGGTACATCCCGACACATCCCGGGTATACCCTGGTACATCCCGACACATCCGGGCTGCATCCCGGCTCTGTCCCCGTGCATCCCGGTACAACCCCGACACATCCCAGCTCAATCCCGACACATCCCGGGTATATCCTGGTACATCCCGACACATCCCGGCTGCATCCCGGCTCTGTCCCGGTGCATCCCGGGTGTATCCCGGAACATCCCGGCCGCGTTCCAGAGCCGACGGCGCCATCTGCTGCCGCGCCGCCGCTCGGCACCGGGAGGGGACACCCGGCGGGGACACCCGCCATCTCCTCGGGACCCCAGCATGTTCCCAGGAACCCTTCTCCCGCAGGGCACGCAGAGCACCCCCAGCCCAGCGCCACCCACCCTGTGCCCCCCTCAGAGGTCCAGCACCTCCCCAGAGTCCCCCGTTGTCCCCGAGCGGTGCCAGCTCCTCCCAGGTACCTTGTAGCCCTGTATGTCCCCGTTCTGGCTCTCCACGGGGGGCGGCTCCCAGGTGACATCCAGCTGGGTGGCCGTGGCCGCCTGCACAGCCACGTTCTGCGGAGCTCCGGTGGGCACTGCGCCGAGGGAGGGGACAGTGTCACCGTCACCGCTTTGTCCGGGCCATGGGGGGCTCCAGGACAGCCCCCAACAGAGGCACCCGTGCAGGACTCACCCGCTTCCCCCACGAACACCTCCTGCGGGGGGCTGGGCGGTCCCTCGCCCACCGCGTTGTAGACGCTCATCCGGATCTCGTAGCGCCGGTGCTTGTTCAGGTCTGGGGGACAAAGGCTGAGTGGGACCCTGCCCGTGGGACCCTGCACCTGGCAGAGCCCCCCTTGCTGCGGGTGTCCCCAAGGAGCAGCTGGATAGGCAGAGTGCAGTGCGGGGACACACAGGGGTGGCAGTGGGGGACACACGGAGGGAGCTGGGGGACACAGGGGGTGGTCACTTACTGTCCAGCTCGTACTGGGTGAGGGACACCTCGCTGAGGTTGTGCACGGCATAAACAGCTGGGCAGGAGAGCAGGGGGTGGTTAGTGCAGGGCAGGGGTGGGCTCTGCCTCTGAGCCCCACCCCAGCACAGCCCCCACTCCAGCCCAGCCCCACTCCAGCACAGCCCCACCCCAGCACAGCCCCCAGCCCAGCACAACCCCCACCCCAGCACAGCCCCCAGCCCAGCACAGCCTGACCCCAGCACAGCCCCCACCCCAGCACAGCCCCACCCCAGCACAGCCCCCACCCCAGCACAGCCCCACCCCAGCACAGCCCCCACCCCTACAAGGGCCCTGGAACCCCCAGCTGCCAACGGGGCTGCCACAGCACCGAGCAGCCTTTCCACCCTCCAGCCCCATCCCCTGAAGGGCACGGGCCAGGTTTGTGCATTGGGGTCTCCACAGAGGACAGGGCCAGGTCCTGTCTTGGGCTCTGCCCTTGTCACTCGTGTCCCTGCTGTCCCCCAGAGTGGATGTGGCCCTGGTCCCTGGGGTTGTCACACAGCCCGTGTCAGGTGCAGACACCCAGATTTGTGGGTGTCTCAGTTACAAGGACCCCACGGCACAGAGCCAGAGACAACACAGAAGAGTCTCAGGGACCACAGCCCTGGTGGCACGAGGGAACTGGTGACAGCTCCAGGGGGCACAGCCTGACCCTGGTTCCCGGGATATGCTGTGGAGCACGGGATGCTGCACTGCTCAGGTCCCCACCTGCCACCCCCAGGGCACCCAGCCCCTGTCCCCAGGGTGGGCAGTGGGCACTCACGGCTGAGCTCGGCCCAGCTGGCGCCGGGGTGGCCGATGCCGCGCAGGGCGAAGCCCCGCAGGCTGTCGTACACCAGCTCCCGGTAGCGCAGCCGGAACCCCAGCAGGATCCCGTTGATCTTGTCCTCAGCCGGCGGCTGCAAGGGGAGGGAGGGGAGGAGTCGAGGCTGCTCCGATCCAGGGCTCCCTGGCACCCTCAGGTGCCACCCAGGACGTCCCGGTGCCACCTCCCAGGGCAGCGCAGAGGGGACGGTACCTGCCAGCGGATGAGCACCGACGTGGTGGTGTGGGGGGTGATGGAGAGGATGGTGGGAGCCTCCTCGGGGGCTGTGGGGGACAAGAGGGTGGTGAGGCTCCGGAGATGCCCAGGGCAGAGGAGGAATCGCCCCGGACAGGTCCCCAGGAGGTGCTGACCCGCCTGCAGGGTGGTGAGTGACTCCGACTCCTCGCTGTACTCGCTGTCCCCGATGTCGTTCGTCGCCTTCACACGGAACTTGTAGGAAGTGAAGGGTTTCAGCCTGCAGGGAGCAGAGCAGGATGGGGACGGGACAGCCAGGGGATCACCCCCGAGCCACCCTCCCTCCCACCGGGCCACCCCTTCCCAGCCTTGTCATGACACGGGGAAACCGAGGCACGGGGAAACCACCCGGAACATCATCATCCCCCGTGTCCCCAGCCCCTCACCTGTCCACCACGAAGGCGGTGGCGTTGTGGCTGACGGGGGCGGAGTGCAGAGCCCAGTCGCCGTCGGGCAGCTCGCGGCTCTGCACGGTGTAGTAGCGCACGGGGGAGAGGCCATCGCTGCCCGGCTCCCAGGACAGCAGCACGCTGCGCGCCCGCACCTCCTCCTGCTGCGCCAGCGGCTTCCCGGGGGGCTGCGGCCGGGCTGGGGGAGGCGAGGGGCTGGGAGCACTGCGGGGACACCGCCGGACCCCCGCTACAATCCAGGACCCCCATCGTTACCTCTTTTCTCGGTGGTGACCACCAGCGCTTCGGCCGCCTCGCCCCAGCCCTTGCGGGTCTGCGCGGTGACACGGAACAGGTAGGTGGCCTCGGGCTGCAGCCCGGTGGCCGTGAACTGCCGGGCGCTGGCTTCCAGCACCTCCACGGCGGCCGCGGTCACCGCCGAGGTGTTCAGGCGGTGGCTGACCTGGTAGGCTGGGGAGGGAGCGGGGTGGTGGGGCTGGGGAGGGGACACAGCCCGGGACACTGCCCGTGCCGCCCCCTCCATCCCGAACCGGGCACGGGGGAGCTCACACCCAACATCAGAGCGGGGAACTCCAGCCCTGAGGGCTCCGAGATGCTCAGGGGGATCCCATGGAGCTGGTCCCGGCTCCCCACGCCAATCCCTGCTCCCACAGAACCTCTGCAGGGCACCCAGCGCGGCTGGCCCGGGATGTCCCCACCTACCCAGGATGACCCCGTTGGGTGCTGCCGGTGGCTGCCAGATGAGCCGCACCAAGGTGGTTCTCACCTCAGGAAAGAGGAGCCCCACGGGGGGCCCGGGCACTGCAGGGAGAGATTGGAGTCACCGGGGAGTGGGGAAAGTGCCAGATCCCATCCCCTGGGAACGGGAACCCTAAATGTTCCCATTGGGATCCATTTCCTCACGGATCGGGGGAGAGGGATCCTCCACAGAGGGACAGGATGGGATTAGGCACCCAAGGACACACCCAAGTGATGTCACCCACCGTCATCCAGCGTCCTCTCGAGGACAGGCGGCCGGCTGGGGACACCGTCGCCGATCCTGGTGAAGGCCAGCACGCGGATCTCGTACAGGGTGTACTTGGCCAGCCCGATGAGCTGGGCACTGCGGGAGGCATTGCCCTCTGCCAGCCAGAACTGGGCACGGCCCTCCGAGCCCTGCTCCTTGTACAGCACCTGCAGACAGCCCGTGTGACACAGCCGGGCCGGGCTGGCACTGAGGGGTGACAGCTCTGGGGTAGTTGCCCCAGGGGAAGCTGTGCTGGCCACGGGCAGGGCACGGACACGAGCTCACCTTGTAGCCCAGGACGAGCCCGTTGCAGTCAGCCTCGGGAATGTCACTCCACCGGACCACCAGGCTGCTGGAGGAGCTGGCCACTGCTGTCACATTGCTGGGGCCGGAGGAGGGCACTGGAGGGGGCCGACACAGAGGGTCAGTGGCCGGATTGGCCGAGGTGGGTGCCCAGTGCCCAGCTGGGCAGCGGTACCTGACTCCCGCGTGCGTCCCAGCACCGAGGGGCTCCAGGGCCCGGAGCCGATGGCATTGAAGGCCTGGACCTGCACCCGGTACTCCGTCCACTCCTCCAGGTCCTCGATGGTGAATTCCCGCTCCACACGGTCACGGATCATGTGCAGCGCCGGCTGCCCCCGCCCGTCCGCCCGCGAGTAGCGGATCCTGTACCCCACCGAGTCGGGGTTCCCGTTGTACTCCTGCTCCAGGAGGGGCTGCCAGGGACAGGCACTGTCACTGCTCATGTCCCACAGCCCCCTCAGCCACACAGGCACCGTCCCACGGGCCCCCCTCACCATCCAGCGCAGCCACAGGCTGGTCTCGCTGGCCGTCCTCAGGGTGACATTGGCAGGGGCCATGTCCGGGGGGGCTTGGAGGGTCTGGATCCTCCGCGAGGGCAGGCTGGGGGGGCTGGTGCCCACGATGTTCACCTGGCGCATGCGGAAACTGAGAGAGGAGAGGGGGTCACGGTGTGGGTAAGAGGACTCCAGGCCCTTGGGGAGGACAATGAGGGGGGTCACGGTGTGGGGCAAGAGAACTCCAGGCCCTTGGAGAGGACAATGAGGGGGGTCATGGGGGGGGACAAGAGGGCTCCAATCCCTTGGGGAGGACAATGAGGGGGGTCACAGTGTGGGATAAGAGGACTCCAGGCCCCTGGGGAGGACAATGAGGGGGGACAAGAGGGCTGTGTCCCCCCAGGGATGGCACCCCTGGCACTCACCTGTAGTAGGTGTAGGGTTTCAGGTTGGGCACCTCCATGGAACGGGTGTCGGGCTCGTTGGCCAGCTGGTGCACGAGCCCCCACTGCCCGGCCTCGCCGTTCTGGCCCATCTGTGGGGTGAGTGGGGTGAGTGGGGTGAGCTGTCCCCAAACACCCCCTGTCCCCCATCCCAAGCCCCCCTGTACCTGTGCCTCCACCTGCCAGCGGGAGATGGAGGTTTTGCCATCGTAACCCGGGCGGAACTGGATGGTGACGGAGCGGGGGCCGATGTTGGAGATGCCCAGGTTGGTGGGGGCACCGGGGAGCTCTGTGGGGACAGCACAGGGTGGGTGGCACCGGTTTCTTGCCCCCAGCACCTCACACAGCCCTCCAGCAGCACAGTGCTCACCTGGAGGGACCCCTGAGGAGATGGTGGAGGAGGAGAGCTGTCCCTGTCCCTTGGAGGTCATGGCGGCCACCTCGATGGTGTAGGTGGTGAGGGCGGTGAGGCCGGTGACGCGGTACTCCAGGGTGACGTTGGGCAGGTAGTGTGTCACCCGCGTGTTGGTGCGGTTGTACTCCTCCCAGGAGATCCGGTACCCTGGAATGCACCCATGTCACCTGTGTCACCTCTGTGTCATCCCTGTGTCACCCTTGTGTCACCCGTGTCCCCCCTGTGTCACCTCTGTGTCACCCCTGTGTCACCCTCGTGTCCCCCCTGTGTCCCCACTGTGTCCCCCCTGTGTCACCCCTGTGTCACCCCTGTGTCACCCATGTCACCCCCGTGTCACCCATATGTCCCCACTGTGTCACCCCTGTGTCCCCACTGTGTCACCCCTGTGTCACCACTATGTCACCCCTGTGTCACCCCTGTGTCACCCCCGTGTCACCCCCGCATGGCACAGGACAGGTGTGACAGGACAGGTGGGATATGCTGCGGGGTGGGAAGAGGACAGGACAAAGAGGAGATAATCTGGGAGGAGAAGGACCTGAGTGACACTGTGGGGTGGCAGTGGGACACGGGAGATGCTGCAGAGCAGGAATGGGACAGGACAAAGGGGACATGCTGTGGGGTGGGAATGGGACAGGACAAAGGGGACATGCTGTGGGGTGGGAATGGGACAGGACAAAGGGGACATGCTGTGGGGTGGGAATGGGACAGGACAAAGGGGACATGCTGTGGGGTGGGAATGGGACAGGACAAAGGGGACATGCTGTGGGGTGGGAATGGGACAGGACAAAGGGGACATGCTGTGGGGTGGGAAGAGGATGTGAGTGACACCGTGGGGTGGCAGTGGGACACAGGAGATGCTGCAGAGCAGGAATGGGACAGGACCAAGGGGACATGCTGTGGGGTGGGAATGGGAGCCATGACAGAGCCCGTACCCGTCAGGATCCCGTTCTTCTCCAGCGGCTCCTGCCAGCTGACCTTCAGGGACGTATCCAGGATGTCACTGAAGCTGAGGTGTCCCACGGGGCCAGGCACTGCCCGAAAACACCCAAACTCAGCACCCACAGCACCCCGCGAGCAGGGGGCTCCCCTCGGGCCGGGCAGGGTCCATCCCGCGGGGTCGGAACCTCCCCGTACCGTCCTCGTGGGTGCGCACCAGCTGCGGGGCGCTGCGCGGGCCGTCCCCGGGCGTGGTGAAGCACAGCACCGAGGTGAAGTACTCGGCGAATTTGCGCAGCCCCGGCACGTAGCCCACGTGGATGCTGTCCTGGAAGTTGGGCCGCACCGTCACCACCGTGGGCTCGTCCTCGTGCTCCGGCTCCCACGCGATGAGCTGAGGGAAAAGGGAACCGTGATGCTGAAAACTCTCCGGGCTTTCGTGGTACTTCACTCCATTTCATTTACGAGGTGTTTTTCTTTCTACCAAGTTTTAGTAGGGATTTTTTATTCTTAGGGGTGGGGTTTTGTGCTTCTGTTTCCATTTCTAAGCTCACCAGAGCTGTAAACTCATACAGTTTTTTTCTCCCAAGCTGATAATTTTTCCAGTTTCTCAGAACCTTAGAGAAATAAATTTAAAAATACAAAAGAGCTAATGAGGAGTGCAAGACAAAAAATGTTTTTTTTCTGTTAAACCCCAGCAGACACCTGATGTGATTGCAGAGTCACGGCGTGGAACGGCTCTGTTGGAACAACAATTGCAGGACTCCCAACATCAAAGGCAACAACAGCCGAGGGTGAGCCCTGACTTTGTTTCTCTTTACTTTATTTGATGATTTAAATGTTTAGATACCCATCCCCGGACTCCTCTTATTAATTCAGCGTTGATTAACGATCAATTAACGGTGCAGGGAGCCCCGATGCCGGCGCTGTTTATGGAGCTGTGTGAACTCATCGATAACGGCGCGGGATCCCCCCTTGCCCGCATCCAGGAGGGATGGCTGGGCATTTAATTGGTATTGTGCAAGATAGCCTCTAGCAACTTAATTAAACACTAATTAGGCCCTAAAAATACTAATCAAAAATACTAAGTGGCATTTAATAAGAATGTTAAATATCCCACTCACGCTGGTTATCTCATCCAGCGGCAATTAAATTCCCGAACTTCTTTCGATTGGATTAAGACACAAGTTTAATGTTTTAATTCAATTTCATTAGTGTAAATTTGAATTAATTGCAATTCGGAATTAATTACAGAGCATGGGAGACTCCGAGCCCATGCAAGTGTTAAATAACAGTAAATATTATTTTAACAGTCGGGAGAGATCCAATTAAAATCCAGGATTTCGGCGAGGAGGAGCCAAGCCAGTTTGTGAAGGCTGACCAAGTTTTCCCCAGAGCTGTTCAGTTTTTGGGAATCAGCTCACCTTGTAGCCCTGGTTGATGCCGTTGATGAACTGGGGGCTGGGGGGGTTCCAGGTGAAGCGGATGGTGGTGGAGTTGGTGGCCTCAGCCTGCACATTCCCTGGAGGCACCGTGGGCACTGCCAGGATGAAGGGACAGCTCACAGCCACAGCTCCACGAGGTTCCCTCCCCTCCACCAGCACCTCATCCCTGCCCAGCACATCCCAATCCCCCCGGGATCTCCCCACCCACCCTCCTGCCTCCCATCCCACCTCCCACCACCCGCTCTGGGGGTGCCCCTGCCCACCCCGACCGTCCCTGCTGTCCCTGCCTACCTCCCTGCAGGGTCCACTCTGTCACCTTCATGCTGTAGACGCCCAGGCCGGCGCTGTTGTAGGCGGCCACCTCGATCTCGTAGTTGGTCCAGATGATGAGGTCCTCCAGGAGCAGGTTGTTCACCTCGGCGTTGGTGATGTTCTTGAACTGGTACCCCACGGGCAGCCCCGCCAGGCAGTACCTGGGGATGGCAGGAGCCATCAGAGCTGTCACTGTCCCCACCCACAGCAGCTCTGGGAGCCGTGGGAGCCCCCGCTGGCACCCACCGGATGATGTAGCCCTTGAGGACGCCGTTCTGGTGGCTCTCGGGGGGCGGCTGCCACTGGATCATGATGGACTGGTTGGTGCGGCCGCTGGCGATGACGTTCTGGGGGGGAGCGGAGGGCGGCTCCTCGGGCAGGGACACCCTGCAGGGACAGGGCAGGGTGAGGACCCGGGCTCAGCAGCCCCCCCAGGACCCCCGGCCGGGACTCACCTCTCCGTGTCCTTGCTGAACTGCCCCCTGCCCACGTCGTTCACCGCACACAGGCGGAACTGGTAGGAGCGGGCGGGGACCAAGCCCCGCACTGTCACCGATGTCACCTCGGGGTCCACGCTGGCCAGCAGCACGGTCCAGGGCGCGTCTGGGGGAACAGGGGACAGCAGGGTGGGGACACGACACTGAGGTCCCCTGCCCGGCTGACAAATCCCGATGTCCCCAAGCTCCCCGCAGCATCCCCTGCACCAGGGTGACACTGGGGACTCCTGGGGGTGGCAGCAGCTCCTTACTGTTCTCGGAGACCTCCACGACGTAGCGGAGCAGGGGGCTGTTGCCGTCGAAGGGCTTGGCCCAGGTCAGGTTGATGGCCCGTTTCTCCTGCGGGCTCAGGGCGGCCACGGGGCTCTCGGGAGCGTGGGGGAGCTGCCTGGACAGGGGGGTTAGGGAGGGAAGGGAGGACGGGGCACAGCCCCAGGCAGGGGTGACGGCGGGATGGGGGGGGGGGTCTCACCGGACACGGAGGTGGGCGCTGCGCGAGTCGTTGCCCCCGGCCGAGATCACCTTGCAGGTGTAGGTGCCGATGTCACCCGACCAGGTCTGGGAGATGTGCAGGGTGCCCAGCTCGTCCAGGCGCACCCGGGAGCCGCTCTCGGGGCCCAGCGGTGCCCCGTCCTTCTCCCACACGTACCTGAGCCGGGGGGAGCCAGGTGTGGCGGTGCCCCGCAGCTCCCCAGCCAGCAGAGCGGAGCAGGGTCGCAGGGCACCAGGTGGCACTGCAGGACCAGCAGCGCGGGGATGGGGAGGAGGACCCTCATGTCCCTCCCAGGGACAGCGGTGACAGCAGCCAGGCCGGCAATCCAGGGGTGCCCGGGCTCCCCAAGCCCCTCACTCACCTGACGTCCACGCTGGGGTCGTGGGTGACCCCGCAGCTCATGACAGCCTTGGTGCCCTTGATGACGCTCTGGTCCTGCGGCGGGTCCGTGATCCGTGTCCTTGCTGCGGGGGCACACAAGGAACTGCGGGGGTGGCACCGGCAGCGACAGCTCCCGTTTGCACCCACAAAACGCAGCGCCCATCCCGGAGAGCTCCATCCCGCAGCACCCGGGGCCACGCAGGGTCCCTCCCTCCCTCCCTCCCGGCTGTGACACGGGCAGCGTCACGGTGAGTGACACCGTGAGTCCCTTACCCCAGACCACCAGGTCTGCAGAGGCCTCGTCCACGCCGCGGGAGTTGGTGGCCAGGCAGGTGTAGGTGCCAGCGTCGGGCAGGTGCGCGGGGCTCACCAGGAGACTGCCCGACTCCAGCAGGGTGAAACGCGGCAGCTGCACGGAGCCGCTGGCCAGGACCCGCTCTCCTGGGGACAGCAGAGCCCTGTCAGTGCCGCTGCCACCAGCGTGGTGGTCACTGAGCCCCACGGAGGAGGCTCGTCCCCAGCCCTTTACCTTTCTGCCAGGTGATGGCCGGGCGTGGCGCCCCCGAGGTCTCACAGTTGAGGATGACGGACATGCCATCGATCACCGTGCTGTCCTGGGGACCCCGCGTGATGTTGGGGGCGATGCCTGTGGGGCACAGAGGTGCACAGCCGCCCTGAATTCCCTCGCTGTGCCCGGCCTGACCCAGGAGAGTTTCCATCCCACCCAAACCCAGCCAGGGCACCGCAGGGCTGAGGGGGGCTGGCACCTACTGGTCACAGCCAGGTACGTGGTGGTCTGCACCTCGCCGGCCGCGTTGCGGGCGAAGCACTGGAACATCCCGGTGTCATCAGGGACCAGCCCGCTGATCTGCAGGCTGCCGTCCTCCAGCAGCTGGAAACGGGACAGCTTCTCCAGGTGCAGGAGGGCAGCGTCCTTGTACCAGGCCATCTCGGGAGGGGGGACACCTGCACGGTACAGCCGGGTCAGGCACGGGGTGCTGGCGCACGGGGAGGGCACTGGGGAGCAGCTCACCCTTGGCTTGGCAGGGGATGGCCACCACCTTCTCCATCTCGGCCGTGATGTGCCTCTCCGGCTCCCTGACGAACTGCGGGGGCTCTGCAGAGGGAACCGAGAGATAGAAACAGGGACAGAGCCTCTCCCAGGGTCCTTGGGGTGCCCAGTGCCCCTCGTGTCACCTCCCACCCCAGCCCTGGGGCTGAGCACGCATCAGCTCATGGCACGCGAGGTCTGGGCTGCTCGTGGGCAGGAGATCAACCCAGCAGGGACAGGGAGGTGCCCACAGAGCAGAGCTCACCCAGCACAGACTGGGGATCAACCCAGCAGGGACAGGGAGGTGCCCACAGAGCAGAGCTCACCCAGCACGGACAGGGAGGTGCACACAGAGCAGAGCTCACCCAGCAGGGACTGGGAGATGCCCACGGACAGGGAGGTGCCCACGGGCAGGAGCTCACCCAGCATGGACAGGGAGGTGCACACAGAGCAGAGCTCACCCAGCACGGACAGGAGCTCACCCAGCATGGACAGGAGCTCACCCAGCACGGACAGGAGCTCACCCAGCATGGACAGGAGCTCACCCAGCACGGACAGGGAAGTGCCCACGGGCAGGGGCTCACCCAGCACGGACAGGGAGGTGCCCACAGAGCAGAACTCACCCAGCACGGACAGGGAGATGCCCACAGAGCAGAACTCACCCAGCACGGACAGGAAGGCGCCGGCAGTCACGACGGGGACGCTGCTGCTGCGCAGCACAGCCTCGCACTCGTAGAAGCCGCTGTCGCTCAGGGTGGGGTGCAGGATGGTCAGCCGGCGGCTGTAGTCGCTGATCCCGCTGGACACCGGTGTCCCGTCCTTCTTCCAGATGATGTGCAGCTTGATCAATGGCCTGGGGGGGTAGAGGCGTGTCAGGAGCTTCTCTGGAGGATCCCACCTCCCTCCATCCTGCGGGATTCGGGTGGGAAGGATCTCCCTCCATCGCGGAGGTTCCAGGCGTGTGGTGGGAACAGATTGCCCGAGGCTGGGCAATGCCAGCAGGGAGATTCCCCATCGCCATCCCCAGCCCATCGCCATCCCATCCCCAGCCCAAGCTCACCTGGCGTTGGCCACACACTCCATGGTCACCTCCGAGGTGCCGGCCACCACGCTGGTGTTCCTGGGTGGGACAATGATGGTGGGTGCGATGGGATCAGCCGGGCCACCCACGTCTGGGGAGAAGGAGGCCAGAGGGACAACCATGAGCACCCCCTGGCCACCCTGGGGTGTCCCCGAGAGGGCACCCAAACCCCTCACTGCTCGGTTTGGCGGAGACAGAGGTGACAGGGACCTGATGGCATCTTGGTGGCACCAGGGTGCCTTCCCTAAGCTGTGTGCTCCCCTGGGAGCCCTGGCACGCCTGGTGGCAGCAGGGAGGAGGGAGCAGGGAGTCCATAAAGCAAAATGATGGCAACAATAAAAAACCCTCATGTAGGCGCTGTAAAAACGCGATCGGCTCGAAAGCTGCTGATAGAGCTGAATCCATAAACAGGGGCTCCGGGATGTTTATGGCGCTCCAGGACGCCGAGGGACGCGAAAACAGATTCATGGGGATGGGAGACAGGCAGCCACAGACGGGGATAACCTGTCCTAACCCCACGGAGCAGCAGCAGGGGGGATGGGGAGATTGTGACAGGACTGATGTCCTTTCAGGGCACGTCCCATGGGAAGGGCTGTCACCACCCAGATGGACTGGAGGGCTCAAAGGAACTGGGGGGACGAAGCCACAGCGGTGGCCCCAAGGCTCCAGAGCACCAGGAGCTGGCAGGGGGACAGGGACAGGGACAGGGGAGGGGGACACCCACCCCACAGCCCATCCCGGCTGCAGGAGCAGGAGCTCTGCCTGTGACAGCGCCTGCAGCACAGCCACGAGCACCTAAATAAATTCTGAGGCAGCTGAACTGTTAAGTCAGCAGAAGGCAGAGCCTTGGAAGAGATTTACTGCAAATTAAATTTGGGGGGGAGGCAGGGGATGAGGGGAGGGGGCCAGTGCCCCCCGCACTCACTGGCCACGGTCAGGGTGATGGGCTGGCTCGTCTTGTTGTCCCCGTTCTTGTCATTCACCGCCTGCACGTAGTAACGCCCCGCGTCCGGCGCCACCGTGGACAGGATGACCAGCGTGTTCTCCAGCGTGATGGCTCTGGGGGAGGACAGGGAGCAGTGAACACATCGAGCTGGGACCCTCACTCCTCACCCAGCACCCTCATGGGACCCCCAGCCTCACCCCAGGATGGGAGGACCAAGCCCTGTATCCCTCAGTCCGAGCAGAGCCCATGGGACAGTGCACATCTCTAGGATTTCTCCAATTTTTTACATTTTTTTACTTAATGGAACAATCTAATCTGCTGGAAACATAAAATGCTGTGGGGAATATGTTTTTTTTTACCATTAAATATGAGATAAAGAAGTTTTATCTCCTCAATCCCGCTTTGCAAATCGAAAGGAGACCAGTTCAATTCCTGCATAATGGGGGTTACAAATTCAATTCCTGCAGGCTGTGGCTGCCCGGGCTCCAGCAGCACGAGATCTGCCACAGCCCCGTGGGGACACCTGGCACACGCGTGTGTGCCGTGCTTGCCTCTATCCCACCCTCTCCTCCGCTTTGTTTTCATTTTTTGGTAAAGAAATCCCTTTCTCTGGTGACAAACAGAGCCATTAGTCACCGAGCGTGTCCCTGGGTTCCAGCACGATGCAGCGTCAGTTCAACATCCTTGGTGTGGGGACAACGGGAAATGCAAACGGGATGGTGGGGGGTTCCGGGAGGGATCCAGGGGGATCCTGGGGGTTCCAGGGCGATCCTGGGGGTGCTCACATGCGGCTGCTGGGGGAGATTTTCCGTCCATCGCGGAACCAGGTGACCTGAGGCTGCGGGAAGCTGGCGATGCGCGGCGCACGGATCACGGCCGCCTCCCCGTGCGACACGCTCTGCTGCGTCTCGCTGTCCTCGAAGCTGCCCATGTCTGCAGAGCAGGGCAGAGAACCGTGCCAGGGGCTGGGGGTGAGCCCAGGGACCCCGGAGGGGCTTTGTGGGGTGGGTGATGCAGAGGGGCTGCTCCGGGACCCCTCCTCGGCTGTGGGGATGGCTCAGGTACCACCGGCTGCTCCTGGGGATCCTGGAGTCCTTCACCCTTGTGCTGGGCCAGGGACCCCTGTCCGAGTGTCCCCACCACAGCAGGAAGGGCCCAGGGGCTCCCCAGCTTCTCTCCGTTCCCTGTCCCATGTCCCAGTGCCGGGAGCATCCCCAGCATGACCCTGACTGCAGGGACAGGATGTGGCAGCTGCCACCATCCCACCCTGCCATTCCCGGGCTGGAAGCACTCAGCAGTTGTGGGAGACTGAGGGAAGCTGGGGGGGCACGGAGGAGGGGAGTGGGACACGAGATTTTTATGGACTTCCTTAATTGCTGTAATTAAAAACATGTAAAGAATCCTTTTTTAACGACTTTGCCATTATCATTAGTTGTTAGAACAGCTGCCTTATTAATTTCTCATTATCCTCCTGATTTGTCACCGCTCCTCAGGAGGTGTTTGAGGGGATGGGACTGGGGGTGTCCCACAGGCAAGGGGGGACAGAGAGGGGCAGGTCCCTTCGGGGGACAGAGCCACCATCCCAGGCCTCAGTGCTCCCATCTCCTCCTTAAATCTCAACACATCCCTGCCAGTGTCACCCCAGGGATGCTCCGATGTCCCTGTCAGTGTCACCCAGGGATGCTCCGATGTCCCTGCCAGCCTCACCCCAGGGATGCTCCAATGTCCCTGCCAGTGTCACCCAGGGACACTCTGGATGTCCCTGTCAGTGTCACCCAGGGATGCTCCGATGTCCCTGCCAGTGCCACCCAGGGACACTCCGATGTCCCTGTCAGCCTCACCCCAGGGACACTGCAGGCTCGCACGAGTGGCACCAACACCAGAGCTGTCACACAGCGCCGGGAGCTGCGTGTCCCCGCGCTGTCCCCACGGAGCAGGACGGGAGCTGCGTGTCCCCGCGCTGTCCCCAGGGAGCAGGACTGTCACTTACAGGCCACCTGCACCTCTGTCTGGCGCTGCAGCAGGGCTCCCATGCGGTTGCGGACGATGCAGCGGTAGAAGCCGGCGTGGGTGCGGTCCAGCGAGGTGATCATGTACCTGCGGGAGGGGTGGCAGCAGTGAGGGGACATCAGTGCCGCTGTCACAGCCCCCGGAGAGGCTGCAGGTCCTGCCCCTGTGCCAGGAGTTCCTTTTCTCAGAGCTGGAGGCGCACGCACCTCAGGGATGTGCCTGTGCAGGCTGTGGGGACACCGCAGTGTCCCTCAGTGCCACACTGGGGGTGTTCCCACTGTGCTCAAGGCAGTGACTGTCACCCTCTCGGTGTCACCCACTGCCTGAGCCCTGCCCAGCCCCAGCAGTGACACTGCAGCCTGCTGGTGTCACTCAGGCTGGACCTGAGAGCGCTCGAGTCCGATCAATCCCGGCTGAGCCCCCTTATCACCCCACTCCTGCTCTTATCAGCGCCAGCAGCCGCAGAGGAGATAACGGAAATCACCACATCTCCACTCGACCACCCCCCGAGCATCGCCCTGCTGCCACCAGCCCTCCCCGGGCAGTCCCCACCCCTCAGCTCCGGTTTCATCCCCCCAAAACAGACGGGGGAGCCTCGGGGGGCCGGGCAGGCGCTGCAGCCCCGACGGGGAGCGCTGCGAGATAAAGCAGAGAGGGAATAAATAAAGCAAGCTCAGCCCTCCCTGCCCAAAAATCTAATCTTGCGTTAAAACCCGCCGCGGGCTCTTTCGGCAGAGCTTTGTTTGTTCTTCTGAGAACTGAGCGTAAATTAAACTTTCATAAGACCTGAGGAGCGCGTTCCCTGCGCCGGGAGCGCAGCAGGGCCCTGCACCCACGTCCCTGCACCGGAGAAGGTGACAGGGGACACGGGGGTGCCCTCTGGCACTGCGAGGATGGGGCGGGCACCGCGGGACTGGCACCAAAGCCGCGGTGCCACCCTGCCAGCCGCCCACCCAGGCGGAGTGCCGGGGTCACCCGTCCCCGCGGGAGGAGCGAGGGTGCCCTTTGGGAACGAGTCCTTGAGTGTCACGGCTGATATTTAAAAAAGCTCCCCAGAGGCTTTAAATAAGATATTTCAATTCCACGGAGCTGTCAGGAGCGGCTGCAGACGCCAGGAATAATGGGCCCGCTCTCCTTGCGGTGTCCTCGTTAATAAATCACACCGTGACTCCCGAACACACGCGCGCCGGTGGACGGATGGGTGGATGGACAGCAGCAGCACAGGGACACGTGTGTCCCCAACAGATCCGTGTCCCCAACAGATCCGTGTCCCCTCCAGACCCATTCCAGGACAATGCAAAGCCACCAGCACTGGCACAAGGGACCCAAAGGGTCACAGGAGCACCTTCAGCACCCGGTGCTGGCAGCAGTGTGTCCCCACAGGCAGGACACCTCCACGGGCACGGGGAGCCTTGTTCCCCAGCCCAGCAGATCCAATTAAGGGGACCTGGTCCCCCCACACGGGAGCTGGAGGAGTTACTGAAGCAGCAGCACTTGCACACACACCTCAGCAGCTGAAAATAGCCCGGAGAAAGGAAATCAATTCCCGGCGCAGCCCAGCCCGCAGTCATCAACCAAACCAGCACAGACTTTGTTCTCTCCCGCTCGCCTTCACCGAGGCTTTTATCCAAAACCGCTCGGATTCAATTTCCTTCCCCCATCACGCCTGGCTGGAAGGGGATGGGAATTGATTTCACCCCCAATGTCACCCCCTCACAGGGGACGTGCTGCAGGCAGGAGGGGTGGATGTCACCCCACATTTTCCCCGCACAGTTTGTGCCACGGCTTCATGGCCAGGAGTTCCAGGGCCGTTGTTCCATGCGGTTCCTCCAGCTGGGAGCGCTCCCGGTGCCCCTCTGTCCCTCTGTCCGTCCGCCCCCGCTGCAGCCGGGAGCGAGGTGAGGCTGGCCCAGCTCCCGGCGCAGCCCTCGCTGCTGACTCTGCTGTTCCAGGGGTTTGTTTGGCTTCTCTGTGAAGATGGAGGTTGACAGGGCATCGTCCGTGGGGAAAGGCCCTTCCAGAGCGAGCACTGACCCCACTGCTCCGGCAGGAAGCGGCTGCATCCCGCTCGGCCCCGGGGTCAGGGGGCAGGAGCCCCGTGCCGGGGCAGCGGAGGGTTTGCAGCAGCAGCTGTGGCACAGGATCAGTCTGACAGATGGATGGCTGCATGCCGGGAATGCCAACCTGTCCGTCCATCCATCCATCCATCCATCCATCCATCCATCCATCCATCCATCCATCCATCCATCCATCCCTGACCCAGTGTGCCCAGCTCCTCCCGGTGCCATCCCGGCTCGGCACCGCCGCGCTCTCCGTGCCCCAGCCCCGGCTGCTGCCGTGGTTTTGTTATTGTAGGGCTGCTGAGGAGCGTGGGGCTGATGCTGCCGAATTATTCTTAGATTGAGGGGGTGGAGAAAGGCCGGGAAAAGCAGCAGCCAAAGGATTTGATCCATCAAATTGAAAGCCAGGAGAACACAGAAATCTGTGAGGTTCTTCCAATGCCGCCCAGTAACAGCAACAGCTGGATTGGATTTGGGATGGAAGCACACTGGCACAGTCCCCTTTGATTAATATCCTGTATAACGACTAATTAATTCTGGAGGGGACGTGTGTTTGAATAGTTACTGTGGGATAATGAAATGTCAAGTGAGCATTAAAACACACTTAGCAGAGCTTTAACGACTCGAAGCATCCGAGCCGTGTCCCGGCCCGTGCGCGGGGCCAGCGCTCGATGAGGCTCCGAGCACCCCCCTGGAGTTCCATCAGCGCTGCTTAACCGGGCTATTGGATCTCAATTAGCGATTGGAACAGCTCCGGCTGCATCCACGTGGCCGCTGCCTCTCCTCGTGTTTTCCCTCGGCCGTGGGAATTGGGCGGGCGCCGGCAGCCCCGTAAATCGCTGCCTCAATTGGCCCTGCCAGAACAATGAGCCGTTTAATAATTAATGCCCGTGTATTAATCAGCCTCCTTCCTGCCGAGCAGGGACGGAGCGAGCCTCGAGCCGTGCTGTGGCATCCGGAGGGCTCCGGTGCATCGCTAACCACGAGCCTGGCTCCCTCCCAGCTCCGGTGGCATCTCCTGCTCCCACAGCTCCCGGTCCTCTCTGAGCCCCTGTCAGATCCCAGCACGGAAATTCCCTCTGCTGCCATCCCAGCTCCTGCCAGCCCCAACGCTGCTGTGCTTCACTGCCCTGTGCCCACAGCTCCCCATGCCAACATTTCAGTGTCCCCCCATCCCAAACAAGGCACAGAGACAGGCAGGAGTGCCCCCAGCACGAGAATTCCCAGGAAAAACCACCCCGTGCTGCCCCTCCTCTTCACCAGCACTCCTGGGGCTCTGCCAGCTGTGGTGATGCCAACGGTGATACAAGCACCAGGAAGGCCCTGCTGGGCTCCCACCCAGCCCTTCCAATGTTCTCCAGCTCCCATTCATTACCTCACTGCACAGTAATCAGCTCCCCAAGGCGGAGGGATGGGCTCCACACCTTGCCTGGCAAAGAGCTGGGCCCACCCGAGCAGGGATGGGCTCCCAGAGAGCAGCAGCACAGGCTGAGATTCCAGCAGGAATCCTGGGGTGATCCATCCTGTTTGCCCCAGGTCTGGGATTTCCAGAGGCTCCTGGTTCCATGTTTTAAATGATTTGGGGACAAACTCTGAGTATCAAACATCTGGGATCCTCACCAGGCCATAAAGGCACCCAGGGCTCTGTGTGTGCAGCCACCCCCAGGGACCCCCCAAAACAGCCCAGGTAGAAACAGCCCCAAATCTCAGTGAGCCCACACAAACAGGCTCCTGGAAGGAGCTGGAGACGGATCAGAGACACCACGTGCTGGAAAAGCCACCCAGGGCTGGCACGGGGCAGCACGGGGAGGCTCAGCTGTGCCAGCCCCGCTTGGCTGGCAGGAGCTGGGGCAAAGCCAGCTGGAGTTGGAGATGGAATTAAACTTTTCCAAGCTCCAGCAAAGGAGACCTGGGCTCTGGAGGGGAGGCAGGGAATCCTTCAGTAGCTGCTGGACTCCTGCAGCAGCTGTGGAGGCCGTGAGGAGAGGCACGAGGGCTGATTTAGGAGCTGGAAGATGCATCCCTACGGATGGGAGTCTGTCCAGAGGTAATCTATGTGTAAGGTAATTTCCGAAGGCAGCAGGGCTCGATGCAGCCCTTAATAGGACAATCTCATGTGATAAATTACCAGACCCAACTAATCTGCATGTTAAATTTCTTGTATGAGAAATAAATATCCCCAATTCACCAGAGAAGCGCTTTCCTTCCGAGGATTTCATTAAAGACATCAAGCTGCCTGATTTGCATGTTATGATTCCTCATGCGAGCTCGTGGAGAGCCCGGCACTGGAGACATCCTGGAGGGAAAAACAGAGCTGGGCAGCAGGGCCAGGGCACCCAGGCTGGCACCTCAGCGGGCATCAGAGGGGTGTCACAGCAGGGATCCCATGGGAAAAATGCCAGGGGATGGAGGGAGCAAGGGGAGGGGATGGCAGGGGGTCCCTGATCCTGATCCTGATTCCATCCCTCATCCTATTCCATCCCTGATCCCATCCCATCCCTGATCCCATCCCATCCCTGATCCCATTCCATCCCTGATCCTATTCCTGCTCCCATTCCATCCCTGATCCCATCCCATCCCTGATCCCATTCCATCCCTGATCCCATCCCATTCCTGATCCCATCCCATCTCTGATCCTATTCCATCCCTCGTCCTATTCCATCCCTCATCCTATTCCATCTCTGATCCTATGCCATCCCTGATCCCATCCCATCCCTCATCTTATTCCATCTCTGATCCCATCTCTGATCCCATCCCATCCCTGCTCCCATCCCATCCCTGCTCCCATCCCATCCCTGCTCCCATCCCATCCCTGATCTCATCCCATCCTTGATCCCATCCGATCCCTGATCCCATCCCATCCACCAGGGATGTTCCTGGGATCCCAGGTCCGTGGGTGCACACAGAGCCAGGCTGATCCCTGAGCTCCCCAGGGATGTTCCCGAGGGAGGATGTCCCCTCACACACACACAGAGCCAGGCTGATCCCTGAGCTCCCCAGGGATGTTCCCGAGGGAGGATGTCCCCTCACACACACAGAGCCAGGCTGATCCCTGAGCTCCCCAGGGATGCTCCCGAGGGAGGATGTTCCCTCACACACACAGAGCCAGGCTGCTGCTCAGTCCCTCGGGGATCCCTGATCCTGCTCAATCCCCTGGGATCCTGCTGAGGGAACCAAGCTGGGATGCTGCCATCCCCAGGGATGCTCCGGGGGATGATCCATGATCCCTCGACGAGCCAGGCTGGTGCCCAATCCCTACAGCCCCCAGGGATGGCACCACAAGCACACAGCCCCGGGCTGGTGCCCAATCCCCACAGTCCCCAGGGATGGCTCCACAAGCACACAGCCCCGGGCTGGTGCCCAATCCCCACAGTCCCCAGGGATGGCTCCACAAGCACACAGCCCCGGGCTGGAGCCCCACAGTCCCCAGGGATGGCCCCACAAGCACACAGCCCCAGGTTGGTCCCCCACAGACCCCAGGGATGGCCCCACAAGCACACAGCCCCAGGCTGGTCCCCCACAGACCTCAGAGACGGCTCCACAAGCACACAGCCCCGGGCTGGTGCCCAATCCCCACAGACCCCAGGGATGGCTCCACAAGCACACAGCCCAGGCTGGTGCCCAATCCCCACAGACCCCAGGGATGGCTCCACAAGCACACAGCCCCGGGCTGGCCCCCCGTCCTTGTGGAGCCCCTGATCACACCCAACCCCCGGGATGCTCCTCAGGGAGGATGGCTCCAAATGCTCGCAGAGCCCAGGGATCCCGCCGTGCTCCTCAGGGATGCTCCCGAGGGATCAGTCCCACTCAGAGGCACCGCCGGGAGCCCGCCCGGTTCGGGGCCAGCCCGGTGCCCACCCGGGCCCCGGCGATCGCCCAGAGCCGCTCCGGTGGCGGCGGAACCGCTGCGGGAAGGAAAGGGCGGTCGCCATGGAAACGCTACCAAACTGGGAGAGCGGCTCCATCCCTGGAAACACGGCGTGAGCTCCTCCGAGCACCGGTAACACCGAGCGGGGCTGGGGGACAGCGAGCCCCTGCCCGCAGCCCCCAAAACGGGCAATGCACAAAGGGCACTGCAGCCGGCGGTGCCGGAGGGATGCCCTGCTCAGGAGAGGATGATGAGGGTGGAATGCTGACAGACACAGCCCTGGTTGCAAACCACGAGGTGAAGCCACTAAACCTGGCTGGTGATGCCACCAAGCCTCGCCGGGAATCATGAGGTGGTGCCACCAAGCCCAGCCAGTCCCTGGGCACAGCACCCCACAGAACAAATCCTCTCCAAATCCTCCCTCGTGGGCACTGCCAGGCTCTGGGGATGTCCTCCTGTCCCTGGGAGGGGACAGGGACACCCCAAACCCCTCACCCACAGCCCTGATGCACCCAGAGCCCAGAACATCCCTGAGCTTCCATGGCCATCAGCACCAATCCTCCCCTCTCCAAGGATTACTCTGTTTCTAAACTCGTTAACTTTTAATTACAACCTTCCCACTGCCTGAGCGGGCTGGCTCCGCGCCACCGACAGCTCTATTAAAATTCAATTTCTGCCCATCATAACTAATTTTGGTCCTTCGCCTTCTCACCAGCAGCCTCCAGTGCCAGGCAAGACAGCCAAACCCTCATCCCCAGACTGGAAATCCCTCCGGAGCCGCGGCAGAGCCAAGGGATGCTGGCAGGTTCTGGGGAGCCCAGCAGGGATTTGCACGGTGGCTTCTCTGCTCCATTGGCTGCGCTGGGTTTGTTTGGGTTTTCCCCACGTGTTTGTTTGTTTGGTTGCTCGATTCCTTCGTTAATCCTTTCTGCCTGGATGCTGGGGCTGGGGGCTGAGGGCTCTGGGGGAGGGGAGTCAGTGTGGAGCAGGGATGTGGGGATGCAGGGATGTGGGGATGCAGGGATGCAGGGATGAGGAGATGAGGAGATGCAGGGATGAGGGGATGAGGGGATAAGGAGATGAGGAGATAAGGGGTGAGGGGATGCAGGAATGCAGGGATGCAGGGATGAGGACATGAAGGGATGCAGGAATGCAGGAATGCAGGAATGCAGGGATGTGGAGCTGTTGGGCATCCCAGAGCACAGACGTCACTGCTGGGCCCTTTCCTACTGAAGGGTCAACTGAGGCACAGATCAAACCCAGGAGAAACTCAGGAAAAGGAGTCACAATCCCCATTCTGTGTTTGGAGATGACCCCCAAGCACCCCAACCGACTCCCAGGGCAGATCAGGGCCCGGGATCAGAGTCCTGACTCCTTTCTCCTGCCTGCCAAAGAGCTGCATTCCCGGCAGGAGTGAGCTGTGGGAACTGTGGGGCTCAACAGGTCTGTGAATTCCACACCACGACAAGGGTGTCCCAGACAGCACTCAGGGCACTGCAGAGCTGCAGCCACCACGGCTTAGGAGGGGACAGTCCCCAGGGTCCCCGAGGAGGGCCTGGCTCCAGGATCCCAGCAGGCACACGACGTCACCCAGCCACTCTCCCTGCGTTCCCGGTATCCCGGAGCAGCCCCGCGTTGCTACAGCAACACGAAGCCTTTGGATTCGATGCCTGGGAAGGGGGAACGGCTTGTCTCGACCTGAATTATTGATTAAAACAGAGAGGATGACACACACACTCAGAGGAGACAGGAGAGGTGCCCGCCTTGATTTAAAGGCCGTCTCCAAGGGGCCGGAGCCGCTCTGTGCCAGTTGGCACACGGGGCTGGATCTGGGCACTCTGCACCAGCCTGCCCTGGCCCTTCCTGGCTGTTCCCAGGGAGCCACGGGGGGCTGTGATCCGCAGCCCGGTGTTGAGGTGTTAATCCGCTTGTGCAAACACCTCCTCCCCGGTGTTGACCTGCTTAAACTCCGCGTTTGCTCTGCAAACAGAGCCGGCAGCTCCGGGCTGCCAAGAGCTGCCTCTGTGCTGCCTCCCAGGATGGCAGCCCTGGCACTGGCACCTGCCAGGGACCTGCATGACGGGCAGGATTTGCCTCGGGAGGACTCAGAATCCCAGAGTCACTGAGGCTGGAAAACCTCCAAGGTCATGGAGGTCAAGCTGTGCCCAATCCCCGCCCTGTCCCCTTTGGCACCTCTGGGGATGGAGACTCCAAACCTCCCTGGGCAGCCCTTTCTGATGGTTGACCGTCCTTTCCAGCCTCACCTGTACTCCAGGGAGAACTTGGTGAGCTCCTGGCTGTTGTGCAGCCACTTGAACTCGAGGGGCCAGCTGCCCTCGGCCATGCAGGTCAGCACCAGCCTGTTCCCCTCCAGGTGCACCTGGCTCCGCACCGGCTCCGTCTTGAAGTACGGGGAGACATCGTCTGTGGAGAGAGGGAGGGGAGAAGATCAGGGCCCCACGTCCTGCCAGCCCCATGGGCCACCCAGCACTGCACCCCTGCTCTTGGCAAGGCATGGAAAAATTCATCTTTAAGGTCCCTTCCAACCCAAAGCATTCCCCTGGCATTGCCATCACCCCGCTGCCACCTCCTCTGCCCCAGCCAGGCCACCCAGCCCCCTTCCTGTCCCTTGTCCCTCCCTAAACCACTCCAGCAGCCCATCCACAAGGGATCAGCCTGCTGCAGGTTTATCTAAGCTGCTTCTTTGCTTTATTCCCGGCTCTCTTTGTAGCATCTCCGAGCTTTTAACTCGGGGGGTGAAGGGGCGGAGGGGCTGCGAGAGGAGCGAGGCAGAACCACTTACTCCTCTCCTGCCTTATTTGCTAAGTAAAACTATAAATCGAACCACACAGCTCCATTTTCTGCTTAACAAATGGAAGCCCTTTTACTTCAAAGGCACATTCATATTCCCCAGCAGCTTTCAAGTGCACGTTCAATCACAGCTCTGGGTTTTTTCTTTGGGGTAGGGCTTTTCTTTCTTGTCTGCTCGAGCTGAATTCCTGCCGTGGATCCCCGCGCTGTGAGCGGCACTGAAGCAGTGCCCACCACCCTGGGGGTGTGACAGGAGCTTGTGGGAGCTCAGAGGCACCCCCAGAGCTGCACTGGGGGTTCCTCTCCTCAATCCTGGTTCCTGTACACCCACATGGAAATGCCCGGTGGATTTACACCATCCTGCCTGGCAAAGGCGGTGCTGGATGCCAGGCGAGTCATTAGCAAGGGAGGGAGCAGCTTGTGGCTCATTAATTTAATCTTCTCCTCTGACCTTCAGCAGAGCTGGCTGGAAGGGGCAGCCCTCACTCCTCCTGGTGTCCCTGCCTCAGATTCGGGATGGATCTGGGGATTGGGACATCAGGGCACGGCACCCAGCATGTCCCGGGTGGCACAGGGTGCAGCTCGGTGCCCTGGCTCTGGGGTTTGGCACAGCCTGACCCATGGCCACGCTGCTCCCTGGCCTGGGGAGCCCTCAGGGTCTGTGTCACCTGGGCACAGTGGTGGCCACAGGTGTCCCCACCACGGCAGAGCTTGACCTGCAAGGCCGGGGCTTCGCCCACGTCACCCCGGAGACTTTGGGATTAGGGCAGAGCCCAGATGGGGACGTGGCACAGCCAGATGGCAGCTCTGGATCCACACTCCAAAGGATGCACCAGAGCGGGGTCCTCTGGGCACGGGGCAGCTGCAGGGGGATCCAAGTATGGCACAACCCTGGGGCTGATCCCCAGGGAATGCTGATCCCCAGGGAATGCTGATCCCAGGGAATGCTGGTCCCCAAGGAATGCTGGTCCCAGGGAATGCTGGTCCCCAGGGAATGCTGGTCCCCATGATCCCAGGGAATGCTGGTCCCCAGGGAATGCTGATTCCCAGGGAATGCTGATCCCCATGATCCCAGGGAATGCTGGTCCCCAGGGAATGCTGGTCCCCATGATTCCAGGGAATGCTGGTCCCCAGGGAATGTCGATCCCCAGGTGATCCCTGCTCCAATGGCACCGTGGCACTGAGACCTGGCCTGTCCAGTGCACCCAGCCAGAACCCAGTGCCTGGGAGGCACCTGGGACGTGTCCGGAAGCTGTTTGGGAAGGATTTGGGAAGCGTTTGGGAAGTGTTTGGGAAACGTTCGGGAAGCATTTGGGAAGTGTTTGGGAAGGGTTTGGGAAACGTTCAGGAAGCGTTCAGGAAGCGTTTGGGAAGCGTTTGGGAAGTGTTCAGGAATCGTTTGGGAAACGTTTGGGAATCGTTTGGGAAGGGTTTGGGAAGTGTTTGCTAAGCATTTGGGAAGCGTTCGGGAAGCGTTCAGGAAGCATTCAGGAAGTGTTCAGGAAGTGTTCAGGAAGTGTTCAGGAAGCGTTTGGGGAACGTTTGGGAAACATTCAGGAAGCATTTCGGAAGCGTTTGGGAAGTGTTTGGGAAGCGTTTGGGAAGGGTTCGGGAAGCGTTCAGGAAGCGTTCAGGAAGTGTTCAGGAAACATTTGGGAAATGTTTGGGAAGTGTTCAGGAATCGTTCAGGAAGCGTTCAGGAAGCGTTTGGGAAGCGTTTGGGAAGCATTCAGGAAGCGTTCAGGAAGCGTTTGGGAAGCGTTCAGGAAGCGTTCAGGAAGCGTTTGGGAAGCGTTCAGGAAGCGTTTGGGAAGCAGGGTGCTGCTGGCGCTCCTTCCCCTGGGCCTGCCCGCCGTTTGCATCCATCCTAATTTGATTTTAAGCAGCTAAGGCTCATCACGCTTTGAAGCGCCCGAGCCATCTGTTCTGCATTAAGGGGTGAAAAACGGCGCAGGGGAGGAGAGGCGGCTCCGAATTCCACCCGGATCCTTCCGTGGGGATCCACCCGCGAAGGTCACAGCGGCCACCCACACCTGGCTCCTCCCCTGCCCCCAGAAAGGCAAACCCACCCCAAACACGGCAGGGAGGGGGTGCTGGGGGTCCCCTCTGGGGGTGAGCTCGAGTGGAATCCTCCTCATCCTCCTGGGAGCCCCGTGCCCCTCAAGGAGCCCAACCCAGGGCAGGGGTGGATGGAGGAGTGGAGGGATCAGGGAGGGGAACATGGCTCCGTAGTTCTGAGATCTCCAGAGAGGCCTTCAGGGACAAGAGCTGCTGTTCCTGCTGTTCCTGCTGTTCCTGGTGTTCCTGCTGTTCCTGGTGTTCCCAGGGGGTGCCCACACCAGTTCTCGGAGGGGAGAAGAGTGGGGGCCCCCCAATGCTGTCCCACTCATCCCCAGCCACTTCTGTAGCCCCCCAACCTCAGTTTCCCTCCCCTCTGCTCCCTGGGGACATCTGCACTCTGCCACCATCCCTGACAGGCCCTGGCACCACCAGCCCCAGGTCCATGGAGCTCTGACCGTGTCAGCACAGAGCCAGCAGGGACGGGAGCTGCCATTCCCCCAGCCCTGGGCCCAGGGGGGGTCCCAGTGGGTGACAGCCACATCCCCCCCAAACCAAGGGTCATTACTGCTCATTCCGCCTCTCCCCATCTGTTGTGACTGTTTACACTCCGCTTGCTAATTAGAGGCTAATTAGTTGGTGCAGAAATTCATCACTTTCCAAACACAGGCGGCAGCGAGGGGCGTCTCCGGGAACATCTGCACATCTGCCAGCAGCACGGGACCCTGCCGAGCTCCTGTGCCACCCCTGCCACCCCATCCCTGCCAGGCCACGCCAGCAGTGTCCCCTCCACACAGAGAGGTGCCACCAAACCCCTGGGTCCCCATCCTGCCCTCAATTCTGACCTCAGAGGAGGTGCAGGAGGTGATGGATGGGATTCCAAGGGCTGGCACCAGGGACAGGGACAGGGACAGGGACAGGGACAGGGACAGGGACAGGGACAGTCCCTGCTCTCTCCCTCCCCTGTCGATGACAATCTAATGCCAGGCCCTGGCACACTAATCCTGCCTAATGGGATCACAATCTTGGCCCTGCACTTTAGTTACATCAGGGGCATTAGAGCCGGAGCGGGCGCGGATGTAGGGCAGGGCTCCCCAAAGAGCCGTAATGGATCCTAATTCCCGGCCCTAATGGGAACTAAGCTCCCCTCTCCCCAGCCTCAAATCCCTCTTGATGGGAAGGGACGGGGAGTTTTAAGCCTGGAGGAATCCCGGAATGGCTGCCAAGGGCACGGCTCTGCCTGGCAGCTGCTGGCAGGGGGGCGGTGGGGATGAGGGTGCAGCTCCCTCCTCTTCCCTTCCCCCTCAGAGGCAAGATTGGGTGAGGGCAGCAGATCCAAGTCCACAGGTGCCACTCCCGGAGCTCCAGGGGCTCGTGGGACCCCCAGGTCCCCTTCTGCCTGGTGCCACCATCCAGGGGACAACACAGTCCCCATGCATTCAGCAGTGTCACCCCCAGTGCCCCTTGTGGGCAGCAGTGACATCCAGGCCCTGCCAGCTCACCCACTGGAAGGTGACCAGGCCATTCCTGCCAGGATTCAGCAGGATGCACCAGGAATCCCAACAGAGCCCATTCCTGCCAGGATTCAGCAGGATGCACCAGGAATCCCAACAGAGCCCATTCCTGCCAGGATCCAGCAGGATGCACCAGGAATCCCAACAGAACCCACACCCACCAGCACCTGGGGGATGTCCTGACCCCAGCCCAGCTTCACTGCAGGCTCCAGGTAACCAACAGAGCCCAACCATCACCAGGAACCAGCACCTGCCTCAGGGAAAACAACTCCATCCTCTTCCTCCTTCCCAACAACCCTTCTCTGATGTGCTGGGAAGCGCCCACAGCCCACCTGGACCACAGAGAGGGGACAGAGCCACATCCCTGCTCCCCCCACATCTTCCCAAGGCACCACCACCCCAAAAGGAGGATGGCAGCCTGGAGAGGAGGACGCCAGCCCAGGAGAGAAGATGCCAACCCTCCAGGAGCAGTGTGACACCTGGCAGTGCCACCGAGCAGCTCCCAGCCCGGCCCCCCTCCCCAGCACGGCGAGATGGAGCTAAATCTCTTCGGCATCAGACTCTCGCTGGCTCCGCAGCACGAAGAGATTAAAAAACAATAAAGAGAAAGCGAAACCCTCCGCTATAATTACCAGCCTTTAGCCGCCAGCGGAGGCAGGAGGGAGGGAGGCAAGGAAAAAGGGGGAAAAAGAAACAGAGGAGAAGAAGAAATCCACTAAAATTTTAATAGGAACCACTGCATTTAATTTAACGACACATTTTTTCAATTACCAGAATAATTGTTTTATTCATAAAACGAGTTTCAATAAGAGGGTAATTTTCCTTTGTTTTTATTATTCATTTGTGGAACATATTCGCCGCGCGCTTCCCCGGCGCCGCCGCAGCCGCGCCACATCTGGGGGAGCTGGGGAGGGGGAAACGTCACCCACACCCCCAAAAACAGCACCCACCGGGGACCAGAATGTCCCCGAGCATCCTGGTGGGGTCACAGCCTCAGCTGGGGGCAAGGAGGGGTGACCCAGGGGATCCATCACCAAGGGGTGATGGGGACACGCTGGCCCTGGGGACAAGTGACTCCCTGCCCGAGCAGCCACCCCTTGGCTAATCCCATTCCTTGGATGCCAGGTGAGGTCGGGAAGAATCAATTTATCAGTGGATGTGCTAGAGCCACCAGGTGGATTTGATGGTGTCCCCAAGGGCACAGCCCTCAGTGCTCCCGGTGTCCCCTCCTGGTGTCCCCTCCCTGTGTCCCCTCCCTGTGTCCCCTCCCTGTGTCCCCTCCCGGTGTCCCCGGTGGCGGGGGGCAGGTGCAGGGGGATTAGTGCCTCTCTCTGCCGCTCTCAGAGCCATTAGTATTCCTGAGCCACGGCTCCATCCCCTTAATAAAAAGCAAACACGGAATTGAAATGCCGAGCGCTGCCGGCACCTGGGGAGCTCAGAGCGCGACGGCGCTGCCAGGCGGGGACCAGGGGGACAAGGCTCGGGCTGGGGGTGCCAAGGAGGAAGCCAAGAATGAGCCAGTGGGGTTTGGGAGCCTCAGCTGAGCCCTGCTCGCCGTTCTCTCAACACCTGGGCAGGTGCAGAGCGGCCTTAACCACACCCTGCAGGCTCTGAGGGGATCCCGTGGTGGGGCAGTGGGTCAGGATGGCTCCATCCTCATCATCCCATCACCACCACAGCCAAAATCACCGAGTTCCAGAGTGGGTCGGGTTGGGGAAGTTCTTAGAATCCATCCAGAGCCACCCCTGCCATGACCAGGGCCACCTCCCACTGTCCCAGGCTGCTCCAAGCCCTGTCCAGCCTGGCCTGGGACACTTCCAGGGATCCAGGGGCAGCCACAGCTTCTCTGGGCAACCTGTGCCAGCCCTGCCCACCCTCCCAATAAATCATTTCTTCCATGACATCCACCCCAGCACTGGCCCTCAGTCCTGATCCCAGCAGAACCGGCTCTGGAGCAGCCACAGGGACACCCAACTGTCCCCTGCTGTCCTCTCCTGTCCCCTGCTGTCCCCCCAGGCTGGGTTGGTGCCCCAGTCCCACCCATCTCATCCCCAGGGATCGGCCCGGCCGCCCCGCACACCCCCAACCTTTTGATGTGGTTTTTTTTGCCCTTTTTACTAAGAAAAAGACTTATAATTGCAGATGTGACCATTAATCCTCCCAACTTACTTTGTTCCCTTCCTTCCCTGCTTTCCCCTCCCTCCCTTCTCCCCCCACTGAGACCAAGAGCTTTAAAACTCTCCTTCTGGCTATTAATTAAAAGCAACCTCTCCACTGCCGTGAGTGTACTTGCCATAAATTAATAGCAGCCTTCTTAATCAAATCTTATCTCCTCTCCAGCGCCCGGCGCACGGGGCCGGCTTGGTATCCCAGCCTGCCCAGCCGTGAAATGCAATTCCCGATGCTCCAGTGGCTTTGGCAGCTCCGCTCCGTCCCCTCCTCCCCGTACCTGGCCCGGAGTCGCCACCTGGGCCAGGAGGGAGGAGCGGGGCCCGGCCACCCGGAGCGGAGGTGGCTCCCGGAGGACACGCTCCATTTCTCAGCCATTTACCACGTTTATCCGCAGCCCCCGCGGACCGCACTCGCCTTCCTGAATTATTTAGGAAGGGTTCGGTGCTCCGAGGAGGGGGAGCCGTGGTGGGAAGCGCTCCTGATGGAGCTGGGGGGGTGGGAAGGCAGCGGGGACACGGCGCAGCTTTTGGGGGGTCAGTTCCTGCTGTGGTGAGCTCACGGTGCTCCAGGGTCTGCAGGACATCGATCGCCATCCCTCCATCCCCATCCCCTTCTCCCCACCCCACGGAATTCCCGGACAACCGGGATAGGGGAGGACCCGGACATGGTGCCCTGGGGTTGGTAATTCCAGCCCTCTCCTTTACCGTGCAGAAAAAACAGGGCTGGACACGATTTTCCTGCTTGGCCCTGCCACCCTGCTGGGCTGAGATGGGCACAACGGCCCAGGAGACTCCGGGGGTGACAGAGGGAGCCCCCAAAAAGGAGCTAAGGATGTTTTCTGCTGAGGCAGAACAGCCCCTCCCAATCCCACCGGGGTCACAGGGATAAAACCACCCTGTGGAGCAGGGAATCGCTGCCCCAGGCTGCTCAGGGGTGCAGGAGCATCTCCCACCATCCACATCCCTGCAGCAGCAGAGCCCAGAGCTCTGGCACTGCTGCCCTGCTCCCTGTGCCTCCCTCGGCGGGGATTTGGGGTTCCCTACACGCCTAAGCCGATTGCAGAGGTGTGGTGACTGGATTAAGGGGGGGCTGAGGGAGATGCCGACCTGGAGGAGCTGCTCAGCAGAGCACGGCTCCTGCCCGTGTGACGCCGCAGGATTTGCAGGGCTGGAGCTTAAACTGATTTCCTTCCCTTAAGCCTTTGGAAAGGTGAAGCTGCAGGAGGGGCGTGGGCTCTGCCCCCTCCTCACCCCGCTAAAACCCTGCAGGGCTGGTGTGGGCTGGCAGAGGGGTCATGTCCCCACAGTGACCCCCAAAGCCACCCACACCCTCACACAGGCACTGTCACACCCCAGAGCCACCCACATCCTCATAAAGGCACTGTCACACCCTACAGCCATCCACACCCTCACACAGGCACTGTCACACCCCTGTGTGTGGCACTGTCACACCCCACAGCCACCCACACCCTCACACAGGCACTGTCACACCCCTGTGTGTGGCATTGTCACACCCCAGAGCCACCCACATCCTCACACAGGCACTGTCACACCCCTGCCTGTGGCATTGTCACACCCCACAGCCACCCACACCCTCACACAGGCACTGTCACACCCCTGTGTGTGGCACTGTCACACCCCACGGCCACCCCCTGTGTGTGGCACTGTCACACCCCACAGCCACTCCTGTGTGTGGCATTGTCACACCCCAGAGCCACTCACACCCTCACACAGGCACTGTCACACCCCCGTGTGTGGCACTGTCACACCCCACAGCCCCCACTGTGTGTGGCACTGTCACACGGCACTGTCACACCCCTGTGTGCGGCACTGTCACACCCCACACCCTCACACAGGCACTGTCACACCCCTGTGTGTGGCACTGTCACACCCCAGAGCCACTCACACCCTCATACAGGCACTGTCACACCCCAGAGCCACCCCTGCCTGTGGCACTGTCACACCCCACAGCCACCCCTGCCCGTGGCACTGAGACCCCCAGGTGACCCCAGAGCGCCTCGGGGAGCAGCACAGTGACCCCAAAGCCCTGCAGGGCTCCAGCAGCTCCCATGGTGACAGTCCCCGCTGGCAGCAGACACCGCTCGGGGCTCTCGGTGACATCCCTGTGGCTAATCCAAGCTGACCACTGCAGGGCACGGCCAGCCAGGCCACAGCCCCAGCACCCCCTCCCTGGCAGCACCCAGCACTCCCCAGATCCTCCACACAGCCCCGTCCCAGGGCAAGGGTGACACCAGTGGGGACCAGGGTGTCAGGAGCAGCCCCCGAGCGCTGCCCCCGAGCGCTGTCCCCTCCTCCTGCTGTCCCCAGCACGGCACTGGTGTCACCTGCGGGCTGCACAGCAGTTTTGCCGGTGTCACACCTCATCTATCTCTGCTGGAGATCTGTCCTGGCGCTTCCTGGTCCCAGGGTGAGGGTAGAGGCCCTGGGGGAGGGCGATTCCTGGAGCTGGCGGTGCTCAGAAAAATCCCAGGAAAAGAGACCAGGAGCCCCAAGTCCAGCTAAAGTTGTCCTGGCACAGAACGTGGCCAGATCTGTCCTGGCTGGCACTGTGGGTGGGTGGATGATGGATGGATGATGGATGGAGAAATGGAGGGATGGATGGATGATGGATGGATGGATGGATGATGGATGGAGGGATGGATGGAGGAATGGAGGAATGGATGGATGGATGGATGGACAGACAGACATCCTCCTCCCTCCCTGCATCCCACCAGGCCAGGCCGGTGGGACACCCTGACCACACTGCCATCTCCCCTTCTTCCTCCTCCCACATCTGTCTCCAGGCCCATACTTATTTATTTATTTGTTAATTAACTGCTGTTTCCATAACAAACGCTCCAGCTTCTCCCAGCCTCCAACAGCCCTGGGGCTGGATTGTTAACTAGGATTTTAATTTGTTAATTAAAAGCAGGATGGCTCCATAACAAGCTCCTCTTCCACAGCCGGGGCTCAGCGGGCCGTGGGCAGCCTCACCATGCCCGGGTGAACCCTCCAGGGATGGGGGACGTGGGGAGGGGGGAGCCCGGCTCTCCGGGGATGAGGGGTGATGGAAAAAGGCTCAGCATCTCCCTCCTCCCAGCAGAGGTGCTGGGGATGAAGCCTCCATCCCCTGCAGTCTCACCCTGGCAATCCCTTCCCCAACACCTCAGCAGCTCCCAGCCCATGTCCCCGGCCACCAGGGGTCCCAAAACTGGTGACAAACCCTCCTGTCCCTGCTGCAGCAGCCCAGGACGGGCTTCGGTCCCCATCCCTGTGGCACTGGGGACACAGCCAGGTGCACCCTGCTCACAACGTGGGTAAGGTAAGGCTTGAAACGCTCCCCGAGCCAGCAGACAAACACCAGCCCTGGCCGGCAAACAGCGATTTATTCAGCCCCACGGCTGGGAACAGAGAGGGGCTGTGTGCTGCCCATCCCTGCCGCTGGAAAAACCAACATTTCCCTGCCGGGAAACCCCAAACAGTCACACACACACACACCACCGTTTGTGCGTGCCCAGCCCCGAGCCCGGGTCTCGACAAGAAGAGCTTTGTGCAGCCCCCACGGACCCCCAGAGCCAGCCCCGAGCACACAGACCCCGGAGCCTGATCCCAATCCTGGCCCCAGGGCACGGAGCTCCAAACCCAAACGCGTGGAGCTGCCAGGAGTTGGAAGGGACCGGGAGCAGAGGGATGATCCTGGGGGGACAAGGGATGCAGGGGACACCCCCAGGGCTGCCCTGCTGCGGGTGGCACGGACAGACATTGACGGACACAGCCCCGGGGGTGTTTAACGAGCTCCAGACTCCGGACTAAACTCCTTCCCCAGCAAACTCCTTCCGACGGCAGAAATCCTCCGAAGCCCGCGATTACGCAGCTCCGCCGTATCTGGGTCACTGCTGTGAGTCACGGACACCCGGAGAGTGACTCAACGCTATTAGAGGGGCCGGATCCTGCGGCTGATTTTCCCGGGAGAGGCTCCAAAGCACTGAGGAAGGGAAGGATCGATGGGCATCACCTCCAGACCCCCCAGCAGCCGGACACTCCCGGAGCGGGAGAGGGGTCAAAGTGCATCCCCCGTCCTGCACTTGAGCCCTTCCCCACGAGCCCGGACCCTGTCCCTTGTCACCCACCCCACGGAGTGACGCTCAAGGCGGGGTTAGCTCAGCTCAGGGCTGGGTTTGGCCCCACGTGTATCCTCGAGGAATTCCTGGAAGGACACCACTGTGGAAACTCCTGGGGTGGGAAAGCAAAGCCACCACAGGCCGGACCTGCGGGAGGCACCTGAGATGTCCCCCCCGCCCGTGACACCCGTGTCCCACCTCCCCCGGCCCCGCAGGATGCTCGGCAGACGGACAGACAAACACACCCCGAGAATCCCAACGAGGCGGCGCTTCCCAACCCAGAAAACGGCGGGGAAAGAAAAACAGAAGGGAGAAACCACAAGAAAAACCCCGCTCAGCCCTTCCCAGGGCACTGACGCAATCGAGTCGCCAGCCCCGCGAGATGGAAAAGGCTCTGCCAGCTCCCACCCTGCCCGTGCCAGGCGGGATGAAGGCGCTGGTGGCCGGAGTCCCCTCCCCGCGGCACGGCCCCGAGCCAGCGGGCACCGGGCACTCGCCCATTCACTGGGGTGTTGCCCAGACATCCTTTTTCCTAAGTATTAATTAGTCATTGCATTGCTCACTTGAAACAGAAATAGCTGTAGCATGACAGCGAGCGTGAGTTTTCCTTGGAAAAGCTTTTTTTTCCAAAGCTTTTCCTCCCCAGACAGCCCCGCTCGCGGGTGGGGGAGGAACAAGGAGCCTGGCATTCCCCCCTAGACAGCCCTGGATTTCCAGGGCAGCGCAGCAAACTCTGGTCATCGCATTTATTCACACACTTGTGGCTCTCCCAGCCAGAGGGGCTTTTCCAGCCACCGCCGCGCCAGCGATTCCAGCCTGACGTGAAGCTTATGGGGAGAAGCCAAGCGAGCGAGACTCCCCCGGCGCCCCGGGGGAAGGGCTCCGGCAGCTCCGTGCCCTGCTCCCCGCACGCCTCTTGCTTCCACCGCCCTGCTCAGCCCCTGTGCCCGCCCTGGCAGCGAGGAGAACGCAGCCAAGGAGGCGATGAAGGCGCCCATCCTCTCCCTCCCCGCCGGGACCGGGTGCCGAGCGCTTCCAGGTGCTCAGCCGGCGGGGAGGGCTCTTCCAACGGCGGCAGAGCTCGGAAGGAAACATCCCACCCTAATGAGTTGATTTTATTAGTTTACGAATGCATTGAGAACTCATTATCAAAATAAACATCAGCTCACTCCAGCGAGCACGGCACGGCCGCAGCTGGGGCCGCTCCCGCCCCGGGACACCCCGCGGGTCCCCCCGGGCCCCGGCACCGACCGGGGGGGCCAGGGCAGAGGTGCCCACCCTGCCAACCCCCTTGGTGCCACGAGGTTCGCTTCTCCCTTTCTCTGCGGGCACTCGGTGGGGTGGGACAGCTCCGAGCTCCTGCCACCCCAACTGCTCACCTGGGAGCTGCTCGGGGCTGGAAGCGGCTCCCACTCCATCCCAGCACCCCCGGGAATCTGTGCTGCAGCGCGGGAGGGTGGCAGGTCCCCTCGGGGACAGCCAGGGCAGGGCACAGCGCCGAGCCCCTGTGGGCAGGGCCGTGGCACAGCGGGCGCATTGTCCGGCTCGGCAGGACGCGCTCCCTTTGGAAGCAGCAGCTAATCCCATTTCATCCCCCGTCACGGCCATCAGCTGTTTTTCAGGCATGCAGGAGGCGGGGTGCTGAAACCAGAGCTATTGTGTCCGCCGGTCCCAGCCCCCTCCATCCGAGCCAGCCCGCCATCCATCCATCCATCCATCATCCACCATCCATCCGTCCGTCCGTCCGTCCGTCCGTCCATCCCGGCCCCACGCCGGCCGCATCCTGCTCCATCCCCAACCTGCCAGGAGCTGGGGATGCCAGATCCATGCAGGACTCTCTCGCCTCCCTCCGGGCTCGGAGCCCGACCCCTGAGAAGCCCAACCAAGGAGGAGGAGGAGGAGGAGGGGAAGCACCGAGCATCCCGCGCTGCAGAGACCCATGGGGTAGCACCCAGCACTCCACTGCTCCCTGCAGGGGGACACGGGCTCCTCGAAGGAACACAAATGTCCCCATAAACCCCCAGCACGGCCCAGCCCGTGCCCCAGATTCCAGTCAATGAGCTGGGATGTGCTAGGGGACAGAGGGCCATCCCGGGAAGAGCAGGAACAGCGAACCCGTCTGTGCATCCCCAGCCTCGCTCCTGCCCTGAGGAAATGCTCTCTGCATCCACCAATTCCCACTTAAGAGGGTCCAAACCCAGCATTTCCCTTCATCGAGCTGAAGGAGACTCACAAGGGGGGTCCACACTCACAGCCACCCTTCACAGCAGAGTCCCCCACATCACATGTCCCCGTTCCACACAAGGCACAAGGGACACCTACGGGCAGCAGGGTCCTGCCTGACACCCCAACCCCTCCAGCTTTGTACATCCCAGTGCTCCAGAGAAACCCCTCAGGGCCCAGCAATCCCACACACAAATCCCATCCCACTCCTGCCCTGGCAGGACCTCGGTGCCGCCGAGGGCTCAAGGTTACAGCCGAGGACTCGCGGGTTGTGGGCTCACCCAGCAGTGCAGAAAGCAATTAGCTACCAGGGCTAAAATTAGCTCAGCGGCTTCTTCTGCTAATGGTCAAACTCATCAAGGCTTCCCCACACCCGGGGCTTCGGCAGGGACACGGAGAGAGGGACGGGAGCCAAAGGAGCAGCTCACGTGTGCCTGGGTCCCCTTCCCGCTGTACCCAGTGCCACCAGGCAGCAGAGTAGGACACCTCCACTGTCCCCTTCCTGTTGTACCCAGTGCCACCAGGCAGCAGGACACCTCCACTGTCCCCTTCCTGCTGTACCCAGTGCCACCAGGCAGCAGGACACCTCCACTGTCCCCTTCCCACTGTACCCAGTGCCACCAGGCAGCAGGACACCTCCACTGTCCCCTTCCCACTGTACCCAGTGCCACCAGGCAGCAGGACACCTCCACTGTCCCCTTCCCGCTGTACCCAGTGCCACCAGGCAGCAGGACACCTCCACTGTCCCCTTCCCGCTGTACTCAGTGCCACCAGGCAGCAGAGCAGGACATCTCCACTGTCCCCTTCCTGCTGCACCCAGTGCCACCAGGCAGCAGGACACCACCACTGTCCCCTTCCCACCGTCCCCACCGCCCCTCCTGCCCCGTGCCTCAGTTTCCCCCTGCTGCCCAGGCTGGAGGGAAGCTCCCGGCGTGCTCAGGAGGTGCCACGTGTCAGGCTGGGGACAATGTGTGGCAGGGAGGGAGGGACCCAGCCCAGGGGACCCCGGCATTCCTGGAATGGCCACCGTGCCACCCCCGTGGGCAGCCGGGATGCCCAGCTGCTGGCACGCAGCACAGCTGATCCTGGGCCTCATGGAATGGTTTGGGTTGGAAGGGGCTTCAGGCTCGTCTGGTCCCACCCCTGCCATGGGCAGGGACACTTTTCACAGACCAGGTTCCTCCAAGCTCTGTCCAGCCCGGTCTTGGTCCCTTCCCCAGCCCTGGTGGTGACACTGACCCACGTGGGAAGGTGACAGCGCAGAGCACCCAGCCCGTGTCCCCAGGGATGGCCCTGCTCCAGCCGGGAGCCCCCACGCCCCAAATCTCCGTTCCTGGGGGCCCCATCAGAGCGGAGAGACAAAGGGGGCCAGGGACCAGCTGCAGCCCGGGAATGTCCCCTGCCCTCGGCCCCCGTTCCCAGGGATCAGGTTTCCCAGTTCCCAGGCAACCCGAGCCCGGCATGGCTTTCCAGGCAGGCATTCCTGCACCCCCGGGGCTGGGGGCGAGGGGAGGGTGGGGCGGGGGCCACCAAGGGGGCACTGCCTGCCCGGGGCACAGGCAGGTGCTGGGAGTCAGGCTGGGGAGAGGGGCAGGAAGGTGAGCACGGTGAGAGGGGTGCAGGGTGAACCCCCAAAACTGGGAGCAGGGGTGGGAGATGCCCTAAGAGCGGTGCCCAAACCCACAGAGGGTGCTGAGGGCGCTGCCCATGCCAGTGGCATCTCCAGCATGATTACGGTGAGGGATGGAAAGGGGTGAGATGGATGCCAAGGGGGTGTGAGGGATTCTAAGGGGGTGTGAGGGATGCCAAGGGGGTGTGAGGGATGCCAAGCATGGCCACCACAGGCAGCTGTTGCCAGCACATTCCTGCCTGCTGGCCTGGCAGAGATACAGGAACACATCCTGAGGTTGGATCCACCTCCATGGATGGGGGAACCCCAGCTCAGGGCAGCAGCCCTGGGGATGAGGGTGGTCCCTGGCATCACCAGCACATCTGAGTGATCCTGGCCCCGTGTCCTCTCCAGCAGCTCCATGCCAAGCAGAAAAGCTCCCAGGACACCCCAGTGCCCAGCACCCTGAGCCATCCCAGCTCCCCAAGGCTGCAGGATCCAAATCCAAGGCCCAGTGCCACGAGGCACCGGTGGAGCACCAGAGCCACCAGCCCTGGCAGGAGCGCGGGCACGGCGGGGGCTCAGCTCGCCCTTCGTTAGCACAATCACATCACCACTGACAGCAGCATATTTCTCCCCGGCCGTTTCTCACCCAGCCACACGCCAGCCACTCGTTAATGAGCTTGGGGCAGCAATGAGGGCTCAGAGGGGAGGGCACCCTCTGCTCACCCAGCACCCAGAGGGTTCTGCTCCCACACGGCGCTGCCCCACGGGGCCATTTCACCCCAGGCACTGCTGCTGCAACCAGCACACCCCCAAATCATTTGTGTAGGGCCTACAGCAATGTGTGTGTGGCTGGAGCTCATCCCCAGGCAGGAGCCAGCCACAGGCACGGGCTGGGGACAAGGACACGGCTCGTGGGGTGGCAGAGGCAGGGTCACCCCTCGTCACAGCATCCGCCAGCCTCCCTCCTCCCCGTTTAATTATCAGCGTTTTCCCAGGTTCTCAAGCAGCCAAGCATCCGCCTGCTCCCTCCTTCCCGCTCTCCTCGAGCTCCTGCGTGTGCTCCTGCTGGGCGGAAATGCCACCGCAGCCCAGTCCCCGTCACTGAGGGACGAGCAGCACTTGACGTTGTCACTCACCCTGGTCCCCGGATGGCACCGGGGCAGGAGCTGCTCAGCCACCGCCGGCTCTCCCTGCCCACAGTGCCGGCAGCTGGAGGTGGGTACGAGCTCCCATTCCCATCCCCAGCTCTCATCCTGCCTGCTCTCCTCCTGAGCTGGCACCCCAAACCTTTGGGGACAAGCACAGTGACAGGCACAGTGACACAGCCTGCCTGGGACCGGACCATAACCCCCTCCCTTTCGGTTATCAGGTCATCAAAATTTCATCATCGCTGTGCCCAGGCACTAATGGCTTCCCAAGCAGCATCAAATTTTAATCTTCCCTTCCTCTCCCCTAAAAGCCACTCTCCTCCCCGAGCTGGAGCCTTGCACGAGGCCACCAGCGAATGTGGCAGCACTGGCAGGGACAGGAGGGACAGGAGAGGCAGGGCCATCCCCTCCTGCTCTGGTGCCAGCACAGAGGAACCAGCAGCTCCCATCACCAAAGTCCTGGCATGAGCCTGGCACCAGCATCACGTCCTCAGGAAGGGCAGGAGTTTGTCCTTGCCCCCTCCTGCCCAGCCCCACAGGCACCGTGTGTGCAGGTGTGCCCAGGCCCCGCACACGGGGACAGGAGATGCTGAACTCCCCTGCTGCCATCTCTAATAAGCCTCTTTGGTGGAAGCTGCCCATGGCAGGCCCCTGCCCCAAATCCCGTCTGGAACCTTAAGCTGCCCAAATCCCTCCTGGGACTGGTTGAGGCCTCCTCAATCCCATTAGAGGTGCTGTGCCAACACGGAGGGTCCCGGGCTGTGTCCCCAGCACTGGATGTGGGGACACCGCATCTCTGGGTGTCAGAAAATCTACCAGGAGTGGGAGGGGACCCCCAGACTCCCTCCAGATCTTGGGGAGCCCTTTATTGCCGTGTTCCTCAGCTGATGATGGTGGTGGTGGGGTGCCCCCAGGCCTGGCACAGCCCCCGGGTCGCACTGCGACAGCTCCCACCCGGGCAGCGCTGCCGGCTGAGCCTTCCCCCGGCTGCGCATTGGGCTCCGGGTAATTAGCGCGAGGGCCCTAATCAATAAGTTATTTTTTGCCACGGGTAATTAATAATTACACAGCACAGACGGGCTGTAATTAAACTTCCATCCTCTCTCTCCCGGGCAGCAAGGGGCCTTTTTTCTCACCAACCACAGGTATGAAAGGGCCTCACCCCACGGCCGGGCAGCCCCTGCGCCCCGGGGAGGTCTCAGGCCGTCGCCTCCTCCTTCCCTTCCCTTCCCGATTGATCCCATTTTCCTTTGGCTGCCAGAATCAATAGCCCTGGCACAAAGCGCTGCTGCCCCTCCACTGCCAGCTCTGCCTGCCCCACCGCAGTGGGGACAACCCGGAGCCTGGAGCTCCGTGCCGGGCTGTTCCCAGCTCCACCAGCCCGCTCCTTGTCCATCCCAGCGGGATGCAGCGGGGAGCGCCGGCACCCCACGGGCACCGCAGGAGGGAGGTGACCCTGCTGGCGCGTCCCCAGTGCCACCCGCGGCACGTGCCAGGCTTTGGGAATGATCCCTCCAGCACGCCCGGCTCGCCCGTGGCCGCTGCCACGCCGGGGCCGGGCACCGAGCAATGTCACAGCGCCCGCCAGGACGTGACACTCGCCGCAGAGAGCTGCAAAGCTCGGCTCCTGCGCCAGGAGAGCGGAGCGAAGCCCCTTCCCCACCCCTCCAGAGTGCTGGGGCACAGGCAGCCCCACATCTCCCACCCCACAGCGAGACCCCGGGGCCCCAGAGATCAATGGAAGGAGATTGGGTCACCCCAGGAGCCCGTCCCGCAGGCAGGGAACAAACGGATCGCAGGGGACCCGCCAGCCGGAGACGCCAGCCAGGAGAAGAGAAACTCGGCAAGGGAGTGAATCAATCAAAGAGACCTTCAGAGCTCCCCACACAGGGCCTGCCCGGATAATATACTGCCGCTTTAGATGTTATGTTCTGAACTTAATTACTGAGAAATTATAGCGGTGCTGGGGGAGGCTCAGGGGGAGCGGGAGCACGGGAGCGCACAGGGACTTCTGGCTCCACTCGCTGCCACAAACAAGGGCAAGAAATGTCGTGGGTGAGGACCCCCGGCGCTGCGCTCAGCTGTGCCCCCCCATTTCCAGTCTGGAGCTGCTCAGTCCAAGCGCAGGGACAGAGGCAGCCACGCTGCAGCCCTGCCAGCCGGGAGCCTCCTCTCTGGGCCCGCAGGGACCCTCAGGAAGGGAACCACCGGGCCCCTCTGAACCCCAGCTGCACCCCAAAGGGCCACAAACTGGTTTTATATCCCTGCGGGGTAGCGGAGCAGCTAAAGGCAGCCTGTGCTGTGCCCGAGGAGCAGAGAGGGGCTCACCGTGCCCGGCAGCCCTGCAGCCCCCAGGGGTTGTTGGGGTGCAGTGGGAGCCCCAGGCACCACAGGAGATGGGGGTGCAGACCCCCCCAGCCCCCTGGCAGTTCGTACCGGCGGCTGGAAGTTGGCGGGACCAAGATCAGGGGATGAGCTGCTCCCCCAAACTTGCACCCCGGGTTTTGGGGTACATCGGGGGTACCCGTGGAGGGTGGGGGAGAATGGGGGACGCTGACCCCTCGGAGGTGCTCACCCTCCCGGAGGTTCTCCAGCACAGACTCTACCTCATGCTCAGAGCAACACGTTCCCCCCATCCCCAACCTGAGGGCAGTTTTGGGGAAGGGGGAGGCAGAGCAGAGCCGTGCTGCTCGTCCCCCTGAACCGCCACGGACACCGCGCTGCACCCAGCACCGGCGGGCCCCGAGTCCTGGCTCCGGGGAGGTTTGGCGAATATCACGGATGCTGCTCTTCCCCCGCCAGGAGCTCCGGAGCCGCCTGGCTCCCACTCCCCGCCTGGCACACCGATCTCCCAGCCCGGGGTAGCAATGGGCTCGGTTGAGGGGTGCAGCGCGCGGGGACCCCCCCATCTCTCCTGGTCCATCTCCCGCCGCCCCCCGCATCCCCTTACCTTGGGCGCCGGCTCCCGGGGGGCCGGGCAGGGCGAGCACAGCGAAGCAGAGCAGCCCCCAGCTCCGGAGCCGGGCCATGGCTCTGCCGAGACAAGCTGGGGGGGTTGCGGGGGGACAACTTCCCCGACTTTATAATCCGGGCGGCTCCGGCGCAGGGATCCCCGCAGCAGCGCTGCTCAGGGGGAGGCGAAGGCGCCGGGGCGAAGGGCTCCTCGTGGGGCTGGGGGCGGTCCGCAGGCAGCTCCCCACCATCGGCAGCTTCCCCAGGGACGTGCGGAGCCGGGACCACCAAATCCGGAGCGGAGCCGGCAGCCGAGCCCCTCCCCGAGCGCTGCGCCCCGCGTCAGGGAAGGGGACGGGAAGCGCAGGGCGCCGCGCCCCCGGCCCCTCCTGCCCGCCCGGGCTCCATGGGGGCCGAGCGAAAAGTTTGGGGGCGGGGGGCGGCCCCTCCCCAGCGCTCAGCTCTTGCCTAGGGACATCCCCTCCTAGGCGGCTCCGGGCGACAGGGAGAGGGCTCGTCCCCAGCGGGGAGCGGGGGAAAGTGCGGCAGCGGCGGGCGGCGGCGCGGGGTCCCGCTCGGAGCCGCCGGCGGTGCGCGGCGGGCGGGCTGGCGGCGCCGCGCCGACCCCTCTCGGAGCTCCGGCCGCTGCTGCTCCTCCTGCGCTGTGCGGCGGCGGAGTGAACGGCGGCAGAGCCGGGGGCAGCCCGAGCCGGGGAGGCGGGGAGACGGCGCGGCCCCGAGCGCTACCCAGCGGCCGCGGAGGGAGCGGGCGCGTCCCCACCGGCCGCCCCCGGTTCGTGCGGAGCGGGCGGGTCCCCCCGGCTACTGGTGGTGCCCCCGCTGTGGAAACAGCGGCTCCTGTCTGCAGCTCCCACCCCTCGCTGCCCCAGGGCCTCCGACAGCGCTCAGAGCGTCAGCACTCGACCCCTGCGAAGGGGACACAGCACATCCCCCAGGTAGCTCCAAGGCAGAACTCAATGACACAGGATTACCAAAGCAAACGTTTTAGGGTTCTCAAACACAAACTCAAAAAACACAACGAAACCTTTAACCCCAGAGATGACCCAGCAGCACCACTTCATCAGGCCCGATCCTTCAATTCCTCACGCCCAGAGCTCCCAACAGGATCGCACATCCTTCAAAGATGTCCGTGCTTTCTGCCAGCACAGTGCCTTGCATTAGGTGCGGGAAAGCAGCTCAGTCACGGCTGCTACCAAGCATTAACACCCAAGGACCTGCACCATCTGCACAGGAGGAAAGATCCATCCGGAATTCTGGATCAGCCTTCTGAGCACACACACGGCACCTCTGAGCCAAGGGACCTGCGAGGATCAGGGTGAAACGAAAGCATGAGCAGATTAGCCTGGAGGCAGCCCCGGCCCTGCCGGGTCACACCAGGGCAGGGACCGGGGGAACACTCTCACACAGGCATTGACACAACTGTGGCAGTGCCCAGCCCGGGGTGCATTCCCACTGCCATGGAACACTCACGTGTAAATCCTGCACAGTCCTTGGGGGGACAACGCCTGTGCTCACGTTGTGTATTTGGAGAGCTACTGCCAAATTTCCCATCGACCTCTTGAGGAGAGACTGAACAATAACCCAGCTCTTGCCCACCCCGGCATTAATCAGCTCCGTGGCTGGCATTCTCAGCCGAGATGACGGGATCAATGTGCTGTGGGAGGCAGCAATCCTGGCTCACCCCTCTGGGAGGTGTTTCCCGCTGCTGGCTGGAACAAGCAAGGAGAGGCTGCCCTGCCAGGGCTGGGCTCAGCCCCCATCGGGAGTTCAGACCCGTTCCCCAGGCACCTACACACGTGCTGCAGCCACAAAAACACTCAGCACGCTCCCAGGCCCCTGCAGGATCAGGGCTTTGTTCCGTGAAGAACAGGAATTCCTGTCTCCAGGGCCATAAATCCAGGTCTGACCCTGGTGCTGGCGCTGATTTACGGTTATTGCCATTAATCTTGCCGAGCTGTGAGTAGTTTATTACCCACTTGCACAGGTACCTGTTCCCCACGGTCACCCAGACTGATTGAGTCTGGATCTCACATCAGTTCCCACCAGAGCACGTCCCCTCTCGCAGTGCCTGTGTCAGCCCTGTGCCAGCTCCGTGCCAGCTCTGTGCCAGCTCCGTGCCAGTTCCGTGCCAGCTCTGTGCCAGCTCCGTGCCAGCTCTGTACCATCTCTCCTCTGCCCAAATCCCTCCAAGCTGGAGCAGGTTCCAGCAGGTAACACCACAGCTGTCTCCAGGAGCGTGTGTCAGAGCCCGGACACATCCCCGGGAGCTCCGGGGGCCTCACATTGCCACTCACTGCTGTCCCTGAGGACACTCCAGGTGACATTCCCGGTGCGAGGCCGTGTCCTCCCCGTGCTGCTGCCCCACACAGAGAATTTCGTCCCCCTCCTCCACCGACATCACTGAAAATCCCAACTTAACCAACAATTTGGGGCAGCAGCACTTCTAATGACACCAGGAATCGAGACAGCGCATCCCTGCAGACCACCGTGAGCCACATCACACGGCTCCTGCGCCTCCAGGACTTGTCTACAAGGGGTTTGGAGCTCCTGTCTCAATCTCTGAGCCCTGCCCGGGAGCCTCCAGCCCCCACCGGCAGCTGAGCATCCCCGAGCTGCGGCCGGAGCCGCGGCCAAGGAGGGACCGGCCCCGAGGAGCCGCCGGCCGCGGGCAGCAGGGACCCGCCCCGGGGCTATTTGTGGATTTGAACGCTGTTATTTTGCCTCCTGCTTGAAGAGGGCGCATCAAAGTCAAACCCAAAATACGGCGCTGGGCTTGAATTAAAAACTCTTGTCTGAAACCAAGGCAAGTTCCAAAAAAAGATCAAGGCTTTGTTTGAAATGTAAAAGTCTTTGCTGGGTTGTCGGGAGCTTTGGGGACCATCAGCATTATCCAGAGGCTGCAGGACAACAGGCGAGAGCTTCAGCTGTCCTCAGCATCCCTGATCTTCCTCGGAGGAGGCGCTGGCTCCCAGCAGCATCCCCGTTCCTTGGGCAGAGCAGCATCCCCGCTCCCTGCTCTGGGAAGTGCAGGGAGAGGTCGGAAGCGCTGCCTGTGAGTGAGAGGCTCCAGGAGCTCAGTCCTGCTCGGCTATCAAAGGGGAGAGAAGATGGATGAAACCACAGGCTGTCAGCACCGGTGCAGGGAAGAGAAATTGGATCCGGGAGGCTCGGCAGCCTCACGGACAGCAGGGTAACAAGCTCCCACAGGCAGGAGAGGCCAGAACGATCCAGACCAGCAATAACCTGCACGTTTCTAACAGGGAGGATAACTCTGGCTGCAGCAAGGCTCCCTAACACTTTTTTTTTTTTTTGTAATTAAGATTGAAAGAGGCTTTTTTCTCCAGCTCAGCTGGAAGAGTCAATCCAAGGTAGCGCTGCAGGCCACAGCAGCCTCTGCAATCATTTAACTGCTCTCTTCAAACCTGGGCTTTGGACAGGTCCTTTCTCCCCAGAGCTGCAGCTTGGGATGAGTCACAGCCACCTCATTCCCCGGGCCCTGAGGGCCACACGCAGGAAAACGCCCCATTTCTGGCAGGGCTGGAGCTGCCTCTCCTTGAAGGGCATCAAACAGGGCTCCAAGCCATCAAACAGGGCTCCAAGCCATCAAACAGGGCTCCAAGCTGCCCTCGGGTGCTGTGCAAGGAGCCTCCAAACTGGCACGGAACAGAAATATCTTCAATCTTTCAGGAGTTAAAAAAACACCGGGGGTAGGAGCAGCACCAGGAGCGCGCCCTCTCCTTCTGCCAGGGCTGCTCCTCTCCCAGCCCTGGGGCTGCTCCTCTCCCAGCCCTGGGGCTGTCCCAGCATCGGCTGTTTGGGGCATCTCAGCCCAGTTTAGATCTTGGTCCGAGGCCGTGCTCAGTGCTGGGGGCTGGAGCTGGCAGAGAGCAGAGCAGCAGCGCTGGGGCAGCACTGCCATGTCTGAGCAGGGTCTGGATCTCTCCTTGGAGAGCTCTGGGAGCAAGGGAAGGGCCAGGGATCTGCAGGGAGATCTGTCCATGGCTGGCACTGCTCTGCTCCGCCTCTGCACCCATCAGATGGGCCCAAGGCATCCACAAGGCACAAAGTCCCATCCCTCCTGGGGGATGTGGGGGCCATGAGATCCCCACTGAGCCAAACCACCCCTGATTCTCCTCCAAACACGAGGGTTTGGCACACACAGCACCACCATGGACCCCTAAACTCACCCCAGGCATTAAAGTTCCTTCTCCTGCTCTGAAACACCAGCACAGCTCCTCACCTTCCTCTACCCCCATACCAAGCAGGATGTGGGGGTCCCACCTGGATCCCCTGTGAGAGGGGCTGAGGGTGGGGCAAACACCATTCCTGCTGCTCCAGAGCTGAGCTAGGGGCTCACAGTGCTGAATCCTCCTCCAGAGCATCTTTGAGGCTGCAGGCATTGGGAAAAGAAACATTTCTAATACTGCAACCAGCCCCAGACACACAAACTGCTCCTCACTGCCCTGCAAAACCAAGTTTTCCTTTTCCTACAGGCTGGAAGGAATCGAGAGAAGGCCCAGGATGAGCCATGGGAAAAGCTGGCTCCACTCAGCAGCAGGAGGGCAAAGGTGCAACCCCCAGTTTCAGAGCTGACCCCACACCCCAGGACCACCAGCACAGAGACATCACTCAGCAGCACCAGCCCCCACCAACAGCCCAGACCTCAAGGCTGAGTTTTTAAATCAGGAGATTAAAAATTTAAACTAAGACTCTGGCTCATTTTAACATGATTTCTTAACATTTAAAGGCCACCTTCGGAGCGTTCCTCGGGAAGAGCAGCTGGGGAGCAGCCAGGTTTGCTGGGGGCTGCATCCAAGACTCTCACTTCATCACGTTTCCAGAAGCTGAGCTTTTTGAGACGCTCACTGCTGACCCCCCCACAGCAGCCAGGGCCAGGTTGGGGGTGCCAGACCCCCCCAAACCCCCTCCCCTCAGTCAGAGCCTCTATAGTAACCCCATCCCTGAGTCCCACATCCAAAGTTCAGAGAAGTGGGTTTTTTGTTGGGTCATCCAGACTTGAGGGGGACACCAGATCAGTTTTTAGATGTCACCTGTGCTCTCACTCTCCCAGCACCCCTGAGATCTGTCTGCCATCACCACCCACAGATCTGGGGGTGCCCTGGGCACTCTTCACACCCCATAATTTGGGGTTCCTGCTAACAGAACCCTACAAATCAACAGAGTCCAAAACCCCCCTCACCAGTCCCCAGCGGGCATCACTCGTGGCTCTTCCCTCCTGGAAAGGGCCAGCTCCAGCATTTCCCTGCCTGGCACAGGGTGGGCATCCCCGAGCAGCTGCACAGAGCCCACATCCCAGCCCTGCTCTGCATTGGGGCAGGAGATTTAATTCATCTGCAGCTGAAACCCCTCCTGGTGTGTTCAGGGGGTTCCTGGAGCCCCCAGCCCGCAGCTTCCCAACTCCCTGCTCTGCTGCTGAGGGAAGGGGAGAGCCCTGTCCTTGACAGCAGGACAGGATCCTGGCTGGGGGCTCCAGGCCTGCCTGCATCTGATAAATAATGAGTGAAAATCGGGGAAATTGTAAATAATATATTTACAGAGCTGCATAATGGATGGCACCGAGCTCAGGCTGCGGCGAGAGATCCCTGCCTGGCAGGGGAGCAGGCACAAGTGAGGACACGCTGAGGGGGACACGTGGCTCTGGCAGGCTCCCCAAATCTGTTCCCCCATAAAAATCCCTTCCCCACTTGTGTTCCCACAAAGCCCCAGGGGCCTTTTAGGGAGATGTAATTACCAGCTCCTCAATCAATCCCGCCAGCAGCAGCCAAACCTCAGAGTGAATTATGCCATAACTGGGTTGGGATCGGGCTGGGGGGGCACTGGGGCAGGAGGGGAGGGTCCCTGCCCGGCCCCCTCCCCGTGCCAAGCCCACCCATCCTGCTGGATTTGCTGTTCCAGCTCAGCTCAGCTCCCCCGGCTGTTCCTGGGGTCACCACACCCCGAACATCGACCCCTGTTACCCCAGGGGATGGAGACGCTCAGGAAATGGATTCTGGCTGCCTCCCACTGAGGAATTCGGCTTCCAAGGGGCCGTGGATGGGATTTGCTGTCTCTTGTCACCCCTGAGAGCTGTGGACTCATTAACCATGGGTGAAGGACGAGGCTGTTGGGTGGGAGGTGAAGGGGCAGAGCCCTGGCACTGCTCTCCCTGCACATTCCTTCCCACCACAAACACCCCTGGGGGATACAGGGGGAAAGACCCCACAGCTGGAGCAGATCCCCAGCACAACCTCGCAGGAAAGACCTGGGGGAGCCACGCTGGTGCCTCAGTTTCCCTGGATGAGCTCCAGCCCGGCTGTACCGTGGGTGAGATGGGGACAGGGATGACACAGAGCCCTTCCCAACTGGTTGGTGTCACCGCCTTGCTGGGAGCGAGGCTGGGAAAGATCCATCCTGCTGCCCACCAGATAAAACAGCTACATTTCAGATAATTCCAGATAGTAAATTTTTTGAGTCCCTATAAGCTAAAATCAATATTGGCACAACTGTGCGTCATTAAAAACTAAATGAACATGACAAAGCCAAACTGCTGCCTATTAAACAAATGAGTTTCTATGCACACAGGCACAGCGGGTTCTGAAATCCTTTATTCCAGGAGCAGCGCTTTTATCCGAGGGGTGGGAGGAGGCGGGAGCAGCGTCCTGTCCTTCCTGGGACACGGGGACACCGGGACACCGGGACACAGGGACACAGGGACACAGGGACACAGGGACACCAGGACACCAGGACATCGGGACACGCTGTACCAGGAGTTCAGCCCTGCCCTCTGCCCTCGGCTTCCCGAGCTCGGCATTGGAGCAGCCCCACAGGGACCGGGATTTCTGCATCAGGGAAAAGGCAGCGGGAGGTGACCTCAGGGTGGGGACACTGGGACAAACTGGGGTGGTCTGGGCAGGGAGGGATGTGGGAAGGGTGGCAGGGTGGGACAGGGGTGGGAGAGGGATGGGAGAGGGAGGATCGTGGGGTGATGGTGCTCCAGGGATGGTGCAGCAGCACAGTGGTGGCACAACGGTGACAGAATGTTGACACAACGGCGGTGCAATGGTGACACAACAGTGACACGATGGCAGCACAGTGGTGACACAACGACCATGTCATGGTAGTGCAACGGTGACACAATGGCAGTACAGTGGTGGCACAACCACAATGTCATGGTAATGCTGTGGTGACACAATGGCAGTGCAACAGGGACACAGCGATGGCAGCTCAGCAGGGCAACGGTGACAAAATGGGAGTGTGATGGTGAACCATGGCAGTGTGATGGTGACACAGTGGTGACACCATGGCAGTGTGATGGTGACACAGTGGTGGCACCATGGCAGTGTAATGGTGACACCATGGCAGTGTGATGGTGACACCACAGCAGTGTGATGGTGACACCACGGTAATGTGATGGTGACACCATGGCAGTGTGATGGTGACAGAGTGGTGACACAGTGGCAGTGTGATGGTGACACAGTGGTGACACCACAGCAATAAAACGGTGACACAAAACTCAGCAGTGTCACAACTGCCACGCCGAGCACCCCTCACTGGAATTGTGGCAGGAACCCGCACTGAACCTTCCCACCCCAAATTTTGGAAGTCCTGCCAGTGCCTCCCATCCCCCGCAGGGATTTGTGGGACCAGACTCTGCCTGTCACCCTCATCTGCCCCATCACTCCGTGCTGTCACAGGCACACGCTGGGGACACTGTGCCAGCCGCCCACCGCCTGTCCCCGCTCTGCTGTTCGTGTCCTGATTGTGTCCAAGCTCTCCGCGCACACCCGGAGGTGTCCGAGCGCGGAGGTGCCGGGGAGGGAGGGCTGGGGAGGGGGAAGGGGCCGGGGAGGGAGGGCTGGGGAGGGGGAAGGGGCTGGGGAGGGAGGGCTGGGGAGGGGGAAGGGGCCAGGGCCGCCGCCTCCCCCCAGCTCCGAGCACAGGCAGAGCCGGCAGGAAAGGTCAGCGCGCTCAGCCATGGGAAGGAGAGCGCTGCAGGGCTCCTGAACTGCTCCCACCCGCGCCAAGAGCTCCGGGGGTGCTGGGGAAGGGCTCTGCTGGCTCCTGGTGGCACTGGTGACCTGCTCCATCCTCCTGCCGTGCCCTCCCTGGGGACATCTCCCCATCCTTCCCCCCCCAGAACCTTCCTCTCACTGCTGTTCCTCCGTTAACAGACAAATTTCTTCTCCTTATTCCTCATCTTTTCCGTTTTGGTTCCCATTTCCTTTTTTAAAGCTTTTTGAATGGAAATGTTTTATTTTTGGGAACTCGGGGAAGGCCTTGCTTGGCACAGGTTCCTCTGCTTAGGCCAGTTTGGGGGGCTGTGGGGAGGTGATCCGTATCAGTCCCTTCCAACTGGAAATATTCCACTCCTTCCTAGCCAGAAATGCTTCATTTCTGCGGTCTGCTCAGGATTTGGGGGAATGAAAGGAAAAAACAGGAGTTTGGGAGATTCTGAACAGGATTTGGGTGAGCAGAGCCCCCTGTCCCCTCCTCTGGAGGATTCCAGGGGCTCGCTGGGCTCTGGGGGTGATGAATTGTGTCCACACATGGAATTTTGTCTTCCTGGAGCCACCAACTGCCCATGGCACTCGAGGACAGGGCTGGTGCCACGTGGCACCGGTGCAGGGTGATGGATTGTGCTGCTGGGGACAATCCCAGCTCCTGCCCTGGTGGCACTGAGGCCTGTCACTCAGAGACCATCAGCAGGGTGTGCAGTTCACCTCTGCCAGGAGAAAAAGTGACTGGGAATGGAAAATGTAGCTTTAGGAGGGATTTTCTCAAGGAAAACGTGCAGGACTCAACCATGACCTCCAGCCCCATCTGCCTGATGCTCCAGCAGAGGGATGGATGGCAAGGTGGCTGCATCCTGATCTGGAATTCCTCCCACAAGGAGCTGGGAAGAAGCTGCACCCCCAGGAATGCAGGACAGAGGCACAGGAGTCAATCCCATCCCCACAGAACCCCGGCTGGGAGGGCTGGGAGCTGCTCTGGGAAGTTTTATGGTGCTCGAATCAATCAGTGGGAATCCCATAAAAGTCAGTGGGTATAAATGGCTTCCTGGGATAGGTTTTGACATCCAATTGTCTTTTCCATTTCGGTTGTCATAAAGCTCTGCACACCCAGATATACAGCCCGAGCCAGGGTGCTCACTCCAAACCCTGATGTGCAGCCACGTGTGCCACCAGCCCCGGCACACGTGCAGGGAGAGGCTCTGGACACACTCATGGAAGAGCCCCCAGCCCTCCCAAGGAGCCAGGGATCCATTTCCCCGCCGTTACCCACGGCAGGAGCAGAGGATGGGTGACAGGGGATCGATTTGTGAGGCTGTTCCAAAAAAAAACCTCATTTAAAGGAAAACTTAGATGAGCAAGCAAGTCGTACATCATCTCCCTGTAAATCATTTGTCGGGCTCGGGGAGGTGAGAGACAGGGCACGGGGATGGGGGGTGGCTTGGGAAGAGGGGATGGAGGAGGGTCCCTGATTTCTGAGGCAGAGGATTGGAGTGGGGCTGCCCCCCATCCCCAGCCCCCCACCCTGGAGCTGGAATCACTTGGAGAAGGTGACTCTGCCCCACTGCAGCACTTCCAAATAAAGAATTATGGAGCATTTCCTCCTGACCATCTGGCACGCAGGGAAGAGACGTTCAGGAACAAAACCCCTGGCTCTGGAGTCTTCTTTTCCTCCTTGACCTGTTTGGAAATCGAGTTAAAGAAGCTGGAAGGGCTTGGAGGAAGAGGAGGGACCCATCTCTGGATTCTGGAAACCCGGCACCCCTGGGATCCTGGGATGAAATCCTGCCATCCCTAGGGTCCCACACCAGAGTCCCGCCACCCCCTGATGTCCCAGACCGGAGTGCCATCACCCCTGGTGTCCCCTGCCAGCTGGCACAAGCTCTCCTCAGCCAATAACTCACCCCCAACCTCTGCCTCCCTTCCAAACCCATCTCTCGGGAGAGCAGGAACGTGCGGACCGGGATTTATCCCTCCCCGGCGCGGGTGGCTCCGTGCGAGCAGATGCCACTTTTGTGTCACCGCCTGATTTCTGTCCCCTCCACTCGCCGCTCATCATCAGCTCCGGCGCTGACCGCTGCCCTAAATCACCGCCCCTGCTCCCGCTGGGATTGATGCCGCGATTTTCCTCCTCTCCCCCGGCTGCGGCTCCGCAGGGACCCCGAGGAGGGAGGGTTGGGACAGAGGGGCTCCGAGCTGGCCCCTAATCCCTGGGGTGCCCAGCACATCCCAGCTCCCATCCTGCTCCTGCCGCACCGGGTTCCTGCTCTGAGGATGAGCCGGGGCTTGTTCCCGGCACCGCTCCCCGGCTTGGCACTGCTGCAGCCCCGCGGGCCCTGCCAGCCTCTCCTCGCTGGCAAACAGCAGCTTCCTTCTGGCAGGGTGAGGATTCCAGAGAGGACCCGGGCTGCTGGCAGGGCTGGGGCAGCGGCGCCGGGAGCTCCTTTGGCGAAAGGGCCCCAAATGCTCCCGTCGGTGTCCCCTGGGCGCTGGGACGGGCTGTGCTGTCACCGCGGAGGGGCCGGGCAGGGATGCTCGGCCCTGGGTGATGCTCAGTTGGGTTTGGTGACTGAGCAGGGGACGCTGCTGTCCCACGGGGGCTCAGCCAGGTCCGCTCCCGCCCCACGGAGCTGCAGGGAGGGAAAGGAGAGGTGGAGGGATGCTGAGCCAGAGCCCGGTGTCCCTGCTCCAGCCGGAGCCTGGGCTGCAGCCAGAGGAGGCTGGAGGTGGATAAAGCTGCTCTCCTCCAGCATATGGAGCTCGGAGCGAGCTGTCCCCAGGCAGCGGCGGGGCGTGCCCGGGGAGCTGCCCCCTGAGCCCGCAGCCGCTGCCAGAGCCTGCCCACATCCACATGCTCCTGTCCCCTGCCAGGATCCGTCACTGCCGGCTGCCTGGGGAGGGACATGGGCACTGATCCGTGCTGGCCTCAGCTCCTGGCACCCGCGGACAAGGACATGGCACAGCCCCACAGCCCGGGGAGGCAGCGCTGGCTGCGGTGCAGGACGGAGCTCGAGGTCCCCATGACCTCAAAAGGGAGGAACGGAGCTTTCAAGTCCCCAGCTCGAGGCAGCAGGGACAGGCAGCTGGTGCCCCTTGTCCCCTGTGTGATGCTGATGTGACCATGGCCAGGCTGTGGGGACACACATCCCCGGGCACTGGGGACAGTGGGAGTGATTTAAATCCATTTTAAGTGCCAGTCCCTCTCTGTGAGTCCCCGTCTCATGTGACATTAGACTGTGGCATCACCAGGGCTGGATCCATGAGCTCCTGACCGAGCAGGATGAGACCCTGTGCCGTGCCCAGCCTCAGGAATCAGGCTGAGCACCGGAGAGTTCGAGTCCATCTGCATCTCCCGAGGTGCCAATGAATCCCTCCCACTGCCACCAGCTCCTGCAGAGCCCCCACCCTGTGTGTCCCCAACCCCAGGGTGCTGTGGCCCCCAACACCCCCAGAGCAGCCCAGGACACTCCCTGCCACCCCCTGCCAGAGCTGGGGCCGTGCTGGAGGAGGGTCCCCGGTGCAATGGCAGTAACAAGCTTCTATTAAATAATTGAATTCCTCAAATTGTTCCCTTTTCCCTCTGGTTTTGGTACACATTTGTCACCGTGCCATTAGGCAGACGCTTTGCTCGCACTTCATTTATTCATAAGCGCAGCCGTGACAATGACAGCAGAGCTGAGCACAACTGCTGGCACGGGGCACGGCTGCCCTGGCACTCCCAGGTCTCACAGTGGCGCCAGAGCGGTGACAACGCCAGGGTCACCGTGGAGGATGAGGGCTCTGTGCATCCTGCTTGTCACAGCGTCCCCATTTTGGGGCACGGCTGGGGACAATCTGTGCCTGCTGGACCCCATCTCCTGCAGTGGCTTTGGGTGGTGGCAGCGCTGAGTGGTGCAAGAACCACCCCAGGAGTGCCCAGAGCTGGAGCTGCCTCTGCTCCCCACCTCTGGTGTGTCCAGAAGGTGCAAGGGAGGGATTAAAGGTGAGCCTGGCCTTGCTCCTGCTCGGCAGAGCCGTCGTGGGCTCCTGCACCAGCACCAGGAGCCAGCAGAGGGGAAAAGCCATCAAAGGTCAGGAGGAACAGCAATCCCTCGGTGCTGGATGTCACCAACCCCACGAGCAGCCAGGGACCAGCACCAGGGATTGTCACAGGACATGGGCACGTGCCCACCCCATGGTGCTGCCAGGATGGGGGTGGCCAAGGCAGCTCTGGGTGGGCACAGGCCCACAGAGCCAGCCCTGGGCTCCTGTCAGAGCCCCCAGGTGACTGACACCCCTGAGGGTGCCAAGCTGGAGCCCCTGATCCGGGTGGAGCAGCCACAGGTCCGTCCGTGCCACGCCTGGTGCCACCTCCACGGGCTGAGGGCTGGAGGGACGAGCGTCGCCTCGCAGGAGCTCGGCTAATTGCAGTAATTAGCCGTAATGAAGCAATTATTTGAGGACGTGGTTCCATGTGTTCCTGCAAGGGGGAGGACGAGGGACGCAGCCTCAGAGTGGTGTGGTGGCAGCGGGGACAGGAGTGTGAGCCGAGGGGACAAGGACACATCCCCTGGGAACACAGAATTTCCTTATTTCTCCATGGATTTTTGGCCAGGATTCCTGTTGCTCCATGACTCTGGTGAAAGGAGGAGGCTGGACCCCAGGGATGGGATGGGATGGGATGGGATGGGATGGGATGGGATGGGATGGGATGGGATGGGATGGGATGGGATGGGATGGGATGGGATGGGATGGGATGGGATGGGATGGGATGGGACGGGACGGGACGGGACGGGACGGGACGGGACGGGATGGGATGGGATGGGATGGGATGGGATGGGATGGGATGGGATGGGATGGGGCAGTGCTGGCAGGAGCTGCACGGACACGTCGCTCCCGAGCTCTGTGCTGGAGCTGGAGCCAGGGAGAGCCGGAGCCAGGCGAGGGGAGGCCGCCAGCTGGCGGCTCCACGCTGGATCAGCGCCCGGCTGTCTCTGCTTGCATGGAAGTGGCCAAGTTAAACCCCCGCGCATGGAGAGGGCCGGGAGCTGCGGAGCAAAAGCATCTCCAGCCCTGGGATGCTGCCCACGGCCGGGGCGCCCATCCCAGTGACACCCTGCAGTCCCAGAGACGTGAAGCAGGGAATGAGCCCTCTGCAGGGCTCCTGGAGCAGTGGAGGCACAGCTGGAGTGTGGGAACATCAGGATTCTCCTCGGGGCCTGCTGTCCCCAAACCCCTCCCCATTTACACCGACCCCACTGACAGCCCGAATTTCCCTCATTTCACCCACACGCTGGAGAAATAAAGCTCGTCCTAGCTCTAGTGAGGGAACTGAGGAGCCTCTGATGGCATCCCCGGTGCCCCCCAGCCCCTCCGTGGCACCGGGAGCATCTCCCAGGCGTGGTCTGGGCTTGCGGCAGCGGAGCCCCCGGCGCGGAGCGTGCCTGACAGGAATCGCGGCTCGGCGGGGAAGGAGCAGACGGGAGGGAAATAAAAGCAAATTACATCAGTGCTGGCATGGGCAGGCATCCCGGAGAGCTATTTCGGGAAGGGCCAGGCCGGCTGTGGGGATAAGCACTTGCAGATGCTGCTTGGAGCGCCTCGCCGGGCTCCTTCCGCCGGGGCTGCGGGGAGGGGACAGCGGGGACACGGCGGCGGGACGGGGTGCGGGTCCCTCCTCCTCCATTTCCACAGCCAGGGGTGGTGTTGGTGGCTGGATGCCGTCCTTGGAGCACGGTGGGGATCCCCAGAGCCGTGTCCTGCTGTCACAAACACCAGGACAGCTCGGGGAGCTCTGCGTGCGGCCACACGAGGTGCCCGGCTGGTGGCCAGGACGCGGTGGCATCTCAAGGTGATTGGCAAGGGCAAGGAAAGAGAAACCTGACCGTTGCCATGGTTACCACCTAACATCCTCCAGCACGGGCTCCGAGCAGTAATTCCGGTGTTGCATCGCCGGGATGGGCTGTGGCAGGGAAGGAAGGGATGGATGGCTCCCGCTTGTGCCGTTTGGTTTTGGGCAAAACTGAGGCTGCCCCTCGCGAGAAGCACTGAGAGCTCAGCTCAGCCTCGGCTGGGGGGGGGTCTGTGCACAATCACCCCCCAGACACTCCCAAATCTCTGAGCCCACGCAGGGATCCGGCCTTGGCTGCAGCTGGAGCCCGGCTCGGGGCTGGGATGCGATCCCAGGTCTCCTCAGCATCCGCGTTACCCCCGCACCAAAGCAAACAGCTCGGGGTGGAACGGAGCCCAAGCAGGGACGTGGCAGAGGTTTCTGCTCTCCCCAGCTCCCTGTTTGCTGCCTGGGACGCGGTGCTGATGGGTGCCCGTCCCTGCTGTCCCCTGTGTCACCCGTGTCACCCGTGGTGGCATCTGGAGCTGTCCCGGCCGCTACGGGAGCGGCACCGCCGCCACCACAGGCGGGAGGAGCCCGTTTGCGAGCTGCTGCCAGATGTTCCTCTGCAAAATAATTTGATGGAAAAACAGGGAAGGGAGAAGGGAATTTTCCAGCAACATCTTGCTTTAATATTTAAAAAAAAAAAAGCAGGAAATAATGTTGGAGGAAGGAAAGCAGTGCCCAATTTTGTCCCCATCCCGTGCACAAACAGGGTCTGTGATGCTGGGCTCAGCCCAGAGGGAATCCCAGTTCCAGTTCCAGGTTCCACAGCCTCGAGGGCCATCCCAGCACCCGGAGGAGCCTGAGGGGGCTCGGCCGGGGCTGGTGACACCGCGGTCACAGTCATGCGGAGGTGACAGACTGACCCACCACGGCTCACAGCCGGATTTATTGCCTGGACAGGCAGCCAAGGCTCCGAGGAGGAGGAGCCAAGGGCAGCACGGTCCCTGTGTGACCCCTGCAGCCTCTCCTGGCTCCAACCCCGGTGTCCTTGTCCCATCCAGCAGCCCCCAGGGGATACCAAACCCCTGCGGGGATCTGTGTCCCCCACCAGCCCCACATCACCTCGGGGAGCTCCAGCGAAGGCAGAAAACCCTAAAATCAGACCAAGGGGGGAGGAGGAGGGGCTTTCCCTCAGGGCCTGGTGTTCCCAGCTGCATTCCTGCCTCGGTGCAGCCGAGCAGAGGGGATGGGATGGGGAACAGAGCAAATCTCAGCACAAGCGATGGATAGATCCAGCCACAGGATTCCAAATCCCATCCCTTTTCCTTTTCTTATCCTTATCTCCATTCCCATCCCCATTCTCTCATGCTGTTCCACTTCCCTTTCCCTTTTCCCTTCCCAATCTCTTCCCACAGCTCTTTTCCCATCCCATCCCAATGGATCATCCCCACCACAACCCAGTCATCACCACCCTGCTCCCACTATCCAGCACTTCCAAACTGGGACCAGTGGCTCAGGCTGCAGAAGGAGCACGGACATCAAGGTTCCCCAAGAAAATGAAGACCCCCTGGGAGAGGAGGGGGAATGAGAAGAAAAGGGGGAAAAAAAAGTTCAATCAGCTTTGTAAAGGGCACAATTTACAAAATCCATTCCATATTTTACTAGGCTGGGATTTAGGGATTAGTCTGTAATACTTAGGTGGCTTTTTGTAATAAAACCCTGAGCTGCAGCAGCCTTGGGAAAGGAGAAGGTGGCAGGAGTCTCCTCTCCATCCTGCGCTCATTTTCCCAGAGTTTCCTCCTTGTTTCTTTCTTTTTTTTTTTTTTTTTCTTTTTTTTTTTTTGATCTCTGCAGCCCCGTTAATCTGGGCTTTATCTGCCCGTGGAAGAAGCCTGAGCTCTTTATTGGATTTTTGGCAAGAATGAATGATTTCGTTTGGGATATTACGGAGACGATTCCGCGGGATTACGACACCTCATAAACGGAACAGCGGGGATCAATTCCTGCATGTGGGAATGCACCTGTGCCTACGTGCTGCTGCCTGGGGGGGTGGGCACGGCGGCTGTGGCACAGGGAGGGTTGATATGGCACAGGGAGGGTGGATATGGCACAGATATTGGACAGATAGGGCACAGATATGTCACAGATTTGACACAGATTTTGCATGGATTTGGCATAGATATGGCACAGAATTGGCACCAATTTGACACAGATTTGGCACAGTTATGGCACAGATTTGGCACCACTTTGGCACAGATTTGGCACAGATATGTCACAGATTTGACACAGATTTTGCATGGATTTGGCATAGATAGGGCACAGATATGGCCCAGATTTGACATCAATTTGGCACTGATTTGGCACCAATTTGATGCAGATATGGCCCAGATTTGGCACAGATTTGACACAGGAAGGGTGGCTGTGGCACAGATATGACAGAGATTTGGCACAGATATGGCACAGATTTGACATAGATTTGACACAGATTTGACACCAATTTGACAGAGATTTGGCACAGATTTGGCACAGATTTGACATAGATTTGACACCAATTTGACAGAGATTTGGCACAGATTTGGCACAGATTTTGCACAGATGTGGCACAGATGCAGCACAGATACGGCACAGATTTGATACAGATTTGACACCAATTTGACCCAGATTTGGCACAGATTTAACACAAATTTAACACAGATTTGATACAGATTTGACACCAATTTGACCCAGATTTGGCACAGATTTGGCCATTACATCCAGCCCTGACCCCATGAGCAGCTTCAGGATCAAACCAAACCCATCCAGCGGTGCTGGGAGGATTCTGGCACGAGGTCACCGAGCAGGAACATCCACCCTGGGCACGGGGTGGATCCTGACCCCACACCAAAGCTCTCAATCCCCTGAGCACCGACCTCACGAGGGAATCCCAAGGGCAGCAGCAGCTCCAGCCTCTCCCCACAGCTGGGGCTGGGGACAGGGTCCCTGTGCCCCCCTCTGGTGCCACCACGGTGTCCCCACAGCGCTGGGATGGGGGTGGGCACAGCTTTGAAGCGCGGGGTTGAGTGGGTGGGGAGTTCTCAAGTCTCCTAATTAAGGAAATCCTTTGGGGAATGCAGATCCCTCAGCTCTGGGGCTGTGTGGGAGCACAGCCGAGCCGAGGGCCTTGGGGACAGGAGTTTCATTGGGAAGCCACCCCTGTCCCCATCCCCACCCCTGTCCCAGGCCCAGCAGTGCCTGCAGCCCCAAATCCACCCTGCAGGGTGGGAGACCCGGCTGCTCTGTGCATCCCATCCTGGAAAAGGCATCTCTGCTCCACCGTGCCATGGATCCCTCCAATCCCTCCAGTCCAAGAGAGAAATCCAGGGGAACAGCGAGGCAGGAGAGCCCATAAGTCACGGCTGCCCTGAGAGGTTCATCAATAATGCACAAGCTCAGGGCTGGGAGGGTTTTCCCAGCGCATTCCACACACGGGGAGTGCCCGCGGCCGCGGTGGCACAGCTCCCTGCTCCCAGGGAATTCCTGCCTGCAGGACTGACACGTTTCTCATTTCTGCCGTAATTACCTTACCGGGAGCCTTTGTCAGGAACTCCCCGGGAGTCCCGGCCCCACACGGGGCTGCCAGGCAGGAGCTGGCTCTGGAATGCTGACAGAGGGGGATTTGTTTGGGAAAGTAGGTCAGGATGGGACCTGCGGCCTCAGGGGAGCTGGGATGTACTCCAGGTGCTGTCCTGGGATGGGAATGGGGTGGGGATGGAATGGGAGAAGGTTGGGATGAGAATGAAGAGGAGATGGGAATGGGGAAGGGAGTGGGAACAGGGATAGGATGGAGATAGGAACGGGAAAGGAAATGGGGTTGGGATGAAGAGAGTGTGGGGATGGGATGGGATGGGATGGGATGGGATGGGATGGGATGGGATGGGATGGGATGGGATGGAACAGCAATGAGGATGAGGATGAGGATGAGGATGAAGATGAGGATGAGGATGAGGATGGGATGGCAATGAGGATGAGGATGAGGATGAGGATGAGGATGAGGATGAGGATGAGGATGAGGATGAGGATGAGGATGAGGATGAGGATGAGGATGAAGATGAGGATGAGGATGGGATGGCAATGAGGATGAGGATGAGGATGAGGATGAGGATGAGGATGAGGATGAGGATGAGGATGAGGATGAGGATGAGGGTGAGGGTGAGGATGAGGATGAGGATGGGATGGCAATGAAGATGAGGATGAGGATGAGGATGAGGATGAGGATGAGGATGAGGATGAGGATGAAGATGGGATGGCAATGAGGATGAGGACGAGGACGAGGACGAGGATGGGGATGGGGATGAGGATGAGGATGAGGAAGGTTGCCCCGGGGATGGGCACAGGCACACAGGGGGCAGGGATGGCTCTGGGCAGCGTGTGCCGTGTGTGTGGCTGTTGAAGGCGTCGTTCCAGAGCCGCTGGATAATTGCAGCGCTGCCGCCCGGAGCCGAGCGGATGAGCCGGGCGACAGCTCCCAATTATTGCAGCGCAGCGGGAGAAAGGGAAAGAAAGGAAGAGAAGAAAAGCACAATTATCGGGGCCTCGGCGACGGCGCCGCACACGGCTGCAATTTCCAGGCACAGCCCCGCTCCCAGCGAGTGACACTTCCATTGATTTTTAAACGGGCACTTTTCCATCTCTGCCTCCCGTCCTTCATCCCACAGCGCCAGGACAGGCTCCTGAATTCCCCCGATGCTCCCTGAGCATCCCAGCCCTTGGTGGGCTCCTCACCACCACCCATCTGTCTGGAGGCTCCCGTGCTACCCCCATTTCCATCTCACTCTGCCACCTTTCCCTCCCAGAGCTGCTCCCGGCTCGGGAATCGCAGCCCTGTATATTAAAAAAGGTCAGATTTCAGCTCTTGTGAGGAGGCAGAAACCAGAGCAGCGTGAAGAGCCGCAGCTCCTGCTTCTTGGGGGATCGGGGATTGGGGGCACGGGGGGGTCCCGCTCCCTGCTGCGGGGGCTGGGCGGGGTTGTGCCGGTCCCACATTGTCACTGGGTAATTGACAATTAAAATTAATTACACCTCTGAGAAATAACAGCGTGCGCTGGGTTAGCGGGGCTGTCTGCAGCGGGGCGGGTTCCTCCCACTCTGCCAGGTGGAGCAGGGGTGACATCCACGACGTGGTGACACCATGGTGGGGTGGCAGCTGTGGGGATGAGGAGCACGGGCACATCCTCCAGCACCAGCAGCAGCAAACCCATCCCAGGGCCCGGCCTGGACACTTTTCCTGGGAATCCAGCGGCATCCAGAGCAAACAGCACCACTGGCACCGTGCAGATCCGTGCTGAGGGTGCTGCGGGTCCCCCAGCACACCTCAATTATTTATCTCCATAAAAAACACGGAGCATGGAGCTGCCCGTGGAGCTGCAACTTTGCTTGAGCCATCCCCGCTCTTTTTCCCTTTTTTTTTTTTAATTTTCTTTGAAGCAACATCACAGCCGTCTCCCAAATTTGCTTGCTGCTTTATGAACCTTTGGATGCAATCATCAGCGGCTCTCAAGGTTTCTGCTGCAATTAGAGAGATTTTCCAGAGCTGGGATCAGGTGCTGGACGGGAGCCGGGGTGGTCGGAGGCTCGGCAATCCCAGACTCCACATTTGGGAGAGCCAGCTCAGCATCTCCCCGGCAACCCGCTCATCCTCATCCCCTCACACCTCTATTTTTCTCTAATTAACAATAATCAACCTGCAATTACCTAATTAGTTGGCTGATTTTTGCCCCCGATCCCGTACTCATTGCACTCACACTGGATGAGTTTGGAGCGCCTGCAGCCACACTTTGGTGTCCCCTGCCTTGGGTGGGTGTCCCCTGTTGGGTGACCAACCCTCCACGTCCCTTTTGCACCCAGGTGCTCACAGACCTCACCCCAGTGTGGCCTTCAGGATGACAGGAATGTCACAGTGGTGCCATCTCCCCATGGCACAGGGGTGGGGACAAGCGCCAGGGCTGTGGGGACACAGAGACTCATCCTGGAGTGACACCAGCCTGTGCAGAGACATCCACGGATTCCCCCAGCACTTCCTGGGGCTGTGACCCCCAGAATGACACCCTGACATCGTGGCCCTGCCCTGAGGGGTGGCACTGAGGTGACAAGGCCACGGCCAGCGCTGGGGATGGGTGACCCCGGCTGCCGGACACGGCGCAGGAGCGCGGCGGGGAACGAGGCCAAAGCGCGGCCGCTCTGTCCCTGCCAGTGATCATGGCCCTCATTAAAACCCTGCTAATTATTATTCGGGCTCATTAGCAATGATAAACTCCAGCGCTGGCACTTCATTAAAAAAATGACAACTTCGCACTTAATTACGTTCCAGAGCAGCCCAACGGGTGCGAGCGCTCGCCCTGCTGACCCTGCCCGTGCCAGCGCTGGCACCTCCAACCAGTGCCCAAACTGGGACACACACCAGAACCAGTGCCCAAACCAGGGCCCAAACTGGAACACACAGCAGAACCAGTGCCCAAACTGGAACCCACACCAGAACCAGTGCCCAAACTGGAACCCAAACCAGAACAACTGCCCAAACCAGTGCCCAAACTGGGACTCACACCAGAACCAGTGCCCAAACTGGGACACACACCAGAACCAGTGCCCAAACCAGTGCCCAAAACAGTGCCCAAACTGGAACCCACACCAGAACCAGTGCCCAAACTGGAATCCACACCAGAACCACTGCCCAAACTGGAACCCACACCAGAACCAGTGCCCAAACTGGAACCCACACCAGAACCAGTGCCCAAACCAGTGCCCAAACTGGAACCCACACCAGAACCAGTGCCCAAACTGGAACCCACACCAGAACCAGTGCCCAAACTGGAACCCACACCAGAACCAGTGCCCAAACCAGTACCCATAGCACTGCCAGAACTGGTGACAGTGTCCAAACCAGAACCCACAGCCAGAACCAGTGCCCAAACCACAACACAGCCAGAACCAGTGCCAAATCAGTAACCACAGCACTGCCAGGACTGCTGACAGTGCCCAAACCAGTAACCACAGCCAGAACCAGTGCCAAACCAGTACCACAGCACTGTCAGTGCCCAAACCAGTGCCAGCACCCACACCAACACCAGTCCCCAAAACAGAACCAGCAGGCCCAGCAGTGGCAGCAGTGCCAGCACGCTGCTTCCTGGCACTGGGCAGCCTCTCCAGAGCAGCACATGGCACACAGGGCATGGCACAGGACACATGGCACATGGCACATGGCACATGGCACATGGCACACGGCACAGCACACACAGCACATGGCACCCGGAGCTGGCAGCCAGCACCTCCCGTTCCCTGATGGATAATTGGCCACTAAATCCCTCTGGGGGAGAAATGGTTGGGAAAAAAAATTACAGCTGCAGAACCAGCTCTCCAAAATTATATCACCTTCTCTGACAGGATAATTGCTCCTTTTCCCTGAGATTTAGTACGGATCTCACATCCTTAAACAGTTGGGTGTTATTTTAAGGGCTCCCAGTGTTTTTTCCTCCTCTCCCAGGTACCGAGACCCGCGGCACGGGGGGGTGGGAGGTGGGGACACCTGTCCCGGGAGGTGACAGAGGGGAGGACACGCCTGTGGCACCCGGAGGAGGGGTGGGGATGATCCCGTTCGGGTGGCACCGGCGCTGTGCCTTGTTGTCCCCGCGCTCTAATGGCCACATCAATATTATCTCGGCTCCACGGTGGCCTGTGACAGGTGAATTAATGACACAGAACCCGGGAGGGACACGCGGGGACACACAGGATGGGCTCAGGGCAGGCAGGGGGTATTTGAGGGGACCAAGACCCCGAACTCAGAGTGACTCCAACGAGCCCCCCGATATTTTGGGGTACCCAGAGCAGCGCGTGTGGCTCCCTGGGGTCGCCCCCTCTCCCAAGGAAATCTCTCGTTCTCTCTGGCTCCCTTTCAGCCTCCCAAGCTCCAGGCCCACCGCGGCGAGCCATAAATCAGCCGGAGCCCTCGGTGTCACCGGCGCTGCCACCGGCCGAGCCCCATCCATCATCACCAGCCCGCCGCCGCCTGCCACCTGCGCCCCGCGCGGGGACCGTGACCCTCACCGGGGATGCTCCGGGGGACCCCGGCCCCAGGCACAGCCCGGGATGCTCATTAGGGCCCCCCACAGCAGCCCCGTGCCACAGCGAGGGCCACAAGCAGCAGCAGCTGGTGGCCTGCACACGGGAGCAGCTGGGGAGCGGAGCCGGCAGCAGATCCCGGCAATCGCCATCCCCTGGCACCCCACACCTGCCCCAGCCCTCTGCCAGCCGGGGGACCCCTGTGCCACCCTGCTGTCCCCCGGCACCGAGCCCGTGCCAGCCGTCCTTGTCACTGCGTGGAAAACAAAACCCCCTGAAAGCGTTTGGGGATTAGAGCCAAGCAAGATCGGGTTCGTCAGGAACCAGGGAGCTGAAAAGAGGCTCAGCCGGAGGATTCCTGCCTGCCAGCGCTGGTCAGGAGCATCACTTCGGGAGCCTCTGTCCTCTTACGGGGTGCACATGGCACCCAGAGTGGGGATCGGCACCCCCCGGCAAATTTCGGCTTTGCCAAACCGCACCGAGCCCCGACGTGTCACCTGCTGTGCCACGGGGACATCGCTGCCAGCCCCACGCCGGGGAGCGGGACTGCAAGTCTGTAAATATATTATTTATTCTCTCTATTACCCTCCTCCATTATTCATTGTTTAATCCGCTGCTATTCTATTATTAACTCTCCCCAGCGCTTCGGCGCTGCTCTGACATGAAAGAGGCACCGCGAAATTCCGCGTGCCGCGCTCCCCGCACCGGGATGGGGCGGGAGCGGCACCGGGAGCCCCCGCAATCAACATTGCTCTGGTTTTTCCTTGGGTTTGGAGCACGGCCCTGCCAAAAATCCCTCACCTCCCTCAGCCCTGATGGATGGATGGATGCAGCAACAAGAGGTCTCTGCTCTGGAGGGGAATTTGGGATTCTGAGGTTCCTCCTCCTCCCGTTGAGTGGGGATGAGGGTTTCCCCCATTCCTGTTTGAAACAACTCCAGTTAAATTATACATCAGGGTTTTAAAGAGAAGTTTGGGCTCGGAGGGAGCTGGTGGGGTTTTGCAGCAGCGCCTGGTGCCCAGTTCGGGCTCTGAAATTTCATCCCAGGGTGATCAGAGGGTTCCTAATTCCTCCGATTCCTGAGATGCAGGAAGCGCTCCTGCCCTGGCACCTGGGCACTGAGGTGCCCGCCGGAGCAGGGCGGCTCTGCTGCCTCATTCCTCCTTGGAATTCCTCCTTGGATTGCTCCAGGGTTCGTTTTTGGGGTGATTTTCAATGAGGGCAATGAGGGTGAGGCGTGGAGGATCCTGAACCCGCTCTCAGGATGGATTTACACCGAGAGCCAGGAATAAAGGGATGTTGATTAATTTGGGATGATCCCAGGGAGAATTGGGATCTGCAGGGGCAGGACCCAGCCCTGGGAATGACCCCAGGTCCCCCACGGATGCCGTGGGGAAGGGGCTGGGGGAAAAAGTGTCCCCTTCCCTCCTTGGTGACGAGATTGTCCCCTTCCCTCCCTGGTGACAAGAGTGTCCCCTTCCCTCCTTGGGGACAGGGCCCAGCCCGGACCCCACGCCCTGGGGACGTGTCCCAGAGCTCCACTCCTGTCACCTCCCGGTGTCACACGCTGTCACCGCACCTGCCCCCAGCGCCGCGCCCCCGGAGGGAGGGAGAGGAGGTGCTTTAATCTCAATCAATTAGAAATAAGGCAGCCTTAACGACAGGGCAATAAAAGAACACTTTAATTTTAGAGCTAATTAAATATCAACAATTGGAATGCGGCAACAGACAGTTAACCTGGAGTATCCCATTATTTATAAGGAATATAATGCATTGACTGGGGGGTGAAGTGAGTTGTAGTCATTTTAATATCAGCTGTCACAGTCTAACTGTTCTCTTTTGTCTCACTCCAGCACAATCATCTCCCCGGCTTCCTCCGGGACCATTCCCACTTCTCTGCTCGACAGAAGATTAATTAAGCCCAGGTCCCCGCAGAGGACGGGTGCGTGCGCTCCTGTCCCCGCTCCGTGTGCCCGGGTGACACCGGGGCTCCGCGGGCTCAGCCGAGCGAGGCGCTGCCTCCAGCCCCGGGGCTCGCTCTAATTGCAACCCCCGACCGAGCCACAGCGCTCCGGAGCTGGGGATTATTGATGGGGAGCGTTGGGGGCTCTGCCGGGCACCCCGCGGGGCAGGCACAGAGCCGTGTCCCAGCTGCCACCCCAAAACCTGCAGGGAGTCACTCTGCTCCCCCCGCTCACACTGCCCGGCTCCCCTGCTCCAGGAATCTGGATAATCCCTTGGGGCTCTCCTGCTCCAGGAATCTGCCTCTGGAGGATCCCTTGGGGCTCTCCTGCTCCAGGAATCTGCATCTGGACCTGGAGAATCCCTTGGGGCTTCCCTGCTCCAGGAATCTGCATCTGGAGAATCCCTTGGGGCTCCCCTGCTCCAGGAATCTGGATCTGGGTCTGGAGAATCCCTTCGGGCTCTCCTGCTCCAGGAATCTGCCTCTGGAGAATCCCTTGGGGCTCTCCTGCTCCAGGAATCTGCCTCTGCATCTGGAGAATCCCTTGGGGCTCTCCTGCTCCTGGAATCTGCCTCTGGAGAATCCCTTGGGATTTTCCTGGGTACCCCAGCACCGCTCCAAGGCTCTGAGTTCCTCTCCAAAGCAGGAGGGAATGCTGAGCCCCAAAGTGGGGATATTCAGCCCCAAACTGGGGATATTCAGCCCCAAACTGGGGATATTCAGCCCCAAACCGGGGATATTCAGCCCCAAAGTGGGGATATTCAGCCCCAAACTGGGGATATTCAGCCCCAAAGTGGGGGTGCACATCCCCCCCCATCCCGCAGAGCCTCGGTGGTTCACATCCATCCCGGGCTCCGCAGAATTCGTGCAAAGGCCCCGTTCGATTTCGCGCTTTTGGTCCATTTTCAGTGGCTTCAGCAGCCGGACCGAGCGGGTCCAGCCACCCCCGGCGCATCCCTGGAATGCCGAGGGTCCCCGACAAGCCTGGGGGGACACGGGGCTGATGTGACACCCTGCACACCCTGAGGACCCGATGGAATCACCCCGCTGGCAGCGGCAGGAAGGAAAACCCCCGCATTCCCGAAATTCGCATTTTCCTCTGAGAAAATTCCCTGGAGCTCATCCAGGGCACGGTCCCAGAGCTCACCCCTGCCACTGCCACCCCTGCGCTGTCACAATGCCATCCTTGTGCCACTCACGCTCCTGTCCCCATCCCAGCCCCTCCTCAGCGCTCCTGCTCGGGCAGTGCAGGAAAAAACGGGAATTACCCTCCCCTTCCCATCTCCCCCATGGTCCGGGGGATGTGTCACCCCGTGCCACTCCGGGGGGATGTGTCACCCCGTGTCACCCCGTGCCACCCCGGGGGGATGTGTCACCCCGTGTCACCAACCCCTGGCCCTCCAGCGCTGCTCCAGAGCTGCACAGAGCGGCGCTGAGGGAATTATTCCCGTCTTTAAGCGATGTTGATTTTCCCTCTCCATCTTCCGTGCTGCCCGGTCTGGCTCTGGCCTCGCTGTTCCCTGGAGGTGCCAAAAGGCAGCGAGCAGCACAGGGAGCAGCTCCAGGGGGAAGGGATCCACGAGGATCCAACCCTCGGGGTTCTGCCAGCACGACCCTGGCACCCCAATCCTTGGGGAGGAAAAGGGGAATTGGGGGGTGCAGCAGTGGAAGGGAGGGAAAATGTTTTGATTCCCACTCTCTGGGTTTTTGTCACAGGTTGGAGATCCCGGATTTCAAAGCGAAATGCCAGCGTGCGATAAGGAGCCGGGAAATTTTCTTTGGGAAATGTCAGAAGCAAGAGGGAAATGTCTGAGTGCCCCATCCCCACAGCCCGGAGCCTCCCCTGCTGGTGGTGCCACCCGAGGGGGCAGGGGAAGGGCAGGGGGAGGGGGGAGGGAGGACAAAACCCCCATCCCTTCATCCACACCGTTTCCATGGGAGCTCTCACAACCCTCATTACCGGAAAAATAATCCCGAGCCCTTTTCCACCTGCCAAGGCAGGAGAGGGGCTGCTGGGAGTGGGAAGTTCCGTGGGATTTCATTAGTGTTATTATTGTTATTATTTAATTCTCAAGGTCATGGGATTTAGGCCTGAGCTTAGTTATTATCCAACCCCGCCAAATAAATGATGGATTCCCATTCCTGCCTCCAGCCGTGGCTATTATGGTTGCTAAAAACGTTTTCTGCTCATAAAAAAATATAAAGGGAGAGGAAAGAAAAAACGGGGAAGAGAAAGAGCAAAAGGAAAACTGCAATAGGAGCCAGGGAAATGATGGATTGCGGGAGATAATCCATCTTGTCAGCCCAGGACTACATAACCTTGATGTCAGCGGGTATTTTTCTCTGCCTGAGTCTCCGGCTGCGTGCGGGAGAGAGGAGCAGGGATGCTCCAGCACACCTCGGGAAAACTGCCGGGACTCGGGGCTCGCCCTCATTGCCCTGTCCCAGGTGGGGAGGGGGATGAGAACCCCCAGGGAGAGGTGGGGAAGGGCTGGAGACCTGCTGGGAAGCTGGGAGAAGCTGGGGACCATCCCCAGGCAGGTCCTGGCTGCAGAATTTCCCTCCCCTCAGCCTCTTTTTGTCACCAGCCGGTCCCTCCTGTCCCCCCCTCCCCGCCACTCCCCCTTCCCTGCGTCCCTGCCATTTTTATCCGACGCTGCCCGTGAAAATTGGTGTGAAATAAAAAAAGGCCTCAGTGCCCAGAGATGAAATCAATTGATTTGGCAGGGTCGCCTGTGGACACCTCCGAGCAGCTCTTCCAATTTGCAGGACGGGCGCCGGCGCGGAGCAGCTCCTTCCCTTTCTTCTCCTCCTTCTCCCGTTCCTCCGCCCCGGTTTTTTTCTGGTTTTTGTATTTTTAATTTTTTTTCCTTCTGTCTTTCCAATTTCCCTTTGATGTTCCCCTTATTTCTGCTTTCCACTTAATGGAAATCAGCCCTGGGTGTGTGAGTGCTGCCGCTCAGGATGTGCTGGGTCCCGGGGACAGGGAGGATTTGGGGGATCCCAGAGGGCTGGGCAGGAGCATCCCAGGGGGGTCCTGCTGCGGCTCCAGGTGGGCTCGGAGCTGGGGAGGGTCCCCTGAGCTCGGAGCAGCCTCAGACATGGCAGGGAACAGACCAGGAACTGCTGGACCTGGAATCAATCCTGTCCTGGGCTCTGCTCCATCCCTCCTTTTCCTCCTTCCTTCCTCCATCTCCATCTTCATCTTCATCCCATCTCCATCCACCTCTCTTCCTCCTCCAGCTCCCTCCCCTCATCTCTATCCCCAGAACACACTGCAGGACACCAAACCTGGAACCAGAGGGGTTTCAAACCAGCTCTCACAACCTGGTTAAATGTTCAGCCCCAAAGCAGCCACACACACCCCAAACCCAGGGAAAAATCCCAATGAGGGGGTGAGAAGAGCTGCTGCCAACGGGGCAGATTTGAGGCCTTATTTTGATGATTCCCCCTCGTCTCATGGATCTCCCTGACCTCGGACACCTCCAGGACGGGCAGGGAGGTGTCAGTGCCTGGAGGATCCCGATGGATCCTCGCTGGAAAGGCCGACCAGGGGTCCCCACACTCCAGGATCTGCCCCAACCCCACCGCCACCACCCCAGCTCTTCCCAAAAGTTGTCCCTGCCACAACTTCCCTTCATTAGAGCTTCAAGGCAGACGCGACGCTAATCAGGAAAACCTTGATATTCTGCAGGAGCCTTAAGCCCTGAAAGGGAAGAGGAAAAAATCCCACACTCGCTTTGCAGCGCTTTCATTGCGCTTTGAGGTTAATGGAAGGCTAATTTGAAAGGACTCGGTTAATGAGAAAGCTAAAAATACTCCTCCCGTGCAGCCCCTTCCTCCGTGCTCCGCGCCAGCGGCTGCCGAAGATGTTCCGTGAGCCCAGGGACGCCGTGTCCCTGCCCTGACCCTGTCCCCAGCCCTTGGGGACATCGGGATGGAGAGCTGGGCTGGCTCGGTGGCACCGCTGAGGATGGGAAGGGCGGGTGGGGGTGTGAAATTCCGGGGATTTTGGGGTGGGACGGGGATGGGGACACCTGGGGCTGGCAGCCTTCACCTCCCAGGAAGGAGCAGGGCTCATAAAGCTCCGGGTGCTGGGCTGGACTCTCCCCTCGTCCTGAACCCAGCTCCGGGGTGGATCCACATCGCCCGTGATGCTCCTGAAGGAAGAGACTGCTTTTAATGGCAAAGATGGAAATCGAGGGGATTTTCCAGCTGTGGAAGGGTCGGGGCTGGCTCTGCTTCATCCCTGCTGGATTTTGGTTTTCCGTCAGGGAGCCTGGAGCAGCTCCAGGCTTGGCAGGGGTCATATCCCAAATCCCATATCCCAAATGCCGGGAAGCTGCCGCCGCCCCGGCGCTCCCGCAGCCACTCGGGATGTGCTTTAATTAGGGAATGATCTGCACGGAAAGTCACTCATTCGAGCGCCTCCGATCCCAGGCTCGCGGCTCTGCTCCAAACCAGCAGAAAATCACCCAACTTTGAGGACAATTCCTGGAGGTTTTCCGGAGCTGCTGATTGGGATCAGCAGCCGTGGCCGCAGGGGCTGAGGATGGCACCGAGCGCTCGGAATGCTGCCAGTGCCATCCCGAAAGGAGCCACCGAACGAAACCACTGGGAAGGGAGATCTGGAGAAACCCTGGGACCTGCCCAGGCAGCGCTGGGGTGCGGGAATCACCCTGGGACGTGCGGGAGAATCTGGGACAGGAGATGCCCAGAGATGCTGGGATGTGCTGGGATGTGCTGGGATGTGCTGGGATGCGCTGGGATGTGCTGGGATGTGCTAGGATGTGCTGGGATGTGCTGGGATGTGCTGGGATGTGCTGGGATGTGCTAGGATGTACTGGGATGTGCTGGGATGTGCCAGGAGATGCTGGGATGCACCAGGAGATGCCCAGAGGTGCTGGGATGTGCCAGGAGATGCTCAGAGGTGCTGGGATGTGCTGGGATGTGCTGGGATGTGCTGGGATGTGCTGGGAGGTGCTGGGATGTGCCAGGAGATGCTCAGAGGTGCTGGGATGTGCTGGGATGTACTGGGATGTGTTGGGATGTGCTGGGATGTGCTGGGATGTGCTGGGATGTGCCAGGAGATGCCCAGAGGTGCTGGGATGTGCTGGGATGTACTGGGATGTGCTGGGGTGTGCCAGGAGATGCTCAGAGGTGCTGGGATGTGCTGGGATGTGCTGGGATGTGCTGGGATGTGCTGGGAGGTGCTGGGATGTGCCAGGAGATGCTCAGAGGTGCTGGGATGTGCTGGGATGTACTGGGATGTGTTGGGATGTGCTGGGATGTGCTGGGATGTGCTGGGATGTGCCAGGAGATGCCCAGAGGTGCTGGGATGTGCTGGGATGTACTGGGATGTGCTGGGGTGTGCCAGGAGATGCTCAGAGGTGCTGGGATGTGCTGGGATGTGCTGGGATGTGCTGGGATGTGCTGGGACGTGCTGGGATGTGCCAGGAGATGCCCAGAGGTGCTGGGATGTGCTGGGATGTGCTGGGATGTGCCAGGAGATGCTGGGATGTGCCAGGAGATGCCCAGAGGTGCTGGGATGTGCTGGGATATTCTGGGATGTGCCAGGAGATGCCCAGAGGCGCTGGGAAATGCTGTGTCATGCCAGGAGATGCTGGGACAAGTGGGGACACGCCAGGAATTCCCAATCCATGGGCAGAAGCAGCAGCCAGCAGCTGTGCCCACATCCCCGGAATTCTCCTCTCCAAAGCTTTTCTCACCGAACGGGGGTGGGAGGGCAGGGCTGGATTGTCTCCCTGGAATAATCCCGGGAATTTCATTCCCTTTCCACAGTGCCACATGAAAGGGTTTGTGTTCTCCTCACTGCAGAGAGGCTGGCTCCTCCAGAGACAGATCCCACATTTCCCCTCGAGGGGCCGGGTGCCTTTACCCTCCCCTTCCCGGACAATTAGGAAAAACTCCTGGGGCGATCCAGGGATGCCATTGATGGTTTAATTCTCCTCGGGAGAAGGAAAGCAGGAGATAATTGTGGCAGAAGGGGCTGATCAGGGATGTTTGGGTTCCTGTTCCAGCCATTCCCCAGGGACCCATTATGGAAATTTTTCCCCTCACTGGGAAATTGTAGAACAAGTCGGGATGAGAAGCAGCAGGGCAGGAATTTGTGTTTTAACCCAAATCCTGTGCCCTGATGTCCCTGAGCCCTGTCCCGTGAAGTCCCCAGGTCCTGTGCCAGCTCCACCCGAGCTGTGAGCATCTCACTGCCCAAAAACCTGCTGGTGACACCCCAAGGTCCTGGCAGGGCTATAAACAGTCACTGTGGGTCCAGTCTGAGGGTTGGATTAAAAATAAAAGAATGAATGGAAAAAAAATTACCCCTGGGAGCAGCAGCCCCCTCTGTGGGGTCACAGAGTCCCAGGTCACCAGGACAGGACCTGTCCCCATCCCTGCTCCAATCTGGAGCCTAATTAGGATCAAACAAACCCTCCCCCCCACAGAGAGCTGCCCCTGGATGAGCAGTGCAGAGACACCCAAATTAAGTTATTTTCCTGCCCTGTTTTATTCCAGTTTTTAATTAGGTGGCTGCTGAGATGTGGCGTGGCCCCACGTAATGGTGTCACCGCGATTTATTGGGGCTGGAGTCACTGTCACCTCCTTGTCTCCGGTCACTGATGGGTCCTACACGTCCCTGTCCCCTCCTCCTGGTGGGTACAACTTTTGCCACCTTCCCAGGGGAGGGAAACCTGCTACAAAGGGCTTTTTAAAAATAACACAAAAAAAATCCCACAAAAGAGCTGAATCCTGGGACAACACAGGGAACAATCCTGGGAACAATCCTGGGACAATCCTGGGAACAATCCTGGGGACAATCCTGGGGACAATCCTGGCACAATCCTGGCACAATCCTGGGGACAATCCTGGGGACAATCCTGGGGACAATCCTGGCACAATCCTGGGCACAATCCTGGCACAATTCTGGGGACAATCCTGGGACAATCCTGGGGACAATCCTGGGGACAATCCTGGGGACAATCCTGGCACAATCCTGGCACAACCCTGGGAACAATCCTGGACAATCCTGGCACAATCTTGGGGACAATCCTGGGACAACCCTGGCACAATCCTGGCACAATGCTGGCGACAATCCTGGGACAATCCTGGGCACAGTCCTGGCACAATCCTGGCACAATCCTGGCACAACCCTGGGGACAATCCTGGGAACAATCCTGATACAATCCTGGGAGCAACCCAGGCACAATCCTGGCACAATCTTGGGGACAATCCTGGGACAACCCTGGCACAATCCTGGCACAATGCTGGCGACAATCCTGGGACAATCCTGGGAACAATCCTGGCACAATCCTGGGGACAATCCTGGGGACAATCCTGGGACAATCCTGGAATAATCCTGGGAACAATCCTGGCACAATCCTGGGAACAATCCTGGGACAATCCTGGGAACAATCGTGGGAACAATCCTGCCACAATCCTGGGGACAATCCTGGGGACAATCCTGGGAACAATCCTGACACAATCCTGCCACAATTCCGACAGATCCCCAGAGATCTGGGATCACCAGGATGGATGAATCCCACGGCTGGGCTTTGCCTGGGATCTCCCAGAGCATCCAGGTGGGAAATGCTCATCCCGGGGAATCCTGGCCCTGGGTATCGGGGGCTGTGACTGATGAGGGAGGAATCCATCAGTAATTACACTCTGATCACTTTAGGATGATGGATGGAGGGACCGGGTTACACTGAAGGACTCGCTCCTGCCACCATCAAAGGGATTTGCTGCTTCCAAAGAGGAAAAAAGAGGAAGAGGAGGGGGAAGAAAGAGGGAAAGGAGAAGAAAAAGAGAGGGAAAGGATGCGAGGGGGAAAAGGAAAGGGGGGAAAATAAAAAGAGGAATAAAAAAGAGAAAACTCGGGGAAGGGAAGGGAAGGGAAGGGAAGGGAAGGGAAGGGAAGGGAAGGGAAGGGAAGGGAAGGGAAGGGAAGGGAAGGGAAGGGAAGGGAAGGGAAGGGAAGGGAAGGGAAGGGAAGGGAAGGGAAGGGAAGGGAAGGGAAGGGAAGGGAAGGGAAGGGAAGGGAAGGGAAGGGAAGGGAAGGGAAGGGAAGGGAAGGGAAGGGAAGGGAAGGGAAGGGAAGGGAAGGGAAGGGAGGGGAAGGGAAGGGAAGGGAAGGGAAGGGAAGGGAAGGGAAGGGAAGGGAAGGGGACTCTCAATTCTCCATTCTAGTTCATTCCCTGTCTGTGATTCCTGGCTTTTAGCAGCTCAGGGAAGACAACATGTGAAGAAAATTATATTTAAAAAAAAAATTACCAGATTCTCTTTAATTTTGCTTTGAAACGAGTTGGAGTGTGAGGAATGGCACAATAATTCATCCTGAAGATGTTGGGCACCTCGCCAGGAGGATCCTCTTCCTGCAGCGAGGAAATTTCATTAAAAATAGTTTATTTAAACTTTTTTTTTTCCTTCTTTTTTAACAGTTGTTATTTTAACCCAGAAGCCATAAAGTTCTGAGCAGCAAAAGCCTCTCTGAAGATCCCACCGTGTGAGCTCCCTCCAACGACCAGGCAAACACTTGACCCCCTATTTCCTTTTTAATCCAGAATTATTTTATCGCTCACTGCCACCAAAAAAAAAAAAAAAAAAAAAAAGGTGCTAAGTAGTCATTTATTAACAGTTCTAAGTATCATTAGGTAGAAAGATGTGGTAAAATATGGATTAGAGCGGGAAGAGCGGAGGATGCGAGTGCCATTTTTCCTGTTCAGCGTTGTCATTACACATCCCGGCGTGCCGGATCACAGCCATGATTAGTGGCATCAAATGACTCCTGAAAAATGATTATGTGCCATTAAAACCATCAGTCTGGCTGAAAGCAGCACAAACAAATGGCCGTGCCGGGCATGAGGCAGCAGCAAAGGCTGCGGGATGTGCCGGGAATCCCGAGCTCTGGGTTGGGGGGCGGGATGAGGGGATGGGGATCCCACAGGGGGACACTGAGGGGTCCTGGAGAGGGGATGGGGGCAGCCATGGGGGGGGAAGGGGGGATCTGGTGGGTCCCACACCGCAGGTTGGGGTTTGGGGGTGCCCCACTGCAGGTTCCTCTTTCCCTTTCAGCAGCTGTAGGTCTGGAATGGGGCCTGGGGACTGTCCCCACCCTGGAAAAGGTGACCTCAGCCACCCCCTGCAAGGGCTGTGGGATCAGCTCCACCACCCCAAACCCTGCAAGGGCTGTGGGATCAGCTCCACCAGCCCAAACCCTGCAAGGGCTGTGGGATCAGCTCCACCAGCCCAAACCCTGCAAGGGCTGTGGGATCAGCTCCTCCACCCCAAACCATCATCCCAACCCACCGCTCCCAAATCCCCATCACCCCAGATCTGTCACCCCCAACCCATGACCCCAATCACTCATCCCAAACCATGACCCCAATCACTCATCCCAAACCATGACCCCAACCCACTGCTCCCAAATCCCTGCCACCCCAAATCTGTCACCCCAGCTCTGTAACCCCAACCCATGACCCCAATCATTCATCCCAACCCATCATCCCAGTCCCATATTCCCAGCCAATCAGCCCAAACTCATCATCCCAAACCCATCACCCCAGATCCATCACCCCAGATCTGTGATCCCAACCCATGACCCCAATCATTCATCCCAAACCATGACCCCAACCCACTGCTCCCAAATCGCCATCACCCCGGATCCATCATCCCAACCCATGACCCCAACACATGACCCCAATCATTCATCCCAGTCCCATAGGCCCAGACAATCACCCCAAATCCATCACCCCAAACCCATCATCCCAAACCCACCATCTCAAACCCATCACCCCAAATCCATCACCCCAAACCCATCACCCCAAACCCATCATTCCAAACCCATCACCCCAAACCCATCACCCCAAACCCATCATTCCAAACCCATCACCCCAAACCCATCATCCCAAACCCATCACTCCAAACCCATCTCCCCATCTCCATCACCCCAACAACGACCCCAACCCCTCAGCCCATCCCAGCCCTGTGCCCATGCCGTGCCAGCCACTTCCAGCCCTTCACCCCCTGCTGTTTCTGCTTTCTGAGGACATAAATCCGGTTAGTCCTTCCAAGGAAGTGAAATCCAAATGTCACATCTGCGGAGACGGCTCAATCGAGGGTATTGATTGTCACGGAGAATATTCGCACTTCATTCACCTACTTAGTCCCTTCCCCCAGGCACACAGGAATTCATCAAACCTTGTCACACCACATAATAATACTTGTTCCCAGGTGTTGTCACAGCAGCTCAGACTTCCTCCAGCCTTCCTGGGCAAGCAGGAATTTAGGGAAGAAAGGATTCGCCAGCAGAACAGAAGTGACGGTGCTGAGATGTGAATTAACCCTGTGGCAGCCGAGGGAGACTCGAGCCCCTCCCCGTGCCCATGCAGAGACTGCTCAGGCTCGTTTCCAGCTCCTTGGGGTTTTTGGTGACGGGAATGAAATTAAGTTGGGGAGAAAAGACGTTTTCCCATTGTTTGGAGCCTTTTATTGACGTGTCTGCACTGCCTTTGAACCTTTTGGAGCAGAGCAGGGACGTGGCTGCTCCTCTTTGCAGGGAAGGAAATAGAAGCGGGAAGGAGAATTGGAGAGGGAAAGGCTGAATGAGGAGAGAGGCTCAGGGTGGTCCCTGCAGGGCTGTGGAGGCTGCAAGGCCTCACTGGGGTGAGCAGGATGCTGGTGGGGTGAGCCTGAACCCCCACAGGGACCCACAGAAAGGAACAGGGTCACACTGGCACATCTGGTGTCATTGTCCCCAACCCCGGAGCTCTTCCATGTGTCCTCTGTCCCCGGACCGCGTGGGTGGTGGCAGTCACCAGCCCTCGCCTTCTGCTTGAGATAAATTGGAAGCAGGAGCGGCTGCCCCTGAGCCACGTTTATTATTCATATTATTTGTGCGCTGATCTGATTCCGTGTAATGATTTAATCTGTTAATGGCCCCTGATTCAATCGCTCCTCTCCCGTTAATCTCCTCTTGCCATTTGCACCTGATTTCCTGATTTTTCTGACGGGGTTTTGGCAGCCGAGGGTCGGGTTTGCAGCTTTCCACGGGCACGGTGCCACGGCAGGTCACCCAGGGGCTGGGACGGGATTCTGCAGAGCCACGGCAGGGAGCGGGGAGGGGGAGGAAGAGGAGGAGGCAGCAGATCCCTCCTAAGGGAAACGTCTTGAGGCTGCACAAACCCGGAGATCCTGAGGGCATCAGGGCATGTCCCAGCTCCAGCACCATCCCAGACACCACAGGACACAGAGGGTGAAGGTGCTGGATGGGAGAAGCTGTTCCTTTCCTGGGAAAGCTCCTGGCATGCCGGTCTGCATCCAGTCTCGGGACAGGGTGATCCTGATCCCTGCATCCATCCCAGGGACAGGGTGATTCTGGTGCCTGCATCCCACCCCAGGGACAGGGTGATGCTGATCCCTGCATTTCATCCCAGAGATGGAGTGATCCTGATCCCTGCATCCCATCCCAGGGACAGGGTGATCCCTGCATCCCATCCCAGGGACAGGGTGATCCTGATCTCTGAATCCCATCCCAGGGACAGGGTGATCCTGATCCCTGCATCCCATCCAGGGACTGGGTGATCCTGTCCCTCTATCCCACCCCAGTAACAGAGTGATACTGGTCCCTGTATCCCACCCCAGTGACACAGCTGTGCTCGTCCCCTGCCTGTGATATTGCCATTCCCCCCTCGCGCTGCCAGGCTCCCCGGGCTGATTTATGGAAGCACAAGGATGCAATCAAGGCCCGGGCCCCCGAGGACGCGGCGGCGGCGGCGGCTCCGCTGCGCTCGGCCCGGGCGCTGAATGCCAATGGGGAGCGGGGCCGGGCCGGGCAGGGCCCGCAGGGAAGATGGATATCTCTGCACCTGAAGATGCTCCAGGCAGGGCTGCAGGAGCGGAATGTGCTCCTGTTAATGGCAATGTGTGTCAGCAGAGGGGACGCGCTGCATCCATAACGCTGGTGACAAATGCCACCCCTCCGGGCACGAGCCCCCGAGGCAAAGCAAATATCTCCCTGCAAAGACAACACCAGGATTTGTCACCAGCTCCTGGGAAGGCGCCAGAACCGCGGAGCCTTTGCCTTCGCCTCTGGGGAGCCCTGGGCACCCCGCTCTGCCCCTCTCCTGTCCCCGCGCTCCAGCCCCGAGCTGCGATTCCCGGCGGCGACCCCCGGTCCGTGCCGGCTCCTCTCGCCTGACGTGAGCTGATTTTGGGAGGCAGTGGGTGGCGAGGGAGTACAGCTGCCGCTAAGTTATCCAAACGATTTATCTTAAGATTCATCCAGAATTCATGGCGCGGGAGCCTGGGCCGTGTCGGCCGTTAATATTCATGCGGATTTGGAGCGGCGTTAATCACCGGCGCTGACAATTGGCACTTCCCTTAATTGCCCGTGCAGCCGGCTCTGCCCGCCGGGTCCCTCCTGCTCGGCCCCCCCGGGATGGCTTCAGGGTCACACAATGTCCCCGCCTGCCTTTTTGTCCCCGTCTTGGTGTGGCACAAGGCGCCGCTCGGAGCATCCCCAGCGCTCGGGGTGAGCATCGCTGCACCCACAGCAGAGCTCAGGGGCCTGGCGCGTCCCCGGGGGCTGTCCCTGTCCTCTGATGGCTCATCCCAGCGCGGGGACACGGATCTGGATCCCGCCGGAGCTGTGCCCTCGCTGCCGCCGTCCCCGCGGTTGGTGGAGCATCCCCAGGGTGACATTGCTGCACCCACGGCGGAGCTCAGGGGGCTGGATCCCGGGACATCCACCCCCGGGGGTCTCCCCATCCTCCCACGGCTAATTCCACCGTGGGGACACGGATCTGGATGCCAGCAGAGCTCTGCCCGCTGTGCCTGAGGCTGGTGGAGCATCCCCAGCCCCGCGGGGTGGGCACTCCTCGAGCAGCTCCCACCCATCCTGGATCTTCCACATCCATCCCCGGGGCTCTCCCACTCCTCTCACGGTGTGGAGACGGCTCCGGAGCCGGCCGAGCTGTGGCCTGGCTGCCAGCCCGCCGGCTGCCGCCGTGGCTGGCGTTACCTGTCACCGCTGTCACTCCGCTCCCATCCCGCCAGCTGCCACGGCGCGCCCGTGGAATAACAATGAGGATCCGGGAGCTGCAGCGCTCGGGGCCACCTCGCCGAGACCCCCGGGGATGGGGGACAGCGTGTGCCACGGGCAGGGGTGGCAGCTGTCCCCAGAGAGGCGCTGAGAGCCGCTCTCAGTGAGAGGTGCGACATAGAGGTGTCACCAGCACGTGTGGCCTCCGTGTCCCCCGGCAGGACACAGCCACGAGGACACTTCTGAGGTCACTTCCATCCTCTTGGGGCCGTGCACCCCGAAAACCAACATCGGGAAACAGCACGCGGGGCTGGGACCCCCCGATCTCTCTCATCCATCCCCCTGCAGAGCCAAAGTAACCCCAAAAAAACCTCAAATCCCCCTCCCCACAAAGCCCAGAGCCCCCTCTCGCCGCTGCGGCTCTGGGCGGGTTTCAGCTGTCCTCGCGCTGTAATTGTCCTAATTAGATCGACAGATTTTGATGAAGGTTTCACAAGGAAAAGAAAGCAGGGAGGCAGGAGGAGATAATGGAATCGCAGATGACATTCCCATCACCCAGCCTCTCCCACAGCCGCTGCTGCAGCCCGGTCGGAAAATTATGCGTGAGGGGGGAGGAAAATTACCATAATCTTCCTCTGCAGGATGACACCAAATTCGGCTGGAGCCGAGAGGGGTGACAGCAGCCGCTCTGTCCTCACCCGCCGGTGCCACCAGGGATGTCACCCATCCGTGTCACACTCTGCCAGCTCTGTGTCCCACGGTGCCAGCACCCACCGGGGTGTTCTGGGCCCGTCTGGGACTGCACCCCCTCCTCCAGCACCCATGGGTGGGGGTCTCCCTGCATCCCATCAGGTCCTGGATGTGTCAGGTGTCACCGCTGGGTCACTGCCGGTGATATCGGGACATCAGGGGGATGTGTGAGGGACACCACACGGGGACAGGACCTGCCAGCCTGTGTCCCCAGCCAGGGCAGATCCCCCCTCCAAATGTTTTGGGGGGCTGTGAGAAGCTGGAGGCAAAGCAGGAGCCGCTCCCCGCCCGGGTGCTGCTCCTGGCTCCTGTCTGGATGTTCTGCCCGGGCAGGATCCAACCTAACCCATCCCTAATTAAAAAATATATCTGTATTCCAGATAAACAGTGCCCGATGCCTGCAGGGAAACTTCCAGCCCAGTTATCTTTCTTTTCCCTGCTCTGGCCACACCACGATGCCAACACTGAACTCAATTCCTCCCCCCAGGACATTTCCCCAGCCCTGTGCTCCCCCTTCCCCAAATTTGTGCCTCCTTTCCAGGGCATTTCCATGAAAACAGGCGCTTTGTTCCTTGGGATTCCTCTGCCTGTCCCCCCCTCGGCCTGAACCTGCCTTTGTCCTCCACAAACACGGAACAAAAGGGGAAGAGATGGAGAAAATAAGAGAGAGCCTCCGAACGGGCAGGTTCGGGCCCCGAATTGCCCATGAAGCTCCGGCTGCTCGGTGCTGATGGATGGGGTGGGGGAGCCGCGTTAGGAGCGGATTGATCGGCAGCGCTGCCGGGGAGATCTGAGCCAGGAGGAAAATGAGAGTGGAAGGGGAAAGAAGGAGGAAATAGGGAGAGACTGGGGAGAGATTCCTGTCCCTGGTAGTGATAAATGCTGCCGCGCACGGCAGAGAGGGCAATCCACCTTTCTCCTCTGCACTGGGGGGAGAAATTCCGGTAAACTGGGGGGAGAAATCAATTCCTGCTGCAGTTTGTGCCCCGAATCTCCAGTGCACGTGTCCTGTCGTGTCTCCTGTTCCTTCTGCCAGCTTCCACCTCCTCCTGCCGGCACAGCCGCTGTTCCGAGGGGCACGGGAAGAACAAACCAGTGCCAGGGCACACGCTGCTCTGTGGGACACGTGCTGGGGAGAATTCGGGGGGATTCCTTCCTGGAAGGGTGGTCTGATATTGAAAAGGAGGTTCGGAGTGTCCATCCTTGGAGGTGGCACTCAGAGATCTGGTTTGGGGACAAGGTGGGGATGGGGCACAGCTTGGATTCAGCCCTGGATGTCTTTTCCAGCCTGGATGATCCTGGGATTCTGTCGGGCACTGGGATTCACAGCCCCTTCTGCCACATCCCGGTCACTCGTGTCCCCAGCTGGCGCCTCTGGGCCCAGTCTGGGGCTCAGCACCCGTGGGATGTCCCTGCTCCCCAGGACAGGGCCACCCCCCATCCCCCAGCCTGTGTGGGACCCCAAAACTGAGAGTGGCCAGAATCCTGGAACGGTTTGGGTTGGAAGGACCCTGAAGCTCATCCCGGGGCAGGAGATGTGGGCAGGGACAGCTCCCACCATCCCAGGCTGCTCCCAGCCACATCCAGCCTGGCCTTGCCCTCCTTTCCCTCTCCTCGCTGGGTGGGGGGCACTGGCAGCTGCCCCAGGGACCCCCCTCTTCCCATCCCAGCCCCAAAGCTTCTGTTGGCCCCATTAAGGACGGGATAATTATTGATAAGTGACCCACGGCAGCCCTCGGGTGCCGGAGCTTCCTCCCCTTCCAGCCTCCGGCTCTGTCTGCCCCGGGATCCGGGGATGGAGAAATACAGGGGGGAAAAAAAAGAAAAAAAAAAAAGAAAATTGTTTTGTTTTGTTTGTTTTTGTTTTATTTTTTAATGATCATTCCCTGCCGCCCCTCCACCCCGCAGCTTGGAAATTGGGATGGATTTGGAATCTCGTTTTTCCTCCATGGACTCGCAGCTCCCGGAGCCTTCGGAGATGCTGAGGAAGAGGAGGAGGAGGAGGAAGGATGGGGAGGGTCCTCACTGCCCTGTCCACCAAACCCCACACCAAGGGGCTTCACGACACCCCCAAACCACGAGGTTTTGATCCTTTCACGGCGCTTCCCGAGCAGAATCCGAAGGATTTTTTAATCTAAGACTGGCAGTCGGAGGGTGAATTAAGGCCGTTAATTGAATTTCCTCCGGCGGCGGAGCCGGGCCGGGGGGAGGCGGCAGGAAACGCATTTCATGTCTTGGAAAAGCTGCGGATTCCGAACGTGGTGGGGTTTGGGGTTGGAATTTTTTAATTTTTTTTTTTTAATTTCTTTTTTTTTTTTTAATTTAAAGTCGGTCGTAAAAGGAGCCTGACTTTGAGGAGCTAATGAGTCTCATGAATTATTTTTGTTGATTTAGGCACCCACTCGGCTTTAAATATTGTTAATAAAGGAAAAGTGATTCCTTTCCCTGGGAAGGGTGGGAATGCCGCTGCTCCGGGGGTGCAGGGAGGGGGACAGGAACCCCCTGCCCCACACTCAGCCCCTTCCCAAGCTGCATTTTGGGGGACAAATGGGTGGATTGGTTGGAATTCCAGAGGGTCGTGGTCAGTGGCTCAGAGTCCTGATGGACCCCTGAGGGTCCTTACAGGGACCAGGGTTAATTTATATCTTCATTAACGACACAAATGAAGACACGGAATGGTTTGGGTGGGAACAGACCCTAAACTCACCCAATTCCACTATCCCAGGCTGCTCCAAAACGCCCAGCCCGGCCTTGGACACCTCCAGGGATGTGGCACGGAGTGGAACGGGGTGAGCCTTAACCCTCCCAACCCGAATCATTCCACGATCCCACAAAAACCCGGGGATTTTGGGGTGCCTGGAGGGTGCCCCAGCCCCCCTCGGCATCAGCATTCAGAGCTGGTGCCAAAGCGGGCACTTTCCATGCCGATTTAGTTTTATTGTTATGCCAAAAGCTTTAATTCGGGGCTGTCGTCCTCCCGCGCCGCTGATTTACGCTGCCAGGGGTTTAATTACACCATTCAGCATTTCTTAAAACATGAAAAACCGCTCGAGTTTGGGAGCAATTAAAAGGCAGCGGAGTAGATCAGCCCATCAGAGAGGAGATAAGTAAATCAAACAATTAAAAAGCTCGTTTGGTGGCGAGGGAGAAGCGTCCCACCCCAAAATCATCTCCTGGGTGGGAGCCAGCTCCGGGGTGCACCCCAGTAACCGGGTTTGGGTGATACTGGGAGATACTGGGGGGGATTGTGACCTCATCCAGCATCCCCAAAAATCCACCTAGGGCTGGGCAGGATGGGATGGGGATGGGATCAATGGGATCAATGGGATCAATGGGATGGGATGGGATGGGATGGGATGGGATGGGATGGGATGGGATGGGATGGGATGCGATGGGATGGGATGGGATGGGATGGGATGGGATGGGATGGGATGGGGATGGGATGGGATGGGGATGGGATGGGATGGGGATGGGGATGGGATGGGATGGGATGGGATGGGATGGGATCAATGGGATGGGATGGGATGGGATGGGATGGGATGGGATGGGATGGGATGGGAATGCGGATGGGATGGGGATGGGATGGGATGGGGATGGGATGGGATGGGGATGGGGATGGGATGGGATGGGATGGGATGGGATGGGATGGGATGGGATGGGATGGGATGGGATGGGATGGGATGGGATGGGATGGGATGGGATGGGGATGGGATGGGATGGGATGGGATGGGATGGGATGGGATCAATGGGATGGGATGGGATGGGATGGGATGGGATGGGATGGGATGGGATGGGATGGGATGGGATGGGATGGGATGGGATGGGATGGGATGGGATGGGATGGGATGGGATGGGATGGGATGGGATGGGATGGGATGGGGATGAGGACGAGGATGAGGATGGGATGGGGATGGGAACAGTGACAGTGACAGTGACAGTATGGCGTTCTTGCCCCTCGCCACTCATCCCCGAGGATTCCGCCCGATTTTGGGGTGGTTTGCACGGCTTTTCAGCGGGATCGAAGCTCTCTCTTGTGGCAGAACCGCTCCATTACAGCCCTGCCCGGGCTGTCGAGCCCCAGCATCTCCCGGGGCTCGCTGGAGCGGGGCTGGGACGGGATTTTAGACGGATCATCCCCCCGAGAGCCTCTGAGGCTCGGCAAACCGCGAGCAGCCCGCCCTGCTCGCCGTGCCCGGCTGGCTCTGGGATGCTGGAAGTGGCCACAATTCGCCCCGCAGCCTCCCCCGCTCGCCCTGGGGCTGAGCCCCCACCAATCCACCGCCGGTCCCGCCGCCACCACCGCCATCCGCAGATTTTTGTCCCCCGCCCGCGCCGTAGGAAACGAACGGGCGGATGCGGAAGTGCCGCGCTCATTTCCGGTTCGTGCGCAGCGGCGGCGGCTGAACGGTGATGGCCGGGGGGACCGGGGGGAGGCCTGCGGGGATCCGCCGCCATCCGCGGCCTCACGGCACCGGGCAGCCCCGGGGCGGGCTGAGGGGAGGAGGGGGCGCGGGGGGACCCGATGGCGAGCGGGGGGCGCGATGGGCGGGGGGCTGCGCTGACACCGTCTTGGCTCGTTTGTACCGCAGGTTGGAGCTGTCGGAGCCGAGCTGGAACCATGGTGAGGGCCGGGGGGCTGCGAGGGGTCCCCGGGGCTGAGGGAGGGGAGGGTGGGGGTCCCTGGAGGGGAGTGAGGGGTGGGTTTTGGGGTCTCTGGAGGGGAGGTTTTGGGGATCCCTGGAGGAGAGGGAGGGGTGGTTTTGGGGGTCCCTGGAGGTGTGGTTTTGGGGTCCATGGAGGTAAGAGAGAGGTGGTTTTGGGGGTCTCTGGAGGGGTGGTTTTGGGGGTCCCTGGAGGGGAGGGAGGGGTGGTTTTGGGGGTTCCTGAGGGGAGGTTTTGGGGTTCCTGGAGGGGAGGGAGGGGTAGTTTTTGGGGTCCCTGGAGGGGCGGTTTTGGGGGTCCCTGGAGGGGAGGGAGAGGTGGTTTTGGGGGTCCCTGGAGGGGAGGGAGGGGTGGTTTTTGGAGTCTCTGGAGGGGCGGTTTTGAGGGTCCCTGGAGGGGAGGGAGGGGTGGTTTTTGGGGTCTCTGGAGGGGCGGTTTTGGGGGTCCCTGGAGGGGAGAGAGAGGTGGTTTTGGGGGTCTCTGGAGGGGAGGGAGGGGTGGTTTTGGGGGTCCCTGGTTTGCCAGGTTGTGGGCCGTGTGGAATGGGGGTCTCGGTGAGCAGGGGGTGTTCTGTGTGCAGAGCATGAGCTTGGGGCAGAGAGCACATCCCTGGAAATGCTGCAGGCCTGGAGGGTGTCCCTGCCCATGGCACGGGGTGGAGCTGGGTGAACTTTGGGGTCCCTTCCAACCTGAAGCATTCCACGAGTTTGTGTTTGGCTTTGCAGCCTCGCAAGATTGAGGAGATCAAGGATTTCCTGCTGACGGCGCGGCGGAAGGACGCCAAGTGTGAGTGGGGGTCCCTGGATGCTCCAGCACACGTCCCTGGGGACACTGAGGGGCTCCTTGGCTTGGGAATGCCGAGGGATCGGGGTGACCTGGTGTGGCTGTGACCGAGGTCACTCCTGGGGACAGAAGGACTGCATTGGGGTCTCTCTTCCCAGCTGTGCATCTTGCCCTGGGGTGTTCAGACAAACCCCAGCTGCAGCTCCTGGAAGCAATTCCCAAATCCCCCCCGGCTCTATCAGATGCCGTGTTGAATGTTGGGAGTTCTGTCCTGACGGGTGATTCATCATCCTCAACGGCAGATTTCTGTTGCCGCCACAAAATGAGGATAATTGAGACAAAGCGCTGCCTTGTCTCACTGTTCAACAACACGGGAAGAGTTTTCTGTCTTCTCCCGCTTGTTTGGATCTGGCTGTCACAGGATCCCTCGGGAATGTTTTGGTGTGGGCGGGAAGGGAGAGTCGAGCACTGAGAGCCCTCAAGGAGCTTTTTCCTCCTGATCTCACTCCGGAACTGGAGTGTTGTGCACGGGGAAGGGAGTGGGTTGCATTTCCCAGGGGTGACATTGGGGTGTCCCTGCTGTCCCCTCCACCCCACAGCTGTCAAGATCAAGAAGAACAAGGACAATGTGAAGTTCAAGGTGCGCTGCAGCCGGTACCTCTACACCTTGGTCATCACTGACAAGGAGAAGGCTGAGAAGCTGAAGCAGTCCCTGCCCCCAGGTATCCAGGGAATCTCGTGTTGGATGTTTGGGACTGAGAGGGACCCTTCCTGTCCCTGGTGTCACCACCAGTGCCGTGCCTGGGTCAGTGCTGGGTGCTCCAGGCATCCTTTCCATGTCCTCTCTCTCCTCTCCAGGTCTGGCCGTGAAGGAGCTGAAGTGAGCCGGGATCAGCCGTTGGATTCTCCGTTTGTTAAAATAAATAAAAACCCGTTTCTGGTGTTACGTTTGGTGTTTCACAATTTGCTGTTGCTTTCCTTGGGGCCACTGCAGGGGTCTCAGAGCCACTCTGGGGGTCCTGGGGCTGGTGTTGCTCCTGGCAGAGGGGTCAGGGACGGGTTCTGGTCTCTGCAGGCACCAGGGAGTCACCGGACCTGGGGCTCCCTCCTTGCTCCTGGGTGGCCTTGGGGTGACAGCTGGGGACGGGACCTGTGGGACGTGGGGCTGGCACAGGGGGCCACCAGCATGTCCTTAGCACAGTGTCCTCAATAGCAGGGGCTGACAGGGTGTGGTGTCCCTATAGCAGGAGATTTGGGGTGCAGTGTCCCTATAGCAGGTTTGGGGTGTGGTGCCCCTATAACAGGAGGTTTGGGATGTGGTGCCCCGCAGATTTGGGGTGTAGTACCTCTATAGTAGGAAGTTTGGGGTGCAGTGTCCCTCTAGCAGGATATTTGGGGAGCAGTGCCACTGTAGCAGGAGGTTTGGGGTGCAGTGTCCCTCTAGCAGGATATTTGGGGAGCAGTGCCACTGTATCAGGAGCTTTGGGGTGTGGTGCCCCTATCGCAGGAGGTTTGGGGTGCAGTGCCGCTCTAGCAGGATATTTGGGGTGTGGTGCCCCTATATCAGGAGGTTTGGGGTGCAGTGTCCCTCTAGCAGGAGATTGGGATGCAGTGCTCCTATAGCAGGAGGTTTGGGGAGCAGTGTCCCTATAGCAGGATAGTTGGGGAGCAGTGCCACTGTATCAGGAGGTTTGGGGTGTGGTGCCCCTCTAGCAGGATATTTGGGGTGCGGTGCCCTTGTATCAATAGGTTTGGGGTTCAGTGCCCCTGTATCAATAGGTTTGGGGTGCAGTGTCCCTTTAGCAGGAGGTTGGGATGCAGTGCTCCTATAGCAGGAGGTTTAGGGTGCGGAGCTCCTGTATCAATAGGTTTGGGGTGCAGTGCCCCTGTATCAGAGCGCGCTGTCCCGCTGGCAGCGCTGTCCGTGACCCCGCGGGCAGCGCTGCGCTGTCGAGCGCTCCAGCCCGGAGGGGCGGGGCGGGGCGCGGGGCGGGCCGGGGGCCGGTACCGGTGGGTTGGTCCCGGGGCGTGTCCGGGGCGGGCGGGCAGAGCCCGCGGCGTGGCGGCACCGCCGCCCCCCGCCCGGCAGCGCGGCGACCCCGGCCCGCCATGGGGCCCGCCCGCGCCGATTACCTGGCGCCCTGGTGGGCGGCCTGGCTGCACGGGCTCCCGCACCGCGGCCCGCACCTACAGCCCGTACCCAGCACCTTCCGCCCGCAGGACCCCGACTACCAGCAGGTACCGGCCCGGGACCCCCGCTCTGTCCCCGGGCTCTCCCCGCGCCGGGTCCCGCTCGCCCCGCGCCCCCCGCGCCGCTCGCCGGCAGCGCCCGGAGCCAGCTCTGATCTCACGGCGCACAAAGCGCCTTTCATCGCCCGGCCCCCCCTCCTCGGGCCAGCCGGCACCGGCACCCCCGGCCCCGCCGCTCCCCTCCCGGCCTCTCCGCTTGCTTTGGTTCTGCCGAGCCCCTGCCCCGCGCTCCCGGAGCCGCCCCGGTGTCCCGGGGCACGGCCCGCCGTGATCCCTAAGTGGGGAGGGGGGACAGAGCCGGGGTCCCGGTGCTCCAACATCCCGGCAAGGGGCGGCTGCACCCCCGGCTCGGCCCCCGCGGTTTGGGGGCCCTGCGTGGGAATGGGGACAGGGATGGGGACAGGGATGGGGACAGGGACATTTCCTCTTCCGCACGTGACAGTCCCGTGGGGCTCTGAACGCGGCCGCATCCCAGCCACACCAGCGGGTCACGGTCTGCTGACTGTCCCCTCTTTCCTTCCAGTCGCTGCTTTTCCTGGGCTTGGTGGCCGCCGTGTGCCTCGGCCTCAACCTCCTCTTCCTCATCGTCTACTTGATCTGCCTGTGCTGCTGCAAGAGGGACCAGGACCCCGAGACCAAGCGGCCGCACTCGTGTTGTGTCACCTGGATGGCCGTCACCGCCGGGCTCATCTGCTGGTGAGGACGGGGACAGGGACCTGGTGCTGTCCCCCTGTCACCGAGGGGACTCTGCGCTCCAGCCACGAGTCGCTTTAATTAGATCTGTGCAATTAAATGTGCTCCATCCCTGCCTCCTCCCGTGCAGCTGCTGGGGCAGCCCCAGGGACCAGCTGCGGGCCAGCCCCAGCCCCGTCCCCGTCACGGCTGTGCCGCCTTCCCGGCTAATCCTGGGCGGGAGCGTGGCCGGTCGCTAATCCCAGCCCAGAGCAGATGGCAGGCAGCAGCGTGACCCAGCTGGCAGGTCCCTTGTGCCCGACCTTAATTGCAACCACAACAATTAGACAAGGGGACGCTTCTTCACCCAGCACCTCTCTGGGGGCTGTCCAAGCCCACCCCGGTTCGGGGCAGCCGTGGCTGGGGGGACCCCCAGGGCAGCCATCCCGAGTGTCCCCCGGCAGTGCTGGCCTGGAGGGGAGCAGGATGGGCCACGGGCCCCTTTGGCTGCCTGGCCACGACCCTCGCTCCAGACAAAGGGGCTGCTTTGCCGGGGCGGAGCGAGATGGCTGCCTGGGAGCGGGGAAACTGGGAGACAGGGAAACGGCATTAATGAGCTCAGAGAGCTCCCCCCAGCCCCCCCACCACGGCAGGGGGCCGCTCTGCAGCTCATGGGGGCTGTGAGCTCCCCCAGCAGCCTGTTGGTGGCCATCCAAGGGTTATTGGTGGCTATTAGCTGACCAGTGTCTCGGTTGTACCGGGGTTTGGCAAGCTCTGTGCGCACCGACCACATGTGGGCATGTGTCTGGCCAGGACACAGCCCTGGGCACCTCTATCCTCGGAGCCAGCTCTGAAATCCATCCCAGCTCCATGGGGAGCTCTGCAGCAGCTGCAGGGAGCTCGCCACGGGGCCTGGAGCCGAAGCTTTAATCGGGAGCCACGGCGCTTCCAGCGGATTCCCCTAATCTGCTTGGCCCAGCCCCTCCGCCCTCAATCTCTCAGGGTTTGGCAGGAGGAGCTTCCGAGCCACCATGCCCAGGGAGCAGCTCTGGCTGTCCCCAGGCCCCTGGCACCAGCAGGAGCAGGTTCCCATCATGGTGCTGTCTCTGCCCTGCCGTTGGTGGGCTGTCCCCCAAAAGCAGGGTGCTCCAGGGAGTGTCCCCTGTGCAGCCAGGGTGACCGTGTCCCTCCCCTCTCACCGGGGTCCCCTCTGTGCCCACAGCGCGGCCGTCGGTGTCGGCTTCTATGGGAACAGCGAGACCAACGACGGCGTTTTCCAGCTGCTCTATGCCCTGGACCACGCCAACCAGACCCTCACTGGCATCGACTCCCTGGTAGGGCCCCCAGGGTGCATCAATCCCCTGCTCTGGGTTTGGTTCAAGCAGGGAGGGACGTCCGGCCGCTCCGGCCGAGCCCTCGGGGTGGCTGTGCTGTGCCCAGCGCGGGAGGGTGACGTCACCCCACAGAATGGGACCTTTGTGGCCCAGCAGGGCCGGGCCGGGGCCATGGCAGGGCTGTTCTGAGGATGGGCACAGCTTGGGTTGGGGTGGAGCTGCTCTCCTGGAGAAAGCATTCCAGGCATGGGGCACATGGGTGCTGACCATCTGGGGACTGACCATCCCAGAACTGACCATCCCTGTGGCTGCAGGTTGCCAGCACCACGCTGCAGATGCAGGGAGGGCTGGAGCAGCACCTGGCACGGCTGAACGAGCTCTTGGCCTCGCGGGGGGATTACGTGCAGACCCTCAAGTTCACCCAGCAGCTGGCCGGCAGCATCGTCCTGCAGCTGCAGGGGCTGCCAGCCTGGCGGGGTGTCAGCGCTGAGCTCACCGAGCTGTCGGGACAGGTCGCCTATGTCGAGTATTACCGGTGAGGTCCCGCATTCCTGGGCGTGTCTCAGCGGGGTGGGGAGGTGGCCGAGTGTGACAGAGCCTTCCTCCACACCCAGGTGGTTGGCTTACCTGCTCTTCTTCATCCTCGTCCTCACCGTCTGCCTGCTGGCCTGCCTGGGGCTGGCCAAGCACTCCCGCTGCCTGCTGGTCATGTGAGTACCCTGGGATGTTCTCGGGGGGCTCCTGGGGACCCCCAGCCATGCTCCCCACTCGTGCTCCCCGCTCTCCCTGCAGGATGCTGTGCTGTGGGCTGCTCATGCTGGTCCTCAGCTGGGCCTCCATGGCCGTGGACACGGCGGCCGCGGTGGTGAGTGGGGCAGGAGGGGAGGGAAGGGCTGTGCCCAGCTCTGTGGGCATCAGTGATGTCCCTCTGTCCCCACAGGGCACCAGCGACTTCTGCGTGGCCCCGGACAAGTTCATCATGAACCAGACAGAGGATGAGATCAGCGCAGGTGAGAGCTGCCTGGGGGGTGGAGGGGAGCACAGGCAGGACCCCAAAACCCACCTGGAGGTCTGGTTCCCCCCCACAACTCCCTGTGCCCCGGGGTGCTCCTGTTGATGTTCCCATTCTCTCTGCAGAGGTGGTTCATTATTACCTGTACTGTGACCAGAGCCTGAGCAGCCCCTTCCAGCAGGTACAGGGGGGTGGGCACCCCGCTTGGTGCTGCCTGGGACTGGGGGGGGTCTGTGACTGCTCCCCACTCCCCCCTGCAGGCTCTCACCGTGTTCCAGCGCTCGCTGACCACTATGCAGATCCAGATCCAGGGGCTCATCCAGTATGCACTGCCCCTCTTCCCAACAGCTGAGGTACAGGAGTGGGGAGCAGGGCATCCCCATCCCTCCTTCTGCTCCCCAGAGCTGCCTGACCCCCCCTTTTTTCACAGAAAGACCTGCTGGGAGTCCAGCAGCTCCTCAACTCCTCAGAGACCAGCCTGCACCAGCTGACAGCCCTGCTGGACTGCCGGGGGCTGCACAAGGTGAGGGGGGGCTGAGTGGGGACCAGCTCTGGGGTCCCCCTGCGGTGCCACCAGCGCTGTCCTGCCCGTGTCCTACCAGGATTACCTGGATGGCCTCATTGGGATCTGCTACGACGGCGTGGAGGGGCTGCTCTACCTCGGGCTCTTCTCCCTGCTGGCAGCCGCCGCCTTCTCCACCGTGATCTGCGCGGCCCCGCGCGCCTGGAAGCAGCTGGCAGGGCGGTGGGTGTGCCCCGAGACCCCTGCCCTCCCCATGGGCACAGACACCCCCACCTGTGGCACCCGGTGCCAGCACCTTGTCCCCCCCACAGGGACCGGGACTACGATGACATGGACGAGGAGGATCCCTTCAACCCCCAGGCTCGGCGCATCGCCACGCACCGCCCGCCGCGGGGGCAGCTGCGCAGCTTCTGCAGCTACAGCAGCAGCCTGGGCAGCCAGAGCAGCCTGCACCCCCCGGCACAGACCGTGTCCAACGCCCCCGTCTCCGAGTACATGTGAGACCCCCGAGCCCCCGCCGCGGCCTGGGAGCTGTGCTGGGCTCAGGGGGTGACGGGGGTCTCGCTGTCCCCCCCAGGAACCAGGCCGTGCTCTTTGGAGGGAACCCCCGCTATGAGAACGTGCCCCTCATCGGCAGAGGCTCTCCTCCCCCCACGGTACGATGGTGACCGAGCCAAATCCTTGTGACACCCCGGGGGAGTCACCTTGGGCAGCTGCTCTGGGTCACTGAGAGCTGCTGGTGGGGTGGGACAGGAGATCCTGGTCCCCCTGCCCGGTTCTAACCCAGCCACACGCTGGGGGACACCACAATAACCCTCCCCTCCCTCCCTTCCCTGTGTTTCCTCTCCATCCTGGCTCTCAGAGGACGCTCCTCGCAGTCTCTTCCTTCACGTTCCCATTTCCCTGCTCGTTTAATCCTGCCCTGTCTGGTATTGCTACTTTATTTTTTATTCCTTGTCTTTTTTTTTTCTTTTTTTCTTTTTTTTTTTTCTTTTTTTTTTTTTTTTGGTGATTTCTTTTAATTTTTTGCATCCATTATTTTGGAGCTAAGTTGCCCATCAAGAGTAAGTTCAGCCACTTCCTTCTCCCTCCTTATCCCGGGGCAGCAGCCAGGTTCTCCCCTCCTCACCCTTCCACGCCTCCATCCCCTTTTCCTGCTTGGCTTTTGGGATGCAGAGAGTTCAGGGAGAGGGGAAAAAGGGCCACATTTTATGCCAGCCAGATTCCAGAAGGATTTTCATCTCCCACATGTTGGGATGCTGGTCCCTGTCTCCATCCCTGGAGCAGTGGAACCCCTCCCAGTCAGGATACAGCTCCAGGAATGCTGCCATGGCAGGAATACTGTCACTCTCCTCCAGGGATGATTTTTTCCATCAGGTGGAAGCTTGGATCCCATCTCAGACCTGGCAGCTGGCGAGAGCCTCCTGCTGGGGGGGGACACGAGTGGGGGATTAATTGGAGCGCTTCTCCCAGCCCTGAATAGTCTAATTTACCCAGGATTCAGATCCCTGAGGAAAGACTTTCTGAGTCCAGAATAACAAACTCGGAATAATCTTCCTTAATGCCTGGCTGGGATGATCCTCCCTGCTGTGAAATCCTGGAGGAATGTGATCCTGGGGGGGCTGGAGGCTTGGGCTCGCTGCTATCCCACAGACACACCCCCATGGGCAGATTTGGGATGAATTTGCTGCTGGGCTGAACTGGGAAGGAGGAGGATGAACCTGGGAAGGGATGAAGCAGAGCTGGATGATCCTGGGGGGGTTCTTGTCTCCCCCAGCGCTCAGAGAGGCTGAGAGCAGGGTCTGACCCTTTCCATGCCCACCTGGCAGGTTAATTTGGGATTAATCCGCACGGGAATGATCCGTGGGGTGGCACAGGGGCTGGCTGGGGTGTTTTGGGGTGCTGACCCCCGTGTGCCCCCCCAGTACTCCCCGAGCATGAGAGCCACGTACCTGGCGGTCACCGATGAGCACGTCCGGCAGCGCGGCGACTTCCCGGCCTAGGAGGAGATCCCACTCGGAAAACCAAAGAGCCTGGAGAGAAAACACACAGCAAGAGCCACGGCAGGGGCTGGAGGACGAGCCTGGAGCCCCCAGCACCCCACTCCCCTCGGCAGCCCTTCCCTGGACCCAAATCCTGCTGCCTTACGGGCTCCTGGGAGCACAGAGGGGTCTGCGGCGTCTTCTCCTGGGAATGTTCTGGAGCACAAATCCCAGGCCACACTGCCTCCAGGTTCAGGCAGGGGCTCCCGTAGCAATGCAGCACCAACCACTAGTGATCCCAACCCCTTCCTGACCCCCCTTCCCGTGCCCCCCTCGCTGTCCCAGGCTGAGGAATTACGGATGTTTTGGCCTTGCTGGTTTTCCTTTGCTTTGCCCCCGGGATTTGGGAGCTGTGGGGGGTGCTGGTTCTGTTCCACAGATGGGTCACTGCAGTGGGGTTTGTAGTGGGTTTTGGGGTGGGTTTAGGCTCTTTTTGGCTCCTCAGGGCAGGTGTGGGCTGGGGCAGGCTCCCCCTCTCCTGCAGCCCTGGAGTGGTCACAAATCCCGTGGGAGAGGGACGGGAACTCCTGGGGCAGCCCTGGGGTGGGTGAGGCACCTGGGACCTGCCATCCTGGGAGATGAGGAGCTGGGAGAGCAGTACGAGCTGAACTTGCCCCTTTGGGGCTCCCTTTGGCACAGAGATCCCCAGGAAAAGCCCCTTCCCCCTGGAGCAGGGATGGACCCCCGGCCATCCCACCCCAAAGGGCGCGGACAGGGCCGTGGGTGGCCCCACACCCAGGGCCAGGACATCTCCCTGACTCCCCTTCTCCATATTCCCGATGACTAGCATCCCTCCCCTTGGGGAAAATCCCGAGGGATTTTTTTTTTTAATTTTTTTTTGGCTTTTAACGTTTCCATGTAACGGTACTGGTAGAAGAGCTGTTGTAACCGCATGTGAACTAACCGAAGGGCTCCAGCAGGGAGCTGGAGTCCGGCTGGATTTGTATGTGCCCTTTTGGGGGGAAAGATAATAAACACTTGGACTAAATAATCTCTCCCGTGTGGGTTTTTTTGGGGGGGATAATAATTTGGGGGTGGGGGGGAAAATCGTTGTGTTGACCTTCCCAACATGGCGGCAGTCACGTGGCCTCACGTGCCGCCATTACGGGAAGGTCAGAGTCACGTGGGGCTGCGCCGGTGTCACGTGACGGTGCCCCAACGCTGTTGCCTGGCAACGGCGACGCGTCCCCGGTCAGGCCCCACCGGGAGCGGGACGGGACCAGGCCCCACCGGGCTCCCGGCGCTCCGCGGGGTCCCCGTGTCACCCTGGGTGCTTCATCACTCTGCTCCTGCCGCTCAGCTCCGCTCTGGGGCTCCCTGAGGCTCCCCCTGCCTTTTGAGGCCCTCTCAGGGTCCTCCCTCCACAGGGTCCCTGCTCACATTTGGGGTTTGCTGAGGTTCTCGTTCCTCTTGGGGACCTTCTGGGACTCCCTGAGGTTTTTGTTCCCTTTGGGGATAGTCCCAAGGCCCACACTGTCTTCTGGGGTTCTAAAGAGTCCACACTCCCTTTTGGGGTTCCTTTTGGGGTCTTTTTCAGCATCCTCCCTCTCCAGGGTCTCTGTTCAAATTTGGGTCTCCCTGAGGTTCCCATTCCTTTTTGGGGCCCTTCATCCCATTCTTGGAGCTCCCTGAGATCCTCACTCCCTCCCAGGACCATCTCTCCATCTCTGAAAACCCCATTTACTTTTGGGATCCTCTCAGAGTCTCCCACTCTCTTTTGGAACTCTCTCTTCCTTTCCTTTTAGGCTTCCCCAAACCGTCCATCCCCTCTGTAGCTCTCCATCCTTGAGGCCCCCATTCCTCTTCAGGGCTCCCTTTGAGGCCCCTCCATCCCCAGTCCCCCCAGCCCCTTCCATCCCCTCCCACCATGGAGATCAAGTACGAGTACGTGCGGAAGCGCTGCGAGTTCGGGCGGCCCTGCAGCTTCTCAGACTTCCTGGCCGAGGTGACCGTGGACATCCCCCCCGACCCCAGCCTGGCTGATGACTTCATCCCCCAGGACCCCGTGGATTTTGCTGTGCAGGAGGGTCCTGTCATGGCCCTGCACGAGGTATGGGGATGTCAGCCATGTGGAGGGGCTGGCCCAAGGGGACGAGGTGTGTCAGGCACCTTTGGGCTCACCCCACCGTGTCCCCATGACCAGGTGAACACTGAGAGGGTGGAGGTGGCCATCCAGGGTGTGAACCATGTGGAGGGAGGGTGGCCCAAGCACGTTGACTACAAGAATTCAGAGCTGACCACCCGCTACCGGGAGGAGGTGGAGAGAGAAGAGATCTACACCAAGACTGTGCAGCGCCTCGGCTCCGTAAGACCCTGCCCTGATCCCCCCTGAGCCCCCCAGAGCCCCCCAGACACTCAACCATGCTCTCCCTGCAGCTGATGGAGCACTTCATCAGGCAGAACAACACCATCGACATCTACGAGGAATATTTTGAGGAGGAAGAGGAGGAAGATGAGGAGGAGGAGCCTCCCTCATACAAAACCATCAATGTGCTCAGGTAGCACAGTTGTGGGGGGCTCACCAGAGCCACAGCAGGGTCAAAACACCTTCATAGAAAGTGGGAAAACTTTAGGAGTTAAATTCCAGTGGGTTTGGGATGGTCCTGGCACAGTTTGTGGGTGCAGAAACCTGCTGAACCCTCCCTGCCCCACCACTGCGTCCCTGCCAAGGAAATTTGGGGACAGACTCAGCTCTGAGCATCTCCTGATGGTGCTTTTGGATTTTCCTTCTTACTTTTGGTGCCTCAAAGGTTAATTTCCACATCAGGGGTGTTTAGGAGTCAGATCCAGTAAGATAAATGGGTTTTTAGAAAGGTATGACTGGAAAGACGATGAAGTCATCGACTCTTCTCCCCCTGCCCGACCCCCCAGGAGAATCATTTCCTGCACTCAAGGCTCGAGGGCTGCAGATTGGTTTCCTTGTGATTCCCACAATTCCCCCTGGGAGATGTCCATCCCAGGGGTTTGCACACTGACCTGTCTTGGCTGATGTGTCACCCCAAAGGGACCCCAACCAGCCCAAGAGGATGGCCACGCGCCTCTCCTGGCACCCCGACGGCAACAGGAGCGTGGCTGTGGCTTACTGCAGCATGGAATTCCAGGACAGCAGGAGGGACATGTGCATTGATTCCTACATCTGGGATCTGGGTAAGGCCCCCATGCAATGAGGGAAACATTTTGTGTCTCAGAGAAGAGCATCAGGCTTTGCAGCACCCCAGGGAGGAGGGCTGGGGGAGCTTTGCCTCCTGCTTTGCCCACACAGCAGAGCAGAAACAGAGAGAAATGGGAACTGGAAGGTGGGAAATGATCACTAAAATCCCATTCCATGGCTCCAGAGCTGTGACAGGCAGCAGAGCCTGGAGCCTCGGGTGAGGTTCTTGTTTGATCTCGTTCAGTTGGCAATGAAGGAAGAAAGAGGCAGCAGGAGCCTGGGCTGAGGCTTGCCCTGATCTGCCCAAGCCTGGCTCACACCTGATGTATTTTGGAGTGAAAAGGACAAAGAACAGGAGTGGGAGTGCAGGAGATTTGTGTACTGGGAGTCTGTCCCCAGGCCAGCTCCTGGTGACATGGGCACCTCATCCTGCACAGCTGTGTCAGGGAATGGGGTGGGAACAGCAGGATGGGCTGGGGGCTGCTTTTGGGGGGCTGCCCTTCACCCTTTGCTCTTCACTCATCCATCCTTGGCAGAAAAACCCTACAGCCCAGAGCTCTCCCTCAAGCCCTCGTCCCCTGCGGTGACCCTGGAGTACAATACCAAGGACTGGCATCACGTGTTGGGAGGCTGCTACAACGGGCAGATAGGTGAGGGGGGTTCAGTCTGCTCCAGCACTGCCAGGATCAGTGCTGGGAGCACAGGAGAAGCCCTGGGATGTGCCCTGTGGACAGGTGTGTGCTCACCTGAGCTCCCCCAGGGAGGGCAGGATGGATGGATGGATGGATGGATGGATGGATGGATGGATGGATGGGTGGATGGATGATGGATGGATGGATGGATGGATGGATGGATGGATGGATGGATGATGGATGGATGGATGGATGATGGATGGATGGATGGATGGATGGATGGATGGATGATGGATGGATGATGGATGGATGGATGATGGATGGATGGATGGATGGATGGATGGATGGATGGATGGATGGATGGATCCAGGGGATGACCAGCATGGCTGCCTGCTCCCACTTCTCCCATCACCCTGGATGATCTCTGGGAAGCACTGGGTGAAGTTTGCTCCCTGTTCCAACTTGGACAGTGGGGGAAACATGACAAGGAAAGGACAAGGGCTTTTCTTTTCCTTTTCAGTGTATTGGGACACCAGGAAAGGGGGGCTGCCCGTAGAGATGACCCCTGTGGAGTTCAGCCACAGGGACCCCGTGTACGGCGCGTGCTGGCTGCCCTCCCGAACGGGCACCGAGTGCTTCTCAGCCTCCACCGACGGGCAGGTGAGGGGCTGGAACAGGGCAAGGGCCAGGGGGCTCCTCAAAGAGCTTCCTGTGCCTGCTTTGCCCTCAGCAGCACAAGATCCAGGTCTCCCTGGAGCCTGGCAGCACCTCTGACTGTGCTGGGAGCAGCCCCCACAGCCCCGGCCACACCTTGTCCCCTCAGGTCCTGTGGTGGGACATCCGCAAGCTGTCACAGCCCAGCGACAAGCTGATCTTGGACATCACCCGGGAAGATCAGCTGCAGAAGGCTCTGGGTGCCGTCTGCCTGGACTTTGCACCCACCATGGTGAGTGTCCCTGTGCCCACCACCCACACCCCGACCTGGGCAGTGTCAGGTCACCCCCGTGGGCGCAGCCCCTCAGAGGAGCTGGGTGTTGGTGTGGTCCTGCTGGCATTTCAGTCCCTAAACCCCCCAGTGGTGGTGGCTCCCAGGATTCTCTCTGCAGAGGGATCTCCTGCTGCCCCCACACCATGGGGTCTCCATCCTGCTGACAGCTGCACCCTCCTGCTCCCACCCCCAGCCCACCAAGTTCCTGGTGGGCACAGAGCAGGGCATCATCATCTCCTGCAACCGTGACGCCAAGACACCGCCCGAGAAAATCGCCAACGTCTTCAGAAGCCACATTGGGGCTGTCTACAGAGTGACCAGGAGCCCCTTCTTCCCCAAAGTCTTCCTGTCAGTCGGTGACTGGACTGCTCGGATCTGGACAGAGGAGCTCATGGATTCATCATCAATTATGGAGACCAAGTAGGTGTCAGAGTTGTTTACTCAGCCAGAAATCCTCCCCAGGGTGGCAGAGCGTGCTCAGGGTGGGTGGCAGCGGGGTGTGAGTGCTGGGATAGGCTGGTGACCGAGGCAGGGCAGTGCCAGTGTGGCTGAGGGTGGCTCTGCTGGAAGGTACCACACTCCCTACCTGCTGGACACCTGCTGGAGCCCCCTGAAGCCGGCCGTGTTCTTCACCTCCAAGTCTGACGGGACTTTGGACATCTGGGACTTCCTCTTCCACCAGAAAGAGCCTGCCCTCAGCATCAAGGTGGGTCCCCAGCACCTCTGGGACCCTGGCATCACCCCAGGGCCGAGTGTCACCACCCAGCTGTGCCCTGTCCCCAGGTGTCCATCGAACCCCTGCTCAGCCTGTGCGTGCAGGACAACGGGCAGGTCCTTGGCTGTAGCACCAGGATGGGCACTGTCTTCCTCCTGGAGATCTCCTCAGGCTTCTGCACCCTCCGCAAGAACGAGAAGACCCTGACCTCCTCAGTATGTGCCAGGTCCCACCCGAGCCCCACAGCCCTGAGCTGTCCCCAGACACGTGGCAGGGTCCCCTGTGCCCCCCAGGCCCCTCAGCCCCACATCTGCCCCAGATGTTCGAGCGGGAGGCGAGGCGGGAGAAGGTCCTGCAGGACAAGCATCGGGAGCGGCTGGTGCAGCAGCAGGAGCGGGCACGGGCCCGCCCAGAGGAGCAGGAGGATCCCCACGAGGTGTTCAAGCAGGCCAAAGCTGATTTCCTTGCCAACATCAAGGCAGAGCGGCGCAGGAGGGGCATAGAAGACCCCGACGAGGTAACGGGGACAGGACAGTCTGGCCACCACGGCAGGGACCCCAGCAAGGGCAGGGGACAGGGTGAACCTCTGTGTTTCAGGGTGAAGAGGGCAAGGCAGCTGAGTAGGAAAAGCAGGAGGAAGAGTAGGACGATGCCAAGGTCAGTGTGCTCCAGCTGCACCTTCCTTTCCCCTCCGTGCCAGAGCTGCTGCAGGGATGAGGCCACTGTCCCCAAGCCAGGCAACTCTCCTGGACTCACTGCCCTCCTGGGCTTTCTGCCCTCCTGGGGTGGCAAGTGGGGGAACCTGCACAGCCCCCTGACCCCACAGCTGCTCCCTGGCCTTTGTATCCTGATTTTCTTTGTTGTGAATAAACCAGTACTTTCCACGTCACGTTTCCTCTCTTGTCACGGCAGGGTCGAGCAGAGGGTGGGAAAGTCAAGCCCTCCTGCTCCTCCTGTCCTTCCCTTGACCCAGGACACTCAAAGCCAGTGGCTGAGCACAGCCAAGCACCCACAGCAGCACAGTGTCCCCAGCCCGTGGAGCAGGGCACAGCAGGGTGGCTGGTGGCAGCAGGGGGGCCCCAGTCCCCTGTATGTTGTTCACAGCTGGAGATCTCTGTGTCCCCACAGGAGCAGCCCCCGGGCTGGGTTATCAGGGCTGGGTAAACACAGCCCTGCTGGTAGAACCGGCAGCCACCCCGACTCCTCACCCCCCCTCAATTAATCATTAACGAGCTGCCAGCAGCACTGTCACAGCGACGGGGACATCACACAGGTGGCTCTGTGGGCTGAGGAGGAGCCTCCCAGCAGGACCCTTCCCCAGGCTCTGCTCAGGGGCTGAGCGATGCCAGGACAGGGTTCAGCGCCCTGGGTGTGCTGTGTGTCCCTTCCCCAGGCCCTGGAGTGCCATCTGTGATTCTCCTGAGTGCCTGTGCAGCACCCTGTGCCAGCCCTGCCAGAGCCAGCTCTTCCCATCCCGAGCAGGGACCCACATCCCCACAGAGAAATGCATCCATGGCTGGATGGGTGTTTTCTTTCCCAGGAGTTCCATAAGAAGGAGCTGAACTGGGCAGAGGCGTCACCCCAAAGATTCCCCACAAGTCCCACACTCGTTTTCTGCTTTATTAGGAAAGGGGTGGGGGTACCTGGACAGGGATGGGACAGCTGCCACCGTCAGTGGGGACAGTGCCCCCCACCCCTCCTCCTCTGGAGGAGGCTGATGGGCCCCTCACCCCCAGACTGGGCAGCTCCGTTTGCTCCTGAGCCAGACCCAGCTGCCCACACAGAGGGACCCCAGGGCTGCATCACAGCAAGGATGGGCTGTCCCTGTCCCCATCCCCACACCCGCTGGGGCCTGTGATGTACCCATGGGCTGCACATTTCACTTCCTGCACCCCCTACATGTGTCTGGGGCGCTCCCAGCATCCTCCATCCCCAGGGACAGCGATGGGGACAGGACGTGGCAGGGGAACACTCGGGGAAGGGTGAGCAGTGCAGAGCACAGTCCTGGAGCCCCCCATCTACCTACAGGACCAAACCTTCCCCCCATGGCACTGGGGCCAGCATGGCAGGACCCAGTTGTGCCTCACTACTTCTTCACCTTGATGAGGGAGTGGTAGACAGGCTTGATGATGATGTGGAGGTGCAGGGAGTTGTCGATGAGGTACTCGGAGGTGCGTTTCTGTAGGTCGGCTTGCACCAGGAAATCGGCCGCCTCGTCCGAGCTCTGGTGGAAGCTGTAGGCGTGCTTGACCAGCACGCGGCCCTGCTGCCTCACACCCACCAGCACGGTTTTCTGGAAGGTGACTCCGGCAAAGTCGGGGCTGCTCATGGCCGGGGTGATGACGAGGCGCGGGCGCCCGTCCTCGATGCGCACGGGCTGGATGGCGCCCGCCACCGAGTCCGAGTAGACGGGGCGCAGGCTGACGGGCAGCCAGCGCGGCGAGAACAGCACGTTCCAGGTCACCCTCTTGCCGGCGTCGTGGCTGCTGGGCCCCAGCTGGGTCTGGAAGCTGGTGCTGCGGTCGTCCCGCGCCGGGTTGGTGATGACCCACTGGGAGCCCCAGCTGGGCGCGAGGTAGTTGCGGGGCAGGAACATGCTGCAGTTGACGTCGAAGTACTTGGCGAAGTGGAGCGGGGAGGCGGCGTGGAACTGGAAGGCCTGGAAGAGCAGGTCCTGCACCGCAGCACGGTGCTGCGCCAGCACCGCCGACTGCGCCTGCAGCCGGAACAGCTGGCTGGGCGCGATCATGGGGTAGCGGATGGCGCGCAGCACCCGCTCGGCCACGGGCGCCTCGGGCTGCCGGCGGCTCAGCCAGCCCTCCACGGCCGTGTAGAGCTCCAGCTCGCTGTGCAGCACCAGGTCGGAGCGCTCCAGCAGCAGCAGCAGCAGCTCCACGCTCACCGAGCCCCACTCGGCGCTGCCCAGCACCGCCGACAGGTTCCAGGCCAGGAACTGGAGGCAGCTCTCCTGCAGCGCCGCGTCCCCGACGCGCACGGCGTAGTGGTACCAGCCCACCACGTGGCCCTGGCTCGACTCGCTGGCCAGGTGGGTCCTCATGTATTCGGCCACGCCGCGCTGCAGCCCCCAGACCCGGTACTTGCTGGCCAGCTGGTGCATGGGGATGGCCTGGTGCAGCAGGATGGAGACCCCTCCGCAGTACAGGTACCTGCGGCAGAGCGTGGGGTGGTGACACTGGGGACAGCCATCCCTGGCAGCTCAGTTCCCAGGGGAGCAGCTTCTGCCCTGGGCTGCTTTCCTCTGAGTATTCCCACCCCAGTATTCCCACCCTCTTTGGATGTTTCCCTCTGGGTGTCCCCATCCCATGTGATCTCCACGGTCACCAGGGGAGAATCCTCCCTCCTGGGCTGCTTTCCTCCCAAAATGTACATCCCTCCCAAAATGTACATCCCTCCCAAACGTACATCCCTCCCAAACGTACATCCCACGAGGTCCCTGTGGTTCCCAAAGGAACAACCCCCTTCCCTGGCTGCATCCCTCGGCCCATCCCCATCCCGTGGAGTTCCTCGCAGTTCCCAGGAGAGCCGCACCCTCCCGACCTCCCATCCCCACGCACCTGATGAACTTCTCGAAGAGTGCAGCGGTCTCGGGAGGCTCGTACAGGGTCACGACGCTCTGGTTGCGCAGGAGGCTCTCGAAGACCTCGCTCTGGAGGCTCAGCAGCAGCTGGTGCGTGTGGAACACCTTGGGCTCGTCGGAGGCGGCCGAGCGCACCCGCAGCACCGAGTCGCTGCCGTTGCCGTTCTGCAGCAGCTCCTGCAGCCGCTGCAGCAGCGTCAGGGAGTGGTTGATGGTGGCCGCCGTGGAGTCCCCGCTAAAGTCGGCCTTTTGGGCTGCAGCGAGAGGGGACCGTCCCAGAGCTCACCCCAGTGCCAGGCACTGAGGTGGGGTGGGGTTGCTGGGGGGCTGAGCACCTCCTGCTTCTGCTCCCCCATGCCAAAGGGCTGCTGGTGCCAAAGGGTGTGGGGGAACAAAGAACATGAGGACATTTGTGTCCCTGAGAGCCAAAAAACTGCCTTCCTGCAGCAGAAGGGCAGAGACCACCATGTCCCAGGCCGGGGTGTGCTGGGAAATGGCCGGGTGCCGGCGGCGCTGGCTCTCAGCCCGGTCTGCCTGTCCTGATCCCGTCCCCGCTGTGGGCAGAGCGAGCCCCGGGCATTGCCCTGATCCCCCACATGGATACATGGGGGCACGGAGAGCCCGTGGGTGTGGGGGGCCAGGCACGCTCTGCCCCGCACTCAGGAACGGGGTCCTGAGCAGTCTGGGGACACCGACTGCCCTGGTGTCACCGCACGTCCGTGCTGGGATCCCAACAGGGAAAGGAGACGGAACTGGGAATGTGGAACAGGGGTCTCCATGCTCCTGTGGGCACTGGGTTCCTTCGTCTCCTCTTCTCCCTCCTGACACCATTCCCACCCGCTCCTCAGAGCATCCTTCCCTAGGAAGAATTTGGCCCCGTCTGTCTCAAATCCATCGTGCCTCTCAAATCCCGTCTTGCTGACGGATTACCCTTCCCAGCTCCGGCTTAAGGCCGGCTGAGCGGGGATGGGAAAGGGGAGCAGGCACCCTGGACCCCGCTGTGCTGGACTTGTCTGCCCGCCTCACCGAGCCCTTCCCGGGCACAACCCAGCTCCGCAGAGAGTGCAGCACACCCAGGAGCCACTTCCATCCCCTCCCGGCGCCCCGACGGCACCCGGAGAGACGCGCTCAGCTCTCCATCAGCCGCCGAGCCGCACCCCGGCACCCGGCGAGGGCAGCGCTGCACCCTGACCCTTCTCGCCTTCCCCAACCACAGCCACCCTTACCGGCTTGCACGGTGAAGAGGAGGAGGAGGAAGGCAGCGGCACAGCCCCAGCGGCGGGTGGCCACGGGCCGGGTGCCCGTCAGCCTGGCCATGGCGTCGCAGGCGCATCTGCCGGGTGCGGCGCACGCTGCGAGCCCGGGGCTTATGTAGGCCACGCGCCCTCCCGGCCGGCGAGCCCGCGCCGCCGCATCGATTGGTGGAAACTGGGACCGGCCGTTGCCACGGGAACGGCTTCCAGCCTCCCTGCATCCCACCCTGACCCCCAGCCCCAGCCCCGCACCCCGGGGTGCTGCCGCTGTGGCCGTGCGGCTCCTGCTGCTGGCACCGCCGCGCCGGAGCCCCCAGGCGTGGCCGCGGCGCTTTGTGCCGGGGTCTTTGCATTCAGGGCACAGCTCGGTGGCCTCCCGCTCCCCCCGGCTCATGGGTATTCATGCCGGCAGCAGCCCATCACCATGGCATCCGCGCTGCCGGCAGGAACTGCCTGCCCTTTTCCCAGCCTTTGCAGCCAAGAGGCCGCCCCGGCGCCCTGTGCGGCCTCCCTGGCCCCCCGCCCGCCCCGACACCTCCTGGGGGGCTTCACCGTGGGGATGGGACCCTCCCCAAAGCCCCAGTGGCACAGGCTGGGGTGGGGCTGGGTGAGGAGGGTGTCAGCCGAGTGGTGCCAGCCCCACCTTGGCTGTGGCCTCGGTGACACCACGGGGTCGGGACCCAGGATCCCAGGATGGGGGACACATCCCACAGAGGAGGCAGCACATCTTGCAGGGGCACGGCAGCCCCTTACCCACTGCCAAGGAGCCCCGTCCCCCTCACAGCAGTTTGATTACAGGCTTAGACACGGTTTCCAGATGTTGAGCGTGGGCAGATGCTGCTGCAGCTGCCGAGGGTGTGGGATCACCATCTGTCCCTGACCCATGGGCGAGGAGACTGAGGACAAGACCCCGATCACGCCCATGCCGCGCTGCTGTGGCTCCCTGGCCCCTTGCAGGGACGGGTAGAGGGGCGATGCTCAAGCCCTGTGCCCCTGCTGGGCAGGGGACCCCCAAAATCGCGGAGCCAGCAGAGTGCCCAGCCCGGGCGGGTGTCCTGAGCCCGGGGGACAGGGCCCCCACCACGGCACAGCGGCTTCACGGCTCAGTGTGTCCTCTGACGCCTCATTTCACCACCCGCCTGATAAACAACAGCTTGCGGGAGCGTGTGCCCGGCGCGCCCCGGCACCGGGCCAGCCCCGGCGGCAGCCACAGCCCGGGGACCCCCGTGTCCCCAGCGGGGACATCGGCTGCTCACGGCGGTGAGGTGACCGTGGGGGGACACGGGGGATCGTGGTCCTGGTTCTGGAGGTCACCAGAGGACAGGGTGACGTCCCCCAGCCCGCCGTGGGGTGAGGGAGCGGCTGTGCTGGCCCGGAGATCGCGGCTGAGGCGGGGCAGGGCTGGCTCACCATAGCGACCTGTGCCAAGCAGCAGTGCCAGGGCATCGCCCCCGCGGGCTGGGGGCACCGGAGGGACGGGGTTGGACCCAGGAACCGGCAGGGGACAGCAGCCCCCTCGCTGTGCTGCTGGGGACACTGAGGCACGGGCACGGTGTCCTGGCAGTGCCACCACAGAGCGCAGCAGGGACACGCAGGATTCACACTCGTGTGTGTAGCCGCGCCTCACACCCGCTCCTCAGAGTCCCAGCTGCCCACCAGCCCCGGGACCGCCATCCCAACTGCTCTGTCGCTGTTACTCGGAGCTCCCCGGTGACCCCTTCCCTGGCCTCCGCGGGACCCGAGGGCCGGTGACGTCCCCGTGCCCGCCAGCCCAGCCCGCGGCTCTGCCCGTGGCTCTGCCCACGGCGTTCTCCCTCCGCCCCGTGTCCCGCGCCCCGGGAGGCTGTGCCATGCTGCGGGTGCCGGCGGGGACAGGGACACTGGCAGGGACACGGACACTGCCGGGGACACGGACCCCGGAGAGGACAGGGACACTGCCGGGGACACGGACGCTGCCGGGGACACGGACAGCGGTATGTCCGTGGGAAACACCAAGCGCAGGGAACGTGGCACTGCGCGCCCGGCGGGTGGCACTGGGGCCACCCAGGTGAGAGTCCCTGTCCCGCCGGATTTGGGGAGCGGGACCCCGGTCAGGGGGAACAGAGGGGGCCCGGAGTGAATCCGTCCCACCCCAGCAGCACAAAGGGGATCGGGCTGGCAAAGGGTTAAGGCGCGGCTGCAGCCGATCGATGCCCCAGTTCCGCGGGGGACGTGGATGGATGGATGGGACCTCCTGCTGATGAGCCGGAGATAATTTGCAGTTAATTGGCACCCCTCTGCTCCCCCATGCCCCCCTTCTTTTCCCTCTGGCTTCTTGAGTCCCTGCCGGGAGTTCCAGGGTTGGGGAGGAGGGACCCCCAGGATCCCACACACACCTCGGGCACTTCTGGGGGAGCAGATCCATCTCTGGGGGTCCCGGAACGGGAGAGAGACCTGACCGCTCCTCCATCTCCGGCCCCGAAGCTACCCCAGGGAAATTTGGGGTGCCCCCGGGGCCAGGGTCAGACTGGGAGCAGCGTGGTGCCCCGTGCCCCCTCCCTGAGCTCAGGACCCCCCTTAGCACCCCACAAACCCCGATCCCAGGACCTCCCATTATCCCGCACCCTCCTCCGGCACGGGACCGGGGGTGGTGGACCCCCAGATGCAAATTTGGGGGGATTCTGACCAATCACAAGGCAGCGTTCAGCTCTGACCTCAGCACTGGGGGGATCCCCTCTCCGACGGGGTTGGGCCTGGCTCCCCTGAGCCAATCGGGGCACAGAGCTCGGGAGGGGATGGAGCGACCCAAGATTGTGAATGGGCGAGGGCAGCGCGGGCACGACCCGGGCGTGGGGATGGCCAGAGGGATGGAACAGGGATGGGGCAGGGATGGGACAGGGATGGGACAGGGATGGGACTGGGATGGGGCAGGGATGGGGCAGGGATGGGACAGGGATGGGACAAGGATGGGACAGGGATGGGGCAGGGATGGGACTGGGATGGGACAGGGATGGGACAAGGATGGAACAGGGATGGGACAAGGATGGAACAGGGATGGGATAGATACGAGGCAAGCATAGGGCAGGGATCGGGCAGAGATGGGGCAGGGATAGGGCAGGGATAGGACAAGGATTAGGGCAGGGGTAGGGCAGGGACCAGGGCACAGATAGGGATGCGGATACGGATAAGGATCCGGATTCGGGCGGGGATGCGGGCTGGGCCGTGGGCAGGGCTCCTGTCAGGCTCCTCCAGCTCCGCTGAGCCGGGAAATGGCCGCCCCACATTGGGACCCTCCCCATCGGCACCTCTGGGTCTTCTCTGCCACCACTGGGAGCCGTCTGGTGGCACCCAGCCCGGGCTGGGGGCCAGAGCCTCCCTCTGCTGGCAGCTGCCCAAGAACACGGTGTTTTAATCCGGTTTTCTACAAAAACGGGACTAAGGGATAAAGAAGGAGCAGCTCTGGCAGCGGGGGCTCTGCTGGGACATAACACAGGGGGCTTGGGGTGCACTGTCCCCCATGGGTGCAGCCCAGCTCTGCCTGAGGTGGCACGTTTTGGAGCTGCCCACTCCCCACGGATGCTACAGGACCAGGGAGTTGGGATCCAGCCAAAGTGGGGACACTTAGGTGATGGTCCCTGTCCCCAAGCCCCCAGTGGCATGTCACGACCCAGGCGCCATCAGGACCCCTTGCTGCTCCCTGTCTCTCCTCACAGCCGATCCGTGGTGGAAGATGACGATCCCGGTGCCCAACAGCACAGCGGTGTCGTGGGCACGGTCAGAGCCGGAGCCAGAGCTGGAGCGCTCACCCTGCCTGGTTGGCATCGTCCCCATCGTGTATTACAGCGTCCTGCTGGGGCTGGGGCTGCCAGGTGAGGGGGCTCAGGGTGCTGGGGGCTGGAAATAAATGTCCTCAGGATGGAGGGACTTTAGCTGCTCCCCCCCCAGCCTCAGACCTGCCCCCGGTGCCCGGCTGTGCTGCCCGGCCCCAGGGCAGGTGCTGCCGCCATGGGGACAGATGGTATTTGCATTGCTTGGGCTGGCACACGGAAGAGATTAATCAGCCCAGCAAATCCCCACAGCACTGGGATGGATATTTATAGCTCCCCTCAGCTGCAGCCTGGGCAGCCCCAGGGTCTGGGAGCTGCAGGGTGGGACTGCGAGCCCCCAGCTCTAACCTCCCCCCATCGCGTCCCTCCCTGCAGTGAACATCCTGACTGCCGTGGCCCTGTCCCGCCTGGCCACCAAGACCAAGAAATCATCGTACTGGTACCTGCTGGCCCTGACCACCTCCGACATCCTCACCCAGGTCTTCATCATCTTCGTGGGCTTCATCCTGCAGACAGCCATCCTGGCCCGGGCGGTGCCCAGCGCCTTCATCCACACCGTCAACGTGCTGGAGTTCGCGGCCAACCACGCGTCCACCTGGGTCACCGTCCTGCTGACCGTGGACCGCTACGTGGCCCTGTGCCACCCCCTGCGCTACCGCGCCGTGTCCTACCCGCGCCGCACCCGCAGGATCATCGCCGCCGTCTTCGCCGTGGCGCTGGCCACCGGCATCCCCTTCTACTGGTGGCTGGACATGTGGCGTGACGCCGACCCCCCCACGGCGCTGGACACGGCGCTCAAGTGGCTGCACTGTGTCACCAGCTACTTCCTGCCCTGCAGCATCTTCCTGGCCACCAACTCCGTCATCATCCGCAAGCTGAAGCGGCGGAGGCGCGCGGGGGGCGGCAAGACCACGGCCCTGCTGCTGGCTGTCACCACCGTCTTCGTCGTGCTCTGGGCTCCCAGGACCGTCGTCATGATGTGCCACCTCTACGTGGCCTCGGTCAGGAGGGACTGGCGCGTGCACCTGGCCTTGGACATCGCCAACATGGTGGCCATGCTCAACACCTCCCTCAACTTCTTCCTCTACTGCTTCGTCAGCCAGACCTTCCGCCGCACGGTGGGCGAGGTGCTGCGGGGACAGCCCCGGCAAGGCTCCCGCCGCGGCAGCGCTCACTTCCCACCCCCAGCCCTGAAACCGCTGAAGCTGCTGGGCAGCACCACGCTCTGAGCCAGGGCAGTGCCCAGCCGGCAGTGCCGGTGCCCACCCAGCCCCACAGACTGCACCGGGACCCAGAGAGAGCCCACCCTGCACAGAGCCGGGGTTAATGCTGGTGGTGATGGTGGCAGGGGGAGCTGGTTGTGCCCAGACACTCATTTGGGGATATTTTGTGGTGCCTGCCTGGCAGCAGCACACTGGGATGGGCAGCTCAGCCCTGCCCATGCTCAGCCCCTCGTACAACATTGGAACTCATGCAGGGAACTCATGCAGGGAATTCATGCAGGACATGTCCCAGCTCAGTGGCACCGAGGGTCCTGCAGAGCCCAGGGGCTGCCGTGGTGAGGGGTGGAGGGCACGAGTGAGCTCCTGCGAGCTCTGACAAGGACGTGGTGCCCACTGGGTGCCACTCCATAAACCGCAGTGCTGAGACCAAAACTCTGCCTGGGTCCGGCTCCCTGCGGGCAGCTGGAACAGAGACACCCTGCTCCAGCATCTCTGGCACAGGGTCCCTGTGCCCTGCCCACCCCCGTGCCCCTGCCCTGCTGCCCAGGAGAGCTGGAGGGAGCACCCACAGGGTCTGTTGTCCCCAGAGATGGGGTCTGGATGCCTGGTAAGATCCCAGCTCCCGGCCTTTCCCCATTAATCCCCACGGCAGCAGCCCCTCGGGCAATGCCCCCCTACATCCAATGCACGCAGTGCTGCACTCCCAGTTAGACCAGTGACACTGGAGGAGCGGCCGTGCCGTGCCAGCCTGTCCGGAGCTGCCAGCAGAGGGCAGGGATGGGACACCGCGGAGCTGGCACTGTCGGGACAGGGAGCTGGCACCCCCAGACCCCAAACCAGCCTTGCCGCCACCCTAATTCCCCGTAAGATCCTTAGCGTAATCCCAAAACCGCCCAGCCTTTCCGCTCGGCTTCCCGAGATGGGGCAGGACAGACCCAGGGGGTGCTCGGGGGGGATCGGGGCCTCAGTTGGCTCCTGGCAGGGCACACAGACACCCCCAAAACCGCACCAGACCCCCTGCCCATCCCCAAGCGCTGGCTGTGCCCGCACCGGGGTGGGGATGAGGCGCAGCCTTTGCCCCCAGGGTGTGGGGCCGACCCACTCACGGACCCACCCTGCCCCTGCCCCCGGGTCATTCTCCAGTGGGGACAGACCCCGCCGAGGATGTCACCTCATCCCAGGCCGGATCCCTCCCGGGGGACAGGGTTAAAGCTGACCCGGTGGCGCGAGAGGTACCTGGGAGGTTCTCGCTCCATTAATTCTGGCACGTGAGGAGAGCAGAACCGGGAAGGGATTAGTTATTAACCCGACCGCGGGCAGGGGCTGAGGGGCCGCGGGGTGGGGGGCTCGGCTGCCTCGGGAACCCTCGGCGGGAGCTCCGGGATTTCCACCGGCCCCCCCGATTGCCACCGGCCCCCCTGTGCCAACCGGTGCGTATTTACTTGGCAAAGGAGGTGGAAATGTGCTGACGGCGTCCGCCGGCGCGAGGGGCTCCGCTGGGAACGGCTCCGAGCCCCGGCCGGAGCGGAGGGAGGCTCTGGGAGGGCAGCAGGGACCCCCGGCTCCAGGTCCGGCTCTCGCCTTGCCGAGGGGAGCCGCCGCGGAGTCGGGGTTCAGCCAGCCGTGCCACCGTGCCAGCCGTGCCAGCCGCCCGTCCCTGCGGCTCCCGAGGAAAGGTAAGCCTGGAAAAAATGCGCCCGGCGTGCTGATGTTTTCGGATAGAGCCTGGCCAGGGTCCAGGTCCCCGTGCTGAGCGACATCGCAGCCCCTCACTGTGGCCTCTGTGCTGGAAGGACCAGTTCTGCCCAGTTCCACCACTGGGATCGCGGTTCCAAGCCCACCCAGAGCAGCGGGAGCTGGGATCGGGCTCTGCCCGTGCCAGGAGGTCAGGGCCAGGGATCCACCACCCCGAGAGGAAACCGAGGGCAACACATGGTGGGCATCACCCCCCAGTGACCCCACAGCGTGTTGGGGTCTTGCTGCAGAACCTCTAAAAACGCCGGGAGCGAGCAGTGGGGGCTGGAAACGTGGGCAGGGTCTGTGCGCGAAGGGGGAGCAGAAAACGCGCACAGGGGGCGGAACATGAGGGTCTCCGTGGGAAGGGGGCTGAAATCACCCGCCGGGGGGGGATGGGGGGGTTCCGATGGGAAGGGGAGGAGGAAATCAGCCGCCAAGGACGGGGACACAAAGGCAAACGCTGCGCGGCCGCGGGGCAGCCCCGGCGGGACGGACGCCTGCCGCTGGCCCCACGGGGGGTCACGGGGGTCTCGTGCTGACTCAGCAGCCGGGAAAGCCTCCGGCGGAAGGAAGCAGCCGGTGGAGAGGCCGGGCTGCGGTGTGGGGGCGGCAGGACAAGCGGCCTCCGCTCCCGGCACCGCTTATCCAAGGCTGAGCCTTTCCCGGCTCTCCAACCCTGGAGCCTGCGCTCCAAATCCCCGGGGAAACTGAGGCACGAGGGCTGCGCCGGGATGATCCGATCCCAAACACCATCCCAAAGCCAAATGATCCTTAGGAAGAGGGCGGGAGGGTGGCGGTGGCGCAGCTCCGAGCCTGGACACACCGTCCTGTCCCCGGGGGCTCCGGCGGGCGCCGGTCCTTGTGCCACGGGTGCCGCCGGTTCCGGTGGGATCCGGTCCTGCCGCTGGAGGCTCTGCTGCCCTTTCTCCCCGGATTGTTTTCATCCCGGCCTGGATTGGGGCAGGCCCCGCCGGAGGCACATTGAACTTTCCTCTGCATCCTTCACCCTCTTGCTTCACCCTCCCGAAATAGCAGCGTCTGCCTGGAAATCTCTCCCAGGGCTGGCGGGGCCCCCGGGGTGCCCCAAATCTCCCAGGGCTTTTCCCCATCCCCAGGGATGAATGGGGTGACTGTAAGGATGCCCATCCCAACTCCAGGGTCGCAGCCACTCCCGTCGGGACAGGGACCACCAAACCCTGCCAATGCCCCGAGCTGGGGCTGCCCTGCTCCCCGGGCCTCTGCAGAAATGGGTTTTTCTAGGGCTTCTCTGGGGTTTTTTGGGTCCTGCTGCCCTGCCAAGGCTCCGGCTTTATCCATCAGCTGACATTCCTGCGGGAGGCCCCTCCAGGCCAGTTATCCTCACACGGTGGGGCCTGCGAGCGCCACTCCCGGCTCCCACCCCAGAGGTGGAAGATCCCGTGTGGGTGACACAGACCCCGCTGCTCCGTCCCTTGTCCCCCGAGGGTATTTCCTGATGTGCAGCGCTCAGCAGGGCCGGGTTGAGACCCCCATACTCATCACACCGATGTCCAGGTGGGCTCCCCCCTGTTCCGCCCCTCCCAGTGCGGGCTCTTCCCCCGCTCCAGCCCCCTCCGTGCCCCGGTGCGGAGCCCCCGCCGGTGCGGGACCCCGGTGCTCCCGCCCGGTGCGGCGGGGCAGGTCCCGGCCGGCCCCAATCGCGCTCCCGGGGCTGAGCCGCACCTCGGGGAGGGGCCGGGCCAGGCAGGCGCACGGTGCGGCGGCACCGGGGCTGGCTCGGATCGGCACGGGGGGAGCGGAGCGCCGGGCACCGGGGGCTGCGGCCGGTGAGCGGAGCGGGGGAGGTGGGAGCGAGCCCTGCGGGACCGGGGGGCACCGGCAACGCCGACGGGAAGAGACCGGGACCGGGACCGAGAGCCGCCCGCCCCCGCAGCTCCTCCGGCCGGAGCACTGGGGGCGGCTCCGGAGGAGTTTCGGGGCCAGGACCTGGCAGGAGCGCCGGGAAGCACCGGGACGGTGCGGGATGGGGGTGCGGGGGGACCGGGCGGGGGGAACCGGCGGGAGGGCAGGGAAAACGGGACGGGAGTGCGGTGGGACCGGGCCGGGGGAGCGGGGGAAGGCAGCGGGCGATGCGAGGGACCGGGAGGGGTGGCAGGAGGAGCAGAACTGGGGACGCGGGAGCAGCCGCCGGGGGCGCGGGGGAAACCGGGCGGAGGGTGCGGGGGTACCGGGCTGGGGGACGCGGTGGGAACGGGAGCTGGCGGAGCTCCTGGAACTCGTGGGCACAGGGACTCTGTCCCAGCGTGGTGCTGCGTGTCCCTGTCCCCATCCCGGGCCTGGGGGGTGTCCGGTTCGGGGCGCCCCTCAGGGGACCAGGGCTCCGGCCCCGGCATGTCCTTGCTGGGGTCTCCTCCCGGTTTCCTCCCCCAGCAGCGAGGCTGCAGCTTCCTCGCTGCCTCCTCCTCCCCGTGCCCACCATGGGGTGGCAGGAATGGGGTGGACACACTGGGGGCAGGGACTGGGACACTGTGCCGTGCCATGCTGTGCTGTGCCGTGCCAGGCTGCGGCTGCCTACGTGCCAGCAGGCTGGACATGCAACCTGCACTGGGCTGGTGCCCAAAGCCGGAGGGAAGTGGGACGGGAGAAGTGGAAAGAGGAACACGGTGACACGGAGGGACAAGGCAAGGGGACAGTCCTGTCCCTCGGTATCACCTCTGCCATCTGCTCTGGGCCCACACTTGGTGTTCTTGGGAAGCCGTCAGGCACTGGAGGAAGGGATCAGGACAGCCCCAGAGAATCCCCGTGTTGGGAGGGGGCATGTGGGGCACAGAGGGGCTGAGCCCTCCTCAGCTGCCTCCAGGAGAGATGGGGACGTGTGGCTGCCTGGTGCCCTCTGCATCTCCCTGGCCATGCTGGGTGAGCTCAGCTGTGCCAGCAGGGCAGAGCGCCCCAGGACCCCCTGCTCACCATGGGATGCACAGGCAGGGATGCTCCGAGCCGGGAGCTGATCCCCATCCCCAGTGCCTGTGCCCTGACCCCGCTGTGTCCCGCAGGGTCCCTGGATGCCACGGGGCAGGATGGGCACCACGGCCGTGCTGCTGGCCCTGCTCCCCACGGCCACTGCACAATCCACACCACCCCCAGGCTGCAGCCACGACCTCTCATCCCTCTACTACAACCTCTGTGACCTCTCAGCGGGCTGGGGCATCGGGGTGGAAGCAGTGGCCAGCCTCGGCGTGGTGACCACCTTTGTGCTCACCATCGTCCTGGTGGCCAGCCTGCCCTTCGTGCAGGACCACCAGAAGAAGAGCCTGGTGGCCACGCAGGTCTTCTTCCTTCTGGGCACCTTCGGGCTCTTCTGCCTGACCTTCGACTTCATCGTGGGGCCGGATTTCTCCACCTGCGCCTCGCGCCGCTTCCTCTTCGGCGTCCTCTTCGGCATCTGCTTCTCCTGCCTGCTGGTGCACGCCGTGGCGCTCAACTTCCTGGCGCGGCGCAACCGAGCCCCGCGGGGCTGGGTGACGCTGGCGGTGGCGCTGTCCCTCGCCTCGGTCGAGGTCATCATCAACGCTGAGTGGCTCATCATCACGGTGGCACGGGCCGAGGGCGGCCCTGCGGACCCCTGCCAGCTGGCGGACGCTGATTTCGTCATGGCCCTCATCTACGTCATGGCCCTGCTGGTGGCCGCCTTCGGCACGGCCTGGCCGACCCTGTGCGGCCGCTACGGCCGCTGGCGCAAGCACGGCGCCTTCATCCTGGCCACCACCGGCCTCTCCGTGGCCATCTGGCTGGCGTGGACCATCATGTACTTGTATGGGAACCAGCGTGCCGGCCACAAGCCCGGCTGGGATGACCCCACGCTGGCCATCGCTCTGGTCTGTAACGCCGCCGCCTTCCTCCTGCTCTACGCCATCCCCGAGGTGACACACGTGACACGGCGCAGCCCCGAGCAGGCCTTCGAGGACGATGGCTACCCCACGCGCGGGGTGGGCTACGAGACCATCCTCAAGGAGCAGAAGTCGCAGAGCATGTTTGTGGAGAACAAGGCCTTCTCCATGGATGAGCCATCCTTTGGTAGGCGCCAGGGACCCTCTCACCCCGTGGCAGGGCTGCCACCCTCCCAGGGACCCTGGGGGATGTCCCCACCGGGGATGGCAGCGGTGGGGGGGTGACGAGACGTCTGGCAGTGACCTGCCCGGCACTGGCGCCTGCTGCTGTTGTGGCTCCCAGAACTGGGCGGGCTGGGTGTACCAGTTTGGGCTGAGCCCAGCAGCCGCAGGGAACTCCCTCCCCGGCGTGGGGTGCCCGCGGCTCCTGCCCCTCCGCCCCAGGCCCACGAGACCCTGCAATAACACGGGGTGGTGACAGTCCCGGTGGGTATGTGGGTGGGTACATCAGGTGTCTGCGCCCCATGGGGGAGGGAGGGTCCCCCTGAGCAGCACCTGCACCCCAGAGACCCTACAATAACAAGCCGTGGCCAGGCAGCAGCGATGCCATCCCTAGGGACAGGAGTGTCCCTCAGGAAAGGCACGGGGCTGCTGAGTCAGCTCATTAAAGCTGCTAACGAGGTACAGGGAGCCCCAGTGGGCTGGCAGTGGCTCCGTGGTGACTGTCCCCGTGTCTCAGCAGCCAAGAAGCCGGTGTCCCCATACAGTGGCTACAATGGGCAGCTGCTGACCAGCGTCTACCAGCCCACCGAGATGGCTCTGATGCACAAAGGGACGGTGAGTGTGACACCAAGGGGTGGCCACATCCTGCCAGGAGTGACAGGCGTGGGTGTGGGGCCTCCTGTGAGCCCTGTGTCCCAATGGCTGCTGTAATGGGGTGGGGACTTTCCAAGCCTTCCACCCCCGTGGGGCTGGGGTGTTCCTGGTGCTGTGACCTTTCACTCGTGTGTCTGTCCCGCAGAGTGAAGGTCCCTACGACGTGATCCTGCCCCGTGCCTCCACCAGCCCCATGCCTGGCAGCGCCAGCTCCACGCTCCGAGCCGAGGACGCCTTCGCGGCACAGTCCCGGCACTCCAGCATCCCGAGGGACACCCGCAGCTGCCAGGTGGGTGAGCGGCGGCTGCAGCAGGGGCAAAGTCCTGCCCTGCCATGGTGACAGCGCTGCCTGGCACTCAGAGCTCCCCCTGGTGCGTCACATGTCCGTGGTGCTGGTGCCACAGCAGTGTCACCGCAGTGTCACCGCAGTGCCACCCCGCTCTGCCCGCAGGTGCAGTCCCCGTACAGCAGGAACCGGTGGTGAAGCCCCCGTGACGCAGCCCCGCAGCGCCGGCACAGCCGCGGCCCCTCCATCCCGCTCCCCAGGGCTCGCCAAGCCTCGTGAATCCCACCCTGACGTGTGAATCCCACCCTGACGTGTGAATCCCACCCTGACGTGTGAATCCCACCCTGGCTGGCAGCCAGAGCCGGTTCCTGCCCGTGGCATTCCTGGACACAGCCCCAGAGCCAGCGCTCCCACCCGGCCATGGACCCCTCATCCCTGCCTCAAGGACTGGCTGCCGTGGGGACAGCCCCAGTTGTCGCCTCGCTGCCTTTGTGATGCACAGACACCCCAACTTCCCCAGGCCGTGGACCCTGCGAAGCTGAGGAGCCCCTGGGACCCCCGCCCAGGGCACCCTCAGCACCGAGCCCCCGGCCCCACACTGACCCCAACAGCCCTGGGGACCCCGAGCTGAGCTGGCCCCAAGCCAACGCAGGGCACAAGGGACACAAAGCTGTCCCCATCTCTGTTTCCTTCTGTTCCTGTTTCCCCATTTCTGGGAAGGGGGTTTGCTGGGGGTCCAGGGGATCAGTGCCTTGCTGGGGCTGGGGACCAGCCCCCGACAGCTCTGGCCACCTTCTCGGTGCCTTCCCCCCTCGGGGCTTGGGGACCCCTGCAGGGAGTGCGGAGGGAGCTGGGCCCCTCGCCCTCCTTGTGGCTTTCTCTGCCAAATTTCCTTTTTTTCAGGTCACCGCAATAAAGGTGGTTTTTCCTACGATGCTGTCACAGGTTGGCTGTGATGGGGTCCCAGGTGTCCCCAGTCCCACCGGCTGCTCCCACGGGCTCAGCCCGATGTCCCCATTGAGGGCAGTGACAGGGAGCATGGGGGGACGCTGGGCAGGGTCCTCTGCATCCCCATCCCCCAGCCGGGCCGGGATCCCGCGGGCAGATGGTGCCGGGCAGGAGGTGGCACAGCACCGAGGACGTGCCAAGGTCGTGGTGGTTTTCCCGCTCGGATTGCCTTCCCCTCCACAGCCATTCCTCCTCCTCCGGGCAGGAAGCCTGCGGCCAGCAGTGCCATGAATTATTCAGGGCCGGAATGGCTCAATGGGGGCAGCGGGTGACCCGCTCTCCTTGAGCTGGAGCCGGGATGGCGGCGCCGGGGCTGCCGGTGGGCGCCTGTGCCCTGCACGGTGTCCACACAAGGGACACGCAGCAGGAGCGTGGCACTCGCCTTGTCCTTGTGCCTTGAGCTGGCACAAGCCCAGCTCCCGGCTCCGGGGCCGCAGCTGCGGGTGTTTGCAGCAGGATGTGGCCGTGCCCCCCGGGCCGCGCTGCGTCACCCGTGTTTACCTGTCACCTGTGTTTACCTGGTGCCGAGCGGCAGCGGGGACGTTGCCCAGCAGCACCAGGCACTCGGTGTCACCAGGGCCACTGTCACCGCAGCACGCCCTCCTCCCGGCCGCGGGCACCGCACGGCACAGCGCGTGATCCCCCAAAGGCACCTCCACCTTCCCGGGGACACCTCGGGGACGGCAAAACCATCCGAAAAACAAGGTGCAAAGACTGGGGACAGCGGAGCGGCTCGGTGGCCGTGCCCAGCCCCTCCGGAAGAGCGGGATCCCACCGGCCCCGCCAGCGCCGGCCGCAGCGCGGGGCGGCCCCGCTCCAACAGGGAACGCTTTGTGCCGCCGGGGCCGCGGAACAGCGGCGCCTTTGTCCGGCCAGGTGAGGCAGACACGGCTGCGCCGAGCCCGGAGCAGCCCCGGAGCCTCCTCGGAGCCGGGGGCTGCCCGGGGGGGTCGCTGGGTGGTGGCAGCGGGGTGGTGGCAGCACACCTGGCACCGGGGTCACCGTGACCAGGGCCAGGCAGGGACACGGGCAGCGATGCCGAGGGCAGGGCTGTGTGTGGCTGCAGCCCGGGGATGAAGCAGGGTCACCAACAGTGACAATAAAGGCAAGTGACACCGTGCAGGTGAGCGCTGTGGCACGCTCCATGTCCCCAGCACTGCCTCACTGTCCTCCCACTGGGCTGGGCTGGGCTGGGCTGGGCTGGCACTGGGGTCTCCTCACCACAGCTCTGCCAGGACCAGCCTGTGACATGCCTGGGACTGTCACCTGCCAGCACGGCAGTGTCCCTAAGGAATGCCGAAGGAATTGGGAGCACAGACACACTCACACCACCGGCTCCCACTGGCACTTTTTACTCTGTGGCACCGCAGGGACCCCACTCCAGCGCTGAGCCGCAGTGTGGAGCTGTGGGGAGCCCCAGGGCTCAGCAGTGACACAAGAGCATCAGGGCAATGTCCCTCTCGAGTCCCAAGGTCCTCATCCCGGCCCGGCCCGGGCACGCTCCCGTGCCAGCTGTTTGCGCCTCTGGATGTCCCTGTAGGCCTGGATGACGCGCGCCCGCTCCTCCTGCAGGATGCGCTGCCGAGCCATCGACATCACCGGGGACACAGGGGACGCGGGGGACGCCTGGCTCCGGCCCAGGCGAGGCGTCAGGAGGAGCTGCTTCCGTCCAGCCTGCAGGCAGAGATGGGCCAGCTCAGGGATGAAGGGAGAGACACCGGGACTGCACTCCAAGGAGCTGTCACGGCCACACTGAGGCTGCTGCCACTGTCCCAGCTACCCAAGGGATGCGTGGCATTGTCCCCAGAGCTCACCTGCTCAGCAGGACCCTGTCCCCTGGGCCGTGAGGTGATGGTGGGTGGCTGTGTCACCACCTCTCCAAATGGCACCGTGTCTGTGAGTGAAGAGGGAGCCAGGGTCAGCAGGAGACCCTCAGAACGCCCAGCCCTGCTCCTCCCCCGGGCTGGGGGTCACTTCAGCCCCCCCACTCCATTCCCACCTTGCAACAGGCTCTTCTCCAGCATGTCCACCTTCTTCTCCTCCTTCTTCTTCCGGGCTTTTTCCAGCTTCCTTTTCTGAAACCTGAAGAGCCACATTATGGCTGGGGCTCAGGAGTGGACAGGGAGCAGGAACGAGTCCCTACCCCATGGGAGCCCCCCACATCCCACAGCTCTTCCCCTAGGAGGGTGAAGCTCTGCTCCCAGAGATCCATCCCCATGGAAAGGGGGCCACAGCCGCTGCCAACACCAGATGTGCCCTGCAGAACTGGCCAAGGCCACAGGCATGGGCTGGCCCCATGGTCTTGTTCTCACTCTTTTTTCCTTTTGGACTTCTCTGGAGCCGTCGCCTCCTTCTCAGGCTCCCGCTGGAGCTGGTTCTCCGTGAGGAAGAGGACGCGCTGCACCTCCTGCTCCATGCGGCAGATGTAGGAACGCTCCGACTCCCCCTTGCCCCTCCGGAACTTGGGCACAGAGGTGTCCCCCGCGGTCTTGGGGCCCTTGGACTCCTGCTGCTGCTTCTTCTCTAGGAGAGACAGGTGGCATTTCTGCAGAGGTGACACCAGGGGGGTCCCTCTGGCTGGGACATCACCAGAGAGAGGAGGATGTCCCATGGCAGGATCCAGCCATGCCATGAGCTCCTGGGCCAAGCCTTGGCCACCTGCTCGGGCCACCTGCGTGTCCCACCTGCCACCTGCTTCTTCCCAGGAGCTGGGCACTTCAGGGCCTCGCGGCTCCGCATGAGCTCCCGCAGGCGGAACGGGATCTCCTGTTCCTCGGGGTGTTTGGGCTTCATGTTGTCCTTCTTCTCTTTCCTGGGGAAAATGAGAACAGTGACAGGACTCCAGGGAAGCACCAGGACCTGGAGGATGGGACATCGGGATCCAGGGACGGAACAATGCTGGGATTGGAGCACAGTGGGAAACTGAGACTCAGGCACAGCTGGGCACCGGGACCGAGGCATGGGGAGATATCAGGGTCAGCACGGACAGACACCGGGACAGGGCACGGTCCCGATCAGGACCAGACACCGAGAACGGGACTCCCGCCAGGGCACACCCGCGCCCCGAGACCCCGCGGGTGTCCAGCTCCCAAACCGGGAGAGATCCCGATCGGATCCCGCAGGCACTGACCTGCTGCGCAGTGGGACAGCCGGTCCATGTTCCGACCCCGGTCCCGCTTTCTGTCCCGCTCCTGCTTTCCGCCCCGGTCCCGGTCCCCGACCCTGTTTCGGTCCTGATCCCGGTCTCTGTCCCTGTTTCGGTCCTGATCCCGGTCTCAGTCCCTGTTTCGGTCCCAATCCCGGTCTCTGTCCCTGTTTCGGTCCTGATCCCGGTCTCTGTCCCTGTTTCGGCCCTGATCCCGGTCTCTGTCCCTGTTTCGGTCCCGATCCCGGTCTCTGTCCCTGTTTCGGTCCCGATCCCTGTTTTTGTCGTGGTCCCCGTCCCGGTCTCGGTCCCCGTCCCATTATTCCGCCACTCCTCGTGGGACCGTCCCGCCACCACTTCCGGCTTTGTGGCCCCGCCCTTGCGGCTCATTGGTCCGATCTTCCCCACAACTCCCGCCTTTCTGAGCGTGCCGGGCTGCCATTGGCTGGTATAGCTGTCACTCAGACTCAGGGGCGTGGCCAGGGCCTGCGGCCGGATGCTGCTGCGGGGGGCGCGGGGGCTGGCGGGGGCGCGCCGGGGGGTGAGCGGGGACGGGGGGGACACGGGGGGACAACGAGGGGACACGGGGGGACACGGGGGTCTGGGGAACACGGGGGAGTCCTTGGGAGGGGCAAACAGGTGCTGGGTGTGAGGTGTGAGCGAGGACGGGGGGACAAGGGGGTGCTGGGGCATCATGGGGGATGCTGGGGATGGCAGGGGACAAGGGGGGCTTGGGGGATGTTGGGGGGATGAGAGGACAAGGGCGGGGTGGGGACTGAGGGGGACAAGGATGTGTTGGGGATGGGGTACAGAGGGGTTCAGGGTAGGAATTGGGGTGTTGGGAGGGGGCTCAGGGGGGTACAGGGGGGTGCAGGGCAGGAATTGGGGTGTTGGGAGGGGGCTGAGGAGGGTACACGGGGTTCAGGGCAGGAATTGGGGGTGTTGGGAGGGGGCTACACGGGGTTCCTGTGGCTGAGCTGGGGATGCAGCAGCCCCTCCGTGCCCCCCAAGACTGACACCAGCATGAGGGGCTCCTCTTTCCCTGCAGCCCCCAAACCCCCCCAGAGAAGGAACCCCACGCCCCCACCCCACCAACACCTGCAGCCCCCGGGGCCTTTCGGACACCGCAGCAAAGTCCGACGGCACCTCGGACACTCCGGGAAGGGACAGCAGGACAGCCACCCCGAGTGGTGACAGAGGTGACACCCCTGCAGCCCCCCCGGTGCCCCCACCGCCCACCCACTGCTGCGGCACCGGCTGCCCCAACTGTGTGTGGGTGGCGTACGTGGAGGAGCTGCTGGAGCGGCACCGGGACGGCGGAGCCCAGGCCTTGGCGGCCGTGGAGCAGCACGTGGAGGACGAGAACATCAAAATGATCCTCAGGATGGAGATCAGGCTGCGTGCCGGGAAGGACTGAGCATCCCCCGGGGCTCCCAAAATGGTGGGAGACACCCCTGGGGTGAGAGGATGCAGATTTGGTTGTTTATAGTGTTTGTTGTGTGCTCAGCACGGGATCCCGGGGGTGTCACACGAGTCTGGGTCACCTCCCGTCTCAGGGAGCTGCCCTTGGGGACAGGTGGTGGCTCAGGGCTGTGCTGAGCCCTGGATTTCCCAGGAGCTGGATGCTGTGCCCTCCCCAGCGTGGCAAATCCCTGCCAAGGGCAGGCTGGGGCAGCCCTCCTCCTGCTCTGCTCCCAGCTGGAATTTAAGCACCTTGGGGGGATTTTCAGCACCTTGGCCATGCCCTGGTGATGGGGAGGGCTGAGGGGCTGTGCCAGACCCCTCCCCACTGGCACCACAAAGCCTCTTAGGGGGGAGGGCTCGTGTGGCAGCGAGCACGTGGGAAGCATCAGCCTCCTGTCAAGGACACTGGCCCTGTTCCTGGTGTCACATCCTGCCAGGCTCCTCTCCAAGGTGACTTTTTGGCTTTTCTGCCTCCATCTTAAATCCCCATCAACTTGTTCCAAACCCCCCCTCCATCCTGGGGGACTCACAGACCCACACAGACCCCTCACATCATCCCAGGACAAGGTCCCCAAGAAGCCACCAAGCCCTCGAGTGTCACTCACTAATGAACCCTAATTAACAGCCAGGCTCTGCTCTCTGCCAGGGAAGTAGGTGGCTCGCCATGGAAAACACTCCTGGATCCCTTTAATCCTATTTGTTAGAGCCCAACTAATTGCAATTAGTGGCAGGGGCTGAAGTTCAATTAAAGTGTGCCGAGATTAGTCCGTTTTTAATTGCTTTAGTGCTGGATTAGGGAAGCTTTGGAGTGACACTGGCCGTGGGCAGGGGGTGCCGGACCAGGACCCCCACCCAGGCTGGGATGGAGACTGGAGAGGGGCTCCCATCGCTCCCTTTGGGATCAGGGGATGCTGTGGGAATCTCTTTGGGAATGGGATCCCCCAGGAGAGGAGGCAGGATTCCCTCCACGTGGGATCCACTGCCCACCCGGCCTGGTCATTGCTAATCCTGACACCTCCTCCCCCCAGAGCAGGGGAAGGACACTGGATTACCCCTGGGGAAAGAAGGGAGGTAAATAATCCTATTACCCCCAGGCAGGATAAATCTCCCTCCCCGAAAAGCCCCCCAGAACATTTCCAGGCCGTGGGACAGGGAAGCAGGCAGAGGGAGCAGCTCTGGATTCGGGAATCGTGGGACTCTGTGAGTCAGGGATTCCGGGCTGGGAGGGGACCTGGGGTTGCTTTGCTGCTCTTCCTGCATCCAGGAACATCCAGAAACATCTCCCTGGGTTGGATCCTTGTCCCCAGGGGTGTGTCCAGCTCTGCCAAATCCCTCACCCTGATCCCAGAGCTGGGCTTGTGCCACAAAATTCCCACTCCTGGTGCCATGGGCCATCCTCTGCTCCCCTTTCCCAGCCTGGGACAAGCTCTGGGAGGGTCCTGGCAGTGCCCTGGGGGTTGTGTGGGGTGGGGGACAAGGGAGGAAGGAGCAGCCCTGGTGTCCCCAGGATGCCCTTCCCTGCCTTTGGGGATTACTGGCTGAGCTGGGCTGAGCCAGCATTGTGGGGAAGGGGCCCTGCAAAGCCCAGGGTGGGCACAGGGTGGGAGGAGAAGCTGGTGCCCCCCGTTTCCCTGCAGAGGGGGTGAGGAGCCGTGCCGGGCCAGCGCCGGGGCCGCAGGGAGCGCCGGAGCCGGGGCTGCCAGCCCCCCACAGCCATGAGCCTGGAGCCCCCCAAACCGGAGCTCAAATCGGCCACCAGGGTCACCGGGGGTCCTGCCACCCCCCGCAAGGGACCCCCCAAGTTCAAGCAGAGGCAGACGAGGCAGTTCAAGAGCAAACCCCCCAAAAAGGGGGTGCAGGGGTGAGTGGGGAAGGGCCCTGGGCTGGGGGGGTCGTGCCTGGGGTCAGGCCAGACAATCCCTCTTTCCTTGCAGGTTCGGTGATGACATCCCAGGCATGGAGGGGCTGGGAACAGGTATGGGAATGCCACTCCTCCCCTGGGGGGGACAGGGGGTGTGGGAGTCACAGTGCCACAACCTCTGTCCCCTCTCTCCTCAGACATCACTGTCATCTGTCCCTGGGAAGCCTTCAGCCACCTGGAGCTGCACGAGCTGGCCCAGTATGGAATCATTTAGGATTTGGGCACGCTCACCAACCCCGTAGTGCTGCATAGGTCCAGGCCCCCCTGTCCATGCTGGGGGGCTCAGCTTGGAAAAATGCTCATTAAACCCAAACAAGCCAGGAGTCAGTGTTGTGAGCTGGGGAGGAGGGAAAGCAGCTCCCCACGGCCTGGAGTGGGATGGGCAGGACACAGAGGGGTTCAGGATTCTGACAAGGTTTATTTGGGGTTGGACCAGCACCCCTGACATCCCCAAATCCCCAGCCCTCACTCTAACACCTGAACAGCTGCACTGTCCCTGAACATCTCAGCATCAGTGGTGACAGCAGCATGGACACAACACGGATGGGTTCAGGATTTTGACAAAGTTTATTTAGGACCAAACAACATCCCAACCCCCTGCACACCCCAATCCCCACGCTGCCCTCACTCCCACACCCTCACAGCCGTGATATCCCTGAGCACCCTCAGTGCCATGAGTGCTCCCACAGCCTCCAGCAGCAGCAGGACGGCGGCACCAGTGGCGATGGCCCCAGCCTGGCCCCGCAGCCACGCGCCCAGCGCAGCCCCGCAGCCCCCTGTGTGCACCATGGCCCCAGCCGCCGCTGCCCCCAGCCCCAGCACCCCGAATCCACACTGGATGTTGGGCACAGAGCCGTTCTCCAGCGGGTCCTGGCAGCAGGAGGCCGGGACGCCGCACGCCTGCACACCTGGGGCGCTGCAGTTGAAGTACCTGTGGGATAGACACAGATCTGGGGTCATGAACATGTGGGGATGGTTTACCCACGACCCCAGCCAAAGAACTGGACAGCAGCTGTGGGTGCCAGCTCATCCTTCTCTTTTCTGGACCTTCTGGGGCTCCCACCACCCCAAACACGAGTGCCCACGAGGAACAGGGGGTCTTCAGCCCCGTGGTGTGGGTAGGGTCCTACAAAGGAGGTTTGCAGCCCCATGGGGATGGGGGTCTCACACCCAACAGGGTTTTCAGCTCCATGGTGGGCATGAGGTCCTACACCCAACAGTTTTCAGCCCCATTCTGTGGACGGGGTCCCCCACCATGCCCCCCTGGCCCCGACTCACGGGTTGCTCTCCCAGTCGCGGTAGGACTCGAGGCCGCAGCACTGGAGGCTCCGCTGCACCTCATCCACCAGGAACTGCAGGTCGGGATCGTCCTGGTAGCGCAGCAGGCAGAGCAGCAGCAGGTCCTGCAGCGCGTCCCGCAGCCGCCGCCGCGCCAGCAGCAGCAGGAGCCCCCCCAGCACCTCCAGCCCCCCAAAAGCCAGCACTGCACCCAGGAAGAAGCGCAGCAGGCAGGGGTTGGCTCGGAAGGCGCCCAGGCAACCGGCCAGGGACACGGTGCTGGCCCCCAGCCCCGCCAGCACAAAGAGCAGCATGGGGTCCGAGCTCAGGGGTACCCCCCCGGGCAGGGGGCTCTTGGCCAGCAGCCCCCAGACCCCCACAGCAAGGGTCAGCAGCCCCAGCAGGAGGAAGAGGAGGTTCCAGAAGAAGGCCAGGTAGCGCACACAGTGGCTGAAGGGGCTCAGTTTGGGGGGCTCGGGGTACCACACCCCGGGGTCCTGCTCGGCCATGTTGTCATCCTCATCCTCATCATCATCATCAAAGGAGGAGTAGGGCAGCTCCACCAGCCTGGATGCCTGCATGGACAGAGGAGCCACTCACAGCCCCCCAGAAATGTTCCCCACAGCCAGTCACTGTCACAGGCTCCTGGAGCCACCTTACACAGCCTTGCTTAGTCCCAAACCTACCCCTGCTCATCACGGGGGTCTGCAGGGGAGCACCCCAAAGGCTCTGACCCTAAGGGGCCCCCAGACCCATCCCTATGGAGGGATACAGCACAGAGGCAGCACGCTGCTACCCAGGGGTGGGGGGACGTGGGGGGCACGGGTGAGGGGTCCCGTGGGAGAGGAGTGGGGGTCCCAGGATTACCTGGGGCAGCAGCCGGGTGCCCTCCCCGTGGGACGCGAACAGACGGACTCTGCTCAGCGCCATCGCCGTTACCTCGTGCCCAGACCCGTCACACTCCCATCATGTGAGGGGCTGCGGGCGGGCTTAAATGAGGCTGTGCGAGCCACCCTACAGCTGGGCACGATGCCCCCACCCACCCACCGCCACAGCCGGCTCCGATCCCCCCCTGCTCCGCAGCTGGAGCCGATCCCTCCCTCCAACATCGCGGGGCCCCTCCGAGGGCATCGGGGCGGGGGGGTGGTTGAGTGTGGAACTAAAGAATTAACGCGGCGGCGGGAGGGGGACACTTGTATCTGTGGCACCGAGGCAGCACGGGGGACCATTATGGCGGTAACACCGAGGCAGCACGGGGGGGCCGACTGGTGGTGACACAAGGCAGGAACCTTGGTTCGGCGGAACGCGAGCGCGGGGCGAGGGGCCGGGAGGGGCGGGCGCGAGGGAGGGCCGGTCCCGGGAGGCGGCGGGCCGGGCCGGGCCGGGAGGAGCCGGGAAGGGCCGGGAAGGGCCGGGAGAAGCGGAGCGGGACGGGCCGGACACGGCCGTGTCTGTGCGGCGCGGCGAGCCCCGAGCCCGCGGGCAGCGCCATGGCCGAGACGATTGTGAGTGCGGCCGGGGGAGGGGCGATGAGGCAGCAGATTCCTGTGGGGCCGGGACGCGGCACCGGGACGGGGGGCCCGCGCCGGGGCCGGCGGTGTCCGGGCTGGGCAGCGCCCCGAGCGGGTTCCCCGTGGTTTTCCCCGCGGGGGTCGGGGCCGTGAGCCCGCGGTGCTGCTCGGCCGCGGGCGGGGGGCTCGGGCCGGGAGGGGAAGGGGCTGCTCGCTCCTGTGAAGGGCTCCCGGCCCCGTCCCGGCGGCCTGGTGCCCCGGAGGGAAGTTGGGGAGTGGAAAGGGGCTCCTGCGGGCTGACGGGCAGCTGCCCGTGTCCCCTGCCGAGCCCGTGTCCCCGTGTCACACCGGAGCGGTTGAGCGTCCCCTGCAGAACTGCTCGAGTCCCTCTCAGCGCTCCGGGGACGCCGATATTTACATTTGTAAATACAAATACATCTGTGCCTGTCCCTGGAGGATCCCCCTCGCCGTTCCCCCCGGATCCTGCCGTGCAGGAGCTCAGGTTTCTCGGGAGCAGCTGGAGCCCCGGGGCTCTCCCCCCTCCCTCGTTACCGGGGCTCAGCCACGACCAGTGCAGTGCCCAGTAACACCAGTTGGGCCGGTGCCTGTGTGAATAACTCCCCTTGGAAGGTCTGATCCACCCTCCTGAAGGTCTAATTCCATCTCTGAGGTCAGAGCTTTGGCCAAAGGTGTTTTACTTGGAGCCAACTCGTGCCAAGAGTTGCAATGATTCCCCCCGTGCTCACAGACTCACCCAGTGCTGCCCCAGAACTGCTCTCCTGGCTGTTTCCAGGCCCTGTGGAAGATGGAAACAGGAGGGAGGAGTGGCAGACATCAGGCTGGGGGCTCAGGGTGGGCTCTGTCCCCCCTCCCTGACTCGGTGTTCCCTCGTTCCCAGATTATCCGTGTGCAGTCGCCAGAGGGAGTGAAGAGAATCACGGCCACCAAGAGAGAAACAGTGGGAACGTTCCTCAAAAAGGTACCCCAGGGTCCCCAGTGCCTTCCCATGGGATGGGGCAGGGCTCTTGTTGCTCTGTCCTGTCAGAGATCTGTGTTTAACCCCCCTGGCAGCAGCAAGGAACAGCATTCCATGTGGAAAAACACACTTTGATTGGTGTAGCTTGCATTGTTCCAGAGAGAAAATAACAAATTTACAGGAAAAAACTCCCTCAGCTTCTCTGCTGGGGCTTCCTGGGCTGGGAACTTTCCTGGGAAGGGCTTTTTGGGGTTCTGGGAAGCAGAAGGGGAGCTGTGGGATGGTCAAACCTGCTGCTCCAGGCGGGTTCCAGGCTGCCTCAGCTGCTGGATTTGGGTTTGGAATACGGTTTGGATGTGCTGTGTGTGCTCCTGGGTTTCCAGTCTGGATTTGGAGAGGGATGGAGTGAGATCTGAGAGAGGGGAATATGGCAGGTGGGAGCTCTTGGCTCTGTGTTCTTCAGGAGTGAGCAGTTCTCCCTTTGCTTCCCTGCTGGAATTCCTCTGGAGCCCTGGGACTGGGGGTTCTTTGCTCCATCACGTGCATTCCCGAAGGGAAGGGAATGGGAGCAGGTGCAAACCTTCCCTTTGTGAGTCACAGCTTTGTCTGGAGCTGTGGCCCAGACAGGACAGCATCCACACCTGGCCAGGGAAAATCCTGATGTTTTTCAGGGCTGGCTCAGGGACACTCCCTGCAGCCTCTGAGCAGCCTCAGCCAGGGCAGGAGGAGCTCCCAGGATCTCTGGAGCCTGTGCAGAACCAGCTGCTGCTTTCCAGGGCTCAGGTTACCTGAGGGAACAATCAGACTGCAAAACACTTCCTGCCAGGACAAAGGCACCTGGAATTGCCTGTTGATCTGGGGAAGGCTCTGTCATCTGGCTGAGCTGGAGCAGAGACATGTTTGGGTTCATTTCCTGCTGCAGGGTTTGCTTGGAAGAGGAAAGTGGCAAATTTTCCCACCTGAGGTCTGTGTTTTATCTAAATCCAGGTCTCTCCCACCTTTGCTGTGGAATTTGAATGCTGGAATGTTCACCCAGGGGCTGGGTTTGGTGTTTGGGGGGACAGCTGGAATTGGAGAGGTGTCAGATTGCTGCTTCCATACCAGGAATTAACCTGGATCTGCTCCAGAAGTGCTCAGGGAATAAAGGGCTGGAGAATCTTCCCTGTCTCCTGTGGCACATCCTGTGGAAAAGCACCCAAAGAGTCACTGTGGGTGTGCTCAGGGTCAGGAATTCACTCCAACCTGCTGTTAATGTGCTGTGGGATTTGTCTGCCCCCAAAAATGGAATTGTGTGGCCTGAGGAGCAGGAGCTGATCCCTGTGAAAGGGTCCCATTCACAGGGACTGCTCTGTGCTGCAAATCACAGCCAAGCTGACAGGAAAAAAATCTGCTTTTCATGGCTGTGCTCATGTGACAGCTCTTCCTGGCTCATCAGATTTGTCCTGTGGGCAGGATCCTGTCCCTGCCCCTGACCAGAGCCATGGAATTGTTTTATTAATAAAAACAAAAACCTTCCACTTCAGAATTTAGGGCACAACCTGGCAAGTAGACAAACTGTCAACACCACTTTGAAACTGATGAAGTTCTCAAGGGGCCAAATGTGCAAATTGTTTTTGGTGGGAAGAGGTGTTGGAGTGATTCCAAGCTGGGAAAACCTACCTGGGGACTGAGGGGTGGCTGCTGTGGGAGGGAGGAGAAAATGGGGGAAAAAAAGAAAGAACAGCAGGAAGAAGTTGAGTGAAGCAGCTGGGAGGTGGGAATGGAGCTGAGGGCAGAAGATGCACAGAGGTGGAAGTGTGGATTGGGGAATTGTGGCTGCAGGAGGATGGGAGTGACTTGGTGGTGTGTGCTGGAGCAGGAAAACTGGGAAAATGGAGAAGTTTCTCCCTCCAGTCATGCAGTGCTTGCCTGGCTGTAGCTGGAGCTCTGCATTTGTGTTGTGTGAGGCAGGGACAGTTCTGGTTAAGTTGTTTGAGCTCCTGCTTTAGTCCATTGCTTGTTTTTCCAGCTGTTTCCATCTCTTGTTATCCTGAGCTCAGGAATGGGGGTGAACTGAGCTGCATTTCTGGAGGAGAAGTTCTCTGGGATCCCTTTCAGGAGGCTCACACCTCACACCTTGTCCCTTTTCCCTGTGTTCAGGTGGCCAAGGAGTTTGGGTTCAGGAACAATGGCTTTTCTGTGTACACCAACCGCAACAGGACCGGCGAGATCACGGCAGCACAGAACAAATCCCTCAACCTGCTCAAGATCAAGTGAGTCCTCACCACGAGGGGGGCTCTGCCTGGAGCTTCCAGAATGGCAAAAGTCACATCCCAGGAGTGCCCAGCTGCCAGTTTGGGGTTGGAAATGGCAAAAGTCACATCCCAGGAGTGCCCAGCTGCCAGTTTGGGGTTGGAAATGGCAAAAGTCACATCCCAGGAGTGCCCAGCTGCCAGTTTGGGGTTGGAAATGGGAAAAGTCACATCCCAGGAGTGCCCAGCTGCCAGTTTGGGGTTGGAAATGGCAAAAGTCACATCCCAGGAGTGCCCAGCTTCCAGTCTGGGGTTGGAAATGGCAAAAGTCACATCCCAGGAGTGCCCAGCTGCCAGTTTGGGGTTGGAAATGGCAAAAGTCACATCCCAGGAGTGCCCAGCTGCCAGTTTGGGGTTGGAAATGGGAAAAGTCACATCCCAGGAGTGCCCAGCTGCCAGTTTGGGGTTGGAAATGGGAAAAGTCACGTCCCAGGAGTGCCCAGCTGCCAGTTTGGGGTTGGGGAGGGAGGTCTTGGTGGCTGTGCTGGAATGGGGGGGTCACAGAGACACAGGAGAGGAGGTGCCTGTCCCTTGGGTCACTCCTTGGGGTGTTTTTGCTGTGAGGAATCTTCATCCTGGATTTCCTTCCCTAGTTCCTGCTTTCCCCTCTTTGTCCCAGCTTTCCCTGCCTCATCCCCACTTTCCCTCTCTCATCCCCAGCTTTCTCTGCCTTATCCTCCCACCTGTCCTCCTGTTTCCCTGTTTTCACCCTTCCATCCTTGCTTTCCCTCCCTCACCCTCCTTCCCCTCCCTCATCCCACCTTTCTCTCCCACATCCCTATTTTCACTCCTTCATCCCAACTCCCTCCTCCATATTTTCCCCTCAGCTTTGTCTCTTGATGGAAGGATTTGCATTTTTTTTTTGCAAATAAAAGCAGGAAGAGGTGGCTCACAGAGCAGCTTCCACCTGTGCTGCTCTGGTTGGAATCTGTGCCACATTCCATGTTTTTGTCACATTCCGTGGAAGTTGGCTGGGAAGCACCTGCAACTTCCTGGGTGTTGTCTCTCACACCTCCCACTACCCTTGTGCTGTTTCCCACCCTGCAGGCACGGGGATATGCTGTTCCTGTATCCCTCCAGCCCAGCTGGCTCCTCCTCAGAGACCATGGACACCTCTGTCTCCCAAAATTCCCGGCCTGGGGGAGCCCCCCAGGTGGTGGAAGATGAGATTGACCAGTACCTGATCAAGCAGGATGGGAAGATTTACAGGAATCGAGACCAGCAGCTGTAAGTGGGGCTGTTCCTGTTCCTGCCCAGGGTCTGGGTCTCACCAGAGCCTGGAATGTGATGGCCCAGCCCAGCAGTCAGGAAATTACTGTGGGAACTGCCCTTGCCTCCATCCTGAGTGCCCTGGGGACAGTCTCAAGGGAAAACAGCCCCTGCTGTTGTCCTGGGAGGGTCACTGGAGCCCTGGTGAGCCCAGGGAGGAAGCAGATTCCTCAATCCCAAGGTTTTTGGCAGTTTTCACTCAGAGCAACCATTGTTCTGATGGAGGAGACCTTGGTGATCAAGCTCCTGTTTTTTGTGCTCCTAAAGTATGTGGAATTCTCTAGATGAGAATGAACATTCTGCATTCTTCCTGGGCAGAGTTAATGGGATATTGGGAGGGAATTTTACCTGTGGGGGTGGCAGGGTTGGCACAGAGTGCCCAGAGCAGCTGTGGCTGCCCCTGGATCCCTGGCAGTGTCCCAGGACAGGTTGGACAGGGCTTGGAGCGCCCTGGGACAGTGGGAAGTGTCTCTGCCCATGGCAGGGGGTGGAATGGGATGAGCTTTAAGGTCCCTCCAACCCAAACCATTCCAGAATTTGCTGTCCCAATCAGGAGCACTCTGTGCTTTCAGATTCAGCCACTCCTCATAAAGGAAAAGGTGGAAGGGAAGGAGTGGAAGTATCCAGAGGTTTGGAAGTGGGATTTGGGTCCCTGCCTGCTCTACCTCCCCTTCATCACGTGTCTGCCTGACCTCTCCATGAAACCAAGGAGTCCCTTTTGCTCACAAAAATGCACCAAAGTCCAACTTCCCAAAGCTCTCCCATGCAAGAGGCTTAGGGAAACAAAGCAGCTTCTCTTTGTGTAAAAATAACACAAAAACAAGTTAAACCCACCCAAAATCTGCTCTGGTGCTGCTAAAACATCCTCTGCTGGGAGGGGGCTTTTATTACTCAGTGATGTCTGCACTGGTTGTGGCATTGGGGTTGGAACTCTCTGGAATAATTCTTCTGGAAAAGTTGGAGAGAAAATTTTAAAGGTAAAACAATGATTTGCCCTTCCCTTTGGGGTTGTCCTCCACGTGGTTTATCTTCAGTGCTGCAGCAATGAGGAAGTTTGTGGAAAATCCTCCCTGACCTTCCCAGCTGACCATAAATGATTGAATGTCACATCACCAGAGCAATAAAGGCAAACCCACCACTCTGTGGCAGAAATGTTGCCTTGAACCTGCCCACATTTTTCAGAGGAATGGATGGAGCTGTTCCTAGCAGGGAGCCGAGGCCCAGGGGAGGCCGTGAGGATAAAAGGAGTTGTCTGGGCTGGTTCCTGGCTGTGGCAGAGTGGATCAATCTCCAGTGAAGGATGCTGAGTGCTTTAGCAGCATTTAACTCTCCTTTCTGTACATTATCTGCCACAAAACACCCTTAAAAAAAAGCCTGCAACTGGATCCCATTTCCACAGCCCAACCTCAGTGCTCCTCTCCTGGGCCCTTCCCTTGGAAAGCAGCACTGACCTCGTGCTGGGGATGTTTTATTGTTGGTTTAGGGTTTTCTTTAAAGCAATCACCACAAAAGGAGATGTTTTCCCCTCTGTAACTGTACCCAGCAGGACTTTATCTGTCTGATAAACACACACTTCCCTGGTTGTTCCTGCCCTGCCTGATAAAGGATGAACATTTTGGGTGGCTTTTTGTTAAAATCACCCTGCCACATGGGGGATGGAGAATTGCTCAGAGCTCGTGTAGCTCTTCCACACCAAACTTATCCAGAGAAACTTTTACAGGCTGGTTTTTCCATGATTAAATAAGATTTATTCCTCCTTCAGTTTCCAGGTGAAATGAGATTTAACCCCAGTTCTCTCTCTCTGCCCAGGTGTCGCCACGGCCCCTTGGGCAAATGTGTGCACTGTGTCCCGCTGGAGGTAAGAGCCCAGGAAGGTGCTGCAGACTCAGCCCAGCTCCTCCCAGCAGGAACACTTTTCCTGGGAATGCTGCCTGCCAGGAGGTGGCAGCTCCAGGCTGGAATCCTGCTGTGCACTGCCAGAGCTGCTGGTTCTGAGATCTCTAAAACTCGAGGCTTTTGTGGCCCCTGCTTGATCCTGGTTTTCTGCAGTAATGAGTTTAACAGAAAGTGCTTCAAGGAAGCTCCATTCTCCTTCAGTCTTCGCTTTTCCTTGGATTTTCTTGTTTTGTCCCCTCTCTCCTGGATCCCAGCACTGGATCCCAGTTTAAACACCTGGCACTGGGTGCCCAGAGCAGCTGTGGCTGCCCCATCCCTGGAATTATCCAAGGCCAGGTTGGACCAACCTGGGACAGGGGAAGGGTCCCTGCCCATGGCAGGGGGTGGAATGGGATGAGCTTTAAACCCTTCCCAGCCCAAACACTCCATGGTTTTCCAGGTGGAATGGGATGAGCTTTAAACCTTTCCCAACCCAAACACTCCATGGTTTTCCAGGCTGAAGCAGCTTTAGTGACACCTCCAGATGTGCTGGGCTCCAAAAAACAGCAGCCACCCCTCCAGAGGGGATCCTGGCTGTTCCAGGATGGCTCTTCCCCTCTGCTGGAAGTGCTCTTGGCTGTGTTGGAACAGCTGGGCCTGTTGTTTGGTGTTAGATATTGAAAGGAAAAACCCTTTTTGCTGTTGAGATTCTGATTTGTGGGGCCAATCTGTTCCCAGAGCAGGAGGCCACCATAAAACTCCCCCTTGTAAAGCTGCACTGTTTGCATCCCAGTAGTAGCTGCCTTGAAAATGAGCCTGAATTTCCTTGATTGCTTCCACATTGGTGGGGTTGAGTGTGGAACACGCATTTGCTGAGGGATCAGGGTGTTATCAGACAGGTGTGTGACCTGCCTCTGCTCTGTGCCGTGTTTTTGGCAGCCCTTCGATGAGGATTATTTGAACCATCTGGAGCCTCCTGTGAAGCACATGTCATTCCATGCCTACATCAGGAAGCTGACCGGAGGGGCAGACAAGTAAGGAAATCTCTGGGTTTAAGGGAATCTGGTTGGAGCTTTGGTTTTTTTAACACAAATGAAAGTACAGACAGATCTCAGTGTTGGACACGAGGGTTGAATGGCAGACGGAGGAGAAAAAACCACATTAAAAAGTTGAGGTTAAAAGGAAAAGGAAGGAGGGGAAAATTAAGTCTGTCTTTTTATTTTATGTCCCCATTTTATTTCTGTTTTTCCTTTTCCTGTGGCACCATAATTCCTTCCAGGAAACACTCCTGATGGAAGGGAAGAAGTTCCCCAGTTACACCGAGCTCCAAGCCTGTTTCTCAGACTTGGTGGACATGAGTTACACAGAGGTGTAATCTTCTCCCTGCTATTCCTAAATACTATAAAGACTTAAAACCTCTTTGGAAGCTGCAGCTCAAGTCCATGAGACTTCATTTGAAGGGAATCTCCCTTTCCAGGAAGCCTTGTGCACATGAAAAGACAATTTGCTGTGGTGCTACAATCTCTTACTTCCCACACACTCCATAAATGATTGCTCCAAAAGCATTTACTGAGCTAACAGCAGCCTTCTCTTCCTTCTCATCCTTCTCCCTCTTCTCCCACCTCTCTCTCTCTTTCTCTCTCTCTCTTTCTCTCTCTCTCTTTCTCTCTTTCTCTCTTTCTCTCTTTCTTTCTCTCTCTCTTTCTCTCTTTCTTTCTCTCTCTCTTTCTCTTTCTCTTTCTGTCATTCTCTCTTTCTGTCATTCTCTCTTTCTCTCCTTTTCTCTCTTTCTCTCCTTTTCTCTCTTTCTCTCCTTTTCTCTCTTTCTCTCCTTTTCTCTCTTTCTCTCCTTTTCTCTCTTTCTCTCATTCTCTCTTTCTCTCCTTTTCTCTCTTTCTCTCCTTTTCTCTCTTTCTCTCCTTTTCTCTCTCTCTCCTCCCTCCTCTCACAGAGGGAAGTTTGTAGCCCTGGAGAACATCAGCTGTAAGATCAAGTCGGGGTGTGAGGGACACCCTCCCTGGCCTGAGGGGATCTGCACCAAGTGCCAGCCCAGCGCCATCACCCTCAACCGACAGGTGAGAGGGGCTTGGGCACCTGCCAGGGGACCTGGCTTTCAGTTTGGGAAAGGTGATTTCCAAAATAAAACCAACCAGGAGCACAAAGCCTCCAGGCCTTGCAAAGTGAGCTCCAAAATGTCCTGGGTCAGAATTTCCTCCCAGCATGAGGACTGAGCAGCACTGGTGGTGAATCCTGGTGATTTTTCCTGCTGCTTTTCCTCATGGGATCCAAAAGCCACTCAGGTCCTGCTTGTTTCCTCCTAAATTTCAGTGTCCTTTTCCCTGCAGAGGCTCTTGGGGCCGAGGTCCCAGTGAAGCCCCCGAGGTGCTGGGGGTGCTGAGCACATCCCACACTGCAGCCTGAGCAGGGAGCAGTGCTGGGGGTGGGAGCTGAGCAGGGGGAAGAGGGAGGGACCCCCCAGCCCTGCTGTGCAGGATCCAGCTGCGGAGGGTGGTGTGTGTCCTGGGAAGGGACTGCAGCCAGCAGAGGACGGCCTGACGCTTGAACTTTGTCAAACAGAAATACAGGCATGTTGACAACATCATGTTTGAGAACCACACAATTGCAGATCGCTTCCTAGACTTCTGGAGGAAGACAGGGAACCAACATCTGGGCTATCTGTACGGCCGGTACACGGAGCACAAAGACATCCCGCTGGGAATCCGCGCCGAGGTGGCAGCCATCTATGAACCCCCCCAGGTGAGAGCCAGGGCCCACTCAGGATTGGGGAACACACAAACACCTTCTTAGTTTGGAAAACTTCACTCAGTATTTCCAGCTGCAAGGAGAGCTGTCCTGAGAAAAGGTGAGACCCAGGCCCTCAGTGCTGCCTCAGGATCAGGGAACACACAAACATCTTTTTGGTTTGGTATTTTCAGCTGCAGCTCCCTGAGGAAAACTGTCCTAAGGAGAACAGGACATGATTTATGTCTTTAACATCACCATTCATTGCAGCCACAGAAAGAATTTTAAACTCCAGATTTGCTTTTTGTTATTTTTTTATCTTTGGATGATTTAAATCCAGGGTTACCGTAACAGTGAATTTCACTTTTAATCTTTCCTTGATTCCTGGCTTTCCAGCAGATTGTGTGCTAGGAAAAAACAGTTGCAGCCCTTGCTTCAGTTGCTTACCAGCTCTCTGGGAAAATTGAAGCAGCTTAATTAGAGAGAATGAAGTCTAAATGATTTGGAGATGAAATGATGGAGAGGCTGAGGATGGCTTTGTCTGGAGCAGCCGGAGTCCCCACTAGGTGGGGCACGGCACCACTCCTCAGCTAACTGCTCCTCATGTGTTTCCTTCCTCCTCATGGTTCCTGCACGGCTGCCAAGTAAAATCCAACAGATTGTCAGTGGAAAAGGAACAAATGGGAGTGTGGCTTGAGAGCAGAGTGGCACAGTGAGGTCTCTGGGGTGACACCAGTCTGTGGTGGTGCCCGAGGGGAAGCCCAGACCTCTGCTCCCACCCTCTGCCTCGCTGCCCACAGTGGCTGTGCTGGTTTTTCTGCAGTTCTGTGTCACTAACCAGTGTCTCTCTGCTGCAGATTGGCACCCAGAACAGCCTGGAGATCCTGGAGGATCCCAAAGCCGAGGTTGTGGATGAGATCGCGGCAAAGCTCGGCCTGAGAAAGGTCAGGATGTGTCAGGTCTTGCGTGTCCATGTGTGGCAGGGCAGTGGTCAGCTGTTCTCTCCAGCTCCATGGGGTTATCCAACACCCTCTGGGTTACCTAAACCTTGCTAAAGTGTCAGCAGCTGTTACATTTTTAGGTCTGAAACCCAATCCAGAGGATTTTCCTGAGCACAGGCCCCTCACGGCTGTGTGGCTGCAGTAGCAGGGGCAAAGCAGCACAGACTCCATCTTCCCTTCCTTTCCACTCCAACAGGAGCCATTCCTGGGAACATCTCCCTGGCAAGTGCTAATTTGGCCCAGATGGAGCTGGAGTTGCCTCTGTGCTCCATTTCCAGGAGCAGGGACTGCCCTTGGCTCGTGTTCCCCTCCTTGGTGCTGCAGGGAGGTGTGTGGGTGTGTGGGGTTGGGGGTGCAGTCCCCCTCAGTTCCAGCCTGCAGTGATCCCATCAGGATTCCCTGATTTCCTGACAGCCCTCCAACCTGTGCTGATGTTTTCCGGTTTGGGAGCAGCGTTGGAATGGTGGGAATGCCAGGAATGGGATGTACACAAAACAAGATTTGACTTGCTGGAGAAAACCCGCCTGGGAGAAGGTTCAGTGCAGACTGTAAACATCTGGGGAGGGCTTTGTTCTCCCAGATAAGATCCCACCCCTTGCCAGAGGCTGGAGCAAAACTTCTCCGTGTGTTATTTATTTCCATGTTCTCCCATCAGATATTTTTAATCCTTGGGACTTAGCACAGCACCAAGTGCTGGGTGCAGGGTTTGGTCTGCCTGGGCTCCAGGGGAGTTGGGAGGGGTTCTGCCTTGGAAGGGTTAATGCTGTGGGAGCTGGAGAGGGATCATCCCAAGGTGTGTGTCCATGTCACTCCTGCGTGGAAGGATTGATCCCAAGGTGCTGGGACATGTCACACGTGTGTGAAAGGATTCACTCTGAGCTGTGTTTGTGCCTCAAAAAGCAGGGATGTGTTTTCTGGGGTCAGTGCCCACTCCAGTTGGGAATGAATCACACTCCAGTATCAGCTTTCTTTAACCAGTGTGTGCAAGGTTCAGACTGGGATTGTGTGAGGGGTTCAGACTGGGGCCACATGAGCTGCTCTGTCACCTGTGGGCGCTGGATCCTGCTCCAAACTCTCCGCAGGAAATGCTCCTGGTGGGAGCAGGTGGTGCCACAGAGGCCTCTTGCAGCCTCCAGATCTTTCCATGAAAAAATATTCCATAGTGAAACCTAATGCTGCAGGTGCCCTGGCTGGCCAGCTGGCATCCTGCTGCTGCTGGAAATGGGATTCCAAGGAGCCCAGCACAGCTGGGAGAGCCATTCCCTGCAGGCAGTGTGCACAGGCCCGGCAGGAGCCAAGAACATCGTGTCCTGTGAGCAGAAAATGGCTGAGCTCTTCTGGTTTCCTCTTTCCTTCTTTTTTTTCTTTGGCCTTTTTTTCCTTAAAGCAACGTTCTGCATCCCCCTTTGTAGGTTGGCTGGATATTTACTGACCTGGTCTCGGAAGACACACGGAAAGGAACCGTTCGATACAGCAGGAACAAGGTGAGATCCAGGAGTGACCCAGAGAATTCCCAGCGAATTCCAGCCCCTGGGCCAGGCAGAGAGCTGAGCCAGGGCTGCAGGTGGCACTGGAATTCTTGGGAAATGGGCTTTTCCAGGCACTTCTGAAGGAAAAGGAGCTGGAAATGTTGGGATTGAGGTGTTGGGGAAGCAGAGCTGCTGGAGCCCTTCCCACCCTGCTTTGGGGAATTGGTGCTCATGGAATCATGGAATAGTCTGGGTGGGAAGAGATCTGAAAGCTCATCCAGTGCCATGGGCAGGGATAACTTCCTCTGTCCCAGGCTGCTCCCAGCCCCACTGTCCAACCTGGCCTTGGACACTTCCAGGGATCCAGGGCAGCCACAGCTTCTCTGGGCACCTGTGCCAGGGCCTCACCCTGCTCACAGGGAAGAGTTTCTCCTCAGAATCCCATCTAAGCCCTTTTAAGGGCTAAGAAAACTCCAGGGAGTGGAGGGGAGTGTGAGGGACAAACCCAGCAAGGCACAGTGACTCAGAGGATGTTCCCATGGGCTGGGCTTTGTGACACATACGTGGCTCAAACTTCGACCTCCTCAGCTTCCTGTCCCTGTAAACCCAGTGATATCCATATTTGGAAAGTGAAACTCGATTTTTCAAGAGGGAAAAAAAGGTGTGTAGAGGTGGGTGGGACTGGATGTGGGACAGTCCTGAGGCAGCCCAGGGCTGGGAGCTGACAGGTCACATTCTTGTGCTGGGCTCTGCAGCAGCTTTCCACGAAAGTGTTTTCCTGGGATGTTGGTCGTTTTCCTTGGCTGCAGCCCAGGGAAATAGGTCTGGGCTACGTCACCTTGTCCTTTGGCTGATGGGAGTCCGTGCTCTCCCCTCAGGACACGTATTTCCTGAGTGCAGAGGAGTGCATCACAGCTGGCAACTTCCAGAACCAGCAGCCCAACATCTGTCGCCTCTCTCCCGATGGGCACTTTGGATCCAAGTTTGTCACAGTTGTGGCTACAGGTACAAACTGGCCTCAGCCCTCTGGGCTTCACCTGAATTACCTGTTGTTAGTAGAGGAATATGCCAAAAATCACAATGTCCTGCTCCCCATCTGTCCTTTGCTCTATCAACTGAAATACTTCCTCATTCTTTGTTTTATCCTCTCTACAATTACTCACTCATTATTTATTTGTCTGTTTTTTTACTTTACAACTGTTTGAAGAGACAGAGTTGAGGCTCAGCCCCACCTCTCTGACCCAGAAATCACTCTCTGCCTGCAGCCAGGGCAACAACTGTTGCTCACTTTTTGTTTTAAATCCTTAAGCTCCAAATTCTGTTGCCTAGAAGCAGCAGTGCAGAACCACAACACTCCAGAGTTATGGATTAGTTCCTCCTTCAGGAGGGAACTTTACCTCCCTCATGTCGCTGTCAGGGAAACCTGACAGGGAAAAAAATCTGTCAGGAGAAAAAAAAAAATGTTTGGAAACATTTTTTTTTGGCTGAGTGAAACAGAAGCTCCTGCAAAGTGGTTTTGGTTAAATCCTCTGGTTTTCAGGGAGTCTCTGTAGATGGGCTGGGCTGGGAGGGGGACGCTGGCATGTGCTGGGAGGGCTGGAGTGTTCCCAGTTCACTCTGTTCTCCTCCATGGGATGACACATGTCTTCATTTAAACCTTCCCTGGAGCAGAATCGCTGGTTCTGGCTCTGTTTAACACAATGAAAAAACCCCTCATGACTTCCAAATAACATCCAGAGTGAAAAGTGAAAGTGGGATGGGACATTGCCTGCCCTGAGCCTGGCTTTGTAAGGGTTCCCAGGGCCTTTTTTTCAGTGAAAAAGCTCTTTTTTTTAGTGAGCTGTACGTTCCAGACTGCTAAACACATCCATCTCTCATTAAATATAGATCTGTATCTCTCTTTATATATATATGTATTTATTTAATAATTTTTTTTAAACAAAGTGTTTTACTGAGCAAACACACTGCGTTCAGGCCTTCCCCCGTCCTGGTCTATGTTCAATTCTAGGAGTGTTTGTTCTGGAGCAGTGAGTGATTGAGGTTACAGATCAAAGGGTAGAAAAGGAATATTTCCTCTTTGCTGTTCCAGCTGATTTCATTCTCCTCTGTTCAATCCGCCCAGCAGGTTCTATTTAAACACTTGAGTCCCTCTTTTTTGTGCTGCAGAAATGTATTTGGACAGTTTGCCTCAACTTTGCCTTTAAATCCTCCACATGGATTAATTCCTATTCCCTCCTGAATTCCTAGCTTTGGACATAGTAAGGTTTTCCTACCATCTGCCTCCCTCCTCTCTTTCCAGTTGTATTCCAGTGACACATGACCTGATGTTGCTTACATTATCCAGATGAAAGCTCCAAGCATGTGATCCTTCCATGAGCCAGGCTCTTAATTCCCACTTTCCATGTCAGATTTCCACCAAAGCATCCAGTACAGCCTGAGAAAACACTGTTGAGGCCTGGCATGGCCAGGTGATCTGCAGCTCAGGGATCCTTGGGAGTGGAACAGGGCCAACAGGAGCTGCATGCCTGAGTTTTGTTGGGAAAAGGAGGAGATGCCTGCAGGGTGGTAGAGGGTGATGCTGTCAGAGCCCCCCAAAAGGGCAGCTCTTCCTCCTCAGAGCTCCTGGCAGAGCATTCCTGCTGTTCCCTGGGCTCTGTGCTCTTGGGATACTTGTGGAAATGTGTGTGGCTATAAAAATGTGGAGTTTAGAGGGAAATCTTGCCATGCTGCAGCACCAGCAGCTTCATCTCAGTGTTCATCACTGTTGGCCTGGTGTTTAATCATGGAGTCCTGGAATTATTAAGGTTGGGAAAGAGCTCCAAAATCGTTGAATCCAACCTTAGTGCTGCTCTTCCAGTCGTTTCTGTTGGAGTTACACCAGGGAAATCACCCCTGTGCAGGATTTTCAGGAAGAATTTCTTCATGGGAAGAGTTGTGAGATGGAGCCCCCACCCCTGGAGTGTCCAAGGACATCGGCCTGGGTGACAATGTGTGGATCAGCTTTTCCAACCTCAGTGATCCTGGGGTCTTTTTAACCCTGCTGTCCTCCTGCAGGTGGTCCTGACAACCAGGTGCACTTTGAGGGGTACCAGGTGTCGAACCAGTGCATGGCCCTGGTGCGGGACGAGTGCCTGCTGCCGTGCCGGGACGCGCCGGAGCTGGGCTACGCCAAGGAGTCCAGCAGCGAGCAGTACGTGCCTGATGTCTTCTACAAGGTGAGGGCTCAGGGCCTGGGTGTGCCCACTCTGATCCTGAGGAGCAGCAGGGGAAATGTGCATCCAGAGTACTCAGTTTCATAGAGCTGTGGGGTGGTTTGGGTTGGGAAGGACTTTAGAGCTCATCCAGTTCCAGCCCTGCCGTGGGCAGGGACTCTCCACTGTCCCAGGCTGCTCCAAGCCCTTTCCAGCCTGACCTTGGACACTTCCAGGGATGGGGCAGCCACTTCCCTGGGTAAACTGGGTCAGGGCTTCATTCTCCTCACAAGGAAGAATTTCTTCCCCATATCCCATCCAGTGGGAAGCCATTCTCCCTGTGCTGTCACTGCCTTGCCAAAGTCCCTCTCCAGATTTCTTGGAGCCCCTTTAGGCACTGGAAGGGACTCTCAGGTCTCCCTGGAGACTTCTCCAAGTGAATATCTCCAGATGAATGCCCCCTCCTCTGGACTCAGTCCATGTCCTTCCAGTGCTGAGGAGCTCAGAGCTAGAGGCAGCTCTGCAGGAGGGGTCTGGGAAGGACACGAGGTGTCACTGCTGTCCCTGCCTGCTGCACTTTGGGATTCTGGTGATGGATGGAATGTCATTACTCTCTTGCCAGTTGTTCCTGAAGCCCTGAAGCCCCTCCTGTGCCTGCATGGCTGAGTTGGGAACTCTGGATCAGGCTCCCTGCAGATGCTGATAGCGCTGCCACTCCAGCCAGGGCTCTGGTGCCCCGTGAGCAGGGACAGAGGAGTTAATTAATGGCACTGCTCGCTGGCTAATTAGCCATCCTGTTAGTTATCTCCTTCCTGTCCTGTGTGCTCCTGCTGCCTGTGGTAAAGCTGTCCTTTAGGGAGCATGGGATAAGGAAAGCCTTGGTTTGGGAGGAGTGGAATGAGGGGAATAGAGCTGGCCAAGGTGTTCCTGCTGGTTTCCACCCCTTAGTGTCAGACTGCTGGCTTCCCTTGACCCCACCTGGAAAAAAGGAACACCTCTGGGCTGAATCCAGTGCTGGAGAGGCAGAGCAGATGGAATCCTGCTCTCTCTGGAGCAGGCAGCTTCCTCCCAGGAGCTGATAAGCCGGGGCCGATCGCGATCCAGCAGAGCCGGGTGTGCAAAGGTTGGCCCTGAACGTGAGGAGGATGAGATCATCTCCTGGCATGCCCTGATGCTGCTCCAGAGCAGCCCAGGCTGTGCCACACCGGGGCAGCCCTGCAGGAGGTCCTGCAGGCCTGTGGCCCACATGTGGCCCACCCGGGGTGCTGGGAGCAGCAGGAAGCTGCTGGGTGTTCCCAGAAGGGCTTCGCTCCCATCTCTAATCTGAAGCAGGGAGATAAACAAGATGGGAACGGATGGCTCCAGCTTTCCGTGGAAATTTCCATCATTCACTGATTCACTGGGTCGGGCTGCAGCTGATTTCATGTGTTAGAGCTTCTCTCCCTGATTGCCCTTTTCACAGAGGATGGCCCTGCCAGGTGGGATTCTCCCTCAGCCTTCACTGGATTTGGCTCTAGGATCTCTCAATTATTTTTGCATGTTGTTAAATCTGTGGAAAGCTTAGTCACTCCTGGCTTGGGAAACCTTTAGGGTCCCATTAAATGTGCAAGGCTTGAGATCAGAGACACTACCTCATCCTGGGATGGTGACCACAGCCGTGTCCGAGCCCCGGTGACCTCCACGAGGAGCAGGAATCTGGTGGCATAGAGTGGAATCTTTGGGGTCCAGTACCTTGCTCTCCCTTTGTCCCCAGTCTGTGATGTGGGGTTCCCCTCTGTGCTGACCCCCAGCCAGTTTTGGGGAGAAAGCTGCACTTTGGAGTCGTTGCTGTTTTCTCTGGGACTGTGCAGAGAAAAACCCATGTGCGTTCCCATACAATATCCAAGTATTCATCTGAAAAGCCCTTTAGGATGAAAGGAGCTCTACAAATTAATTCTAATTGGATGAGGACCAGGAGGCCAATGTTTGTGGAGTGTGGATGTATTTATAGAGCAGCCAGATGTGAGGCAGGATCCCTGGAACTCGGATCTGTCCGAGGGCAGCGCCGTGGATTCACCTCTGGTTGTGAATGGGAAAAAGGGGCTGCTTTTCATCCATGGAAATGGGAAAGCTGATGGCACTGGCTTTGTCCTGTGGTTTTCCTGCAGCTGGGTGGTTTCTGTATTCCTTTACCATTCCCTTTCTGTTGGCCCTTTCTGAGGAGCCACCCCTGTGGAGTTGGCTTTGGACACGCAGCTGTGCTGGCTCAGGAAGGGAGAGCTCTGCTCCAGTGGGGAACTCGAGGGGTTTGGGGACTGTGAGAACAAGTTCCTTTGCTCTGAGGTGCCTCCCCAGGTAAGATTAGCCAGGAGGAAGAATGGATTCCTCCAGGGGTGTCTGGGAAGCATCAGGGCTCAGCAGTGGTTCCAGCTGGCACGGGGAATAACCAGCACGTGCTGCTTGGCCAGCTCAGACACAGAGCTCAGGAAGGAGCAGACACAGACAGGGGTTGGGATAAAGACCCTGAGAGTGAAGATGATGATGTTCCAACAGCCACTTCACCCAGATTCTGAGCTGGAGGGTGAGCACAGCTGAATATTCCACACAATTTTCTGTCCTTGAGCAGCCTCCTCTGTCCATCTGGTTTTAGAAAACAGCTGGATTGATTTGGATTTCTCTGTACCTGGGGTTGATACTGAACACTGAGGGAGTGCTCAGGTGCAGATGGGGGATCCCTCTTGGGGGCTGCTGCAGCCTGTCCCTGCTGTCACCTCCTCACTGACCCAGCAGCTCTGTGGTGCTGGACTGCTCCACCATTAACTTCATCAACTCTTGGAAGAGATTCCTGATGTTTCACAGACACTTTAAAACTCCTGGATAATTGGATTTGGGGGCTGGCTGGCTTTGTCTCTTATCACAGGTATTTGTGACAGCTCAGTGCAAACACGATGTCATCGTCATCTTTGCAGTGAATTGCATTTTCCAGCTGCCTTAACATCCCCCCAGAGTTTCTTTAGGATGGTTTAATGTGCCTCCAGAGTTTCTCTGGGAGGGTTTAACATTCCCCCAGAGTTTCTTTGGGATGGTGTAAGACAAAAACCCTTTACAAGAATTGTGCAAGAGCCCTTTGCCCTCGAGTTGTGCACGTGCTCTGAGGTCTCCTGTGGCTGAGCCCTGGCACCAGTGACACGTGTCCCATCCCTCCCTGGGACAGACCCTGCTTTTATTAGAGCCCAGCAGGACCTCTGAGGCCTATTTCCATGGCACTGGGAATCCTCTTCCCAGGGAGAGCCAGGCTGTGGGGAGTGCTCACTGACGGGGAAGGACTTCCCTGGCTGCCCTCCCACCAGCTCATGAGCCGCCTTAGCCTTAAATGTCCCAGCTGCTGCAGGGAGGAGGATGCTGGATTAGCTCAGCAGGAGTCTCCTGGGAAGGGTTTCAACTCTCCCTGACCTGTCACTTGCTCTTGGAGAAGTCGCTTGGTTTTTGTGCCTCAGCCGCGCTCCCCGTGCGAGGGGCAGGACTGCCCGGGAAGGTGCCTGGAAGTCAGCAGAGGGAAGAGCAAAGCTGGGATTTGTTCACACATGGCAAGGACAGATGGCTGCCGAGCTCCAGCGTGCTTCAGCAGAGGGAGCAGGTCGGGAATAACGGCGTGGGATGCGGGATGCTCCCAGCGTGGGGTGGTGACAGCGTGGGGTGGTGACAGCGTGGGACGCTCACGGCTGGCCTGGGACGTGCATCCTGAGCCTCCCTCCTGGCTGGCAGCTCCCTGGGCTCCTCACTTGGCTGCTCCCCTCACCCTCCGTGGATAATCCTGAGGCCACCCAGAAGCCTTCCCATCCTGCTGAGGTGTCTGTGTTCCCACCCTTTCCCCTATTCACCCTCATCCCCGTGCAGCTCCTGCCTGCAAACAGTGGGCTGAAAGCTCTAATCCCAGTTTGATGCAGTCTCCACTGGGATGATGCATTGTCCAGACCCTCCAGGCTTTGCTGCTGGATTTTTGTCCGGAAGCCAAATGCTCATTGCTCCATTAACCCCTTCCTGGCCTCCCTTTGGAGCTGGTGCCATTTTGGTTTGGGGAGTCTCAGACTACAGCAGTAACAGGAGGGTCCTGGTGATGCCAAGCTCAGGTTAAGGATCTTTCTCCCAACTTGATGTTCATTAAGGCCTTTAAAACATAATTAAATAATGGTGGTGGTGGTGGGAGAGGAATGTTGGGGGGACTGTCCTGTCAGGACCAGGACATGTCCTCGGCTCAGGGGAGCGAGGTTCCAGTCTCTGGATGTCTTGGAGGCCTCAGCAGCATGCCATGAAAAAGCAGGCATTTAACATGGAAATCCCCAGAGGGGGAGATTAAAGCCAACAGGTGCTGGAAAAATGTTTCTGCATATTAGAACTTAATTAGATTGGAAAATGAATTCCAGATGGGCTAATTATGCGTGAGTTGTTGCAGGTCCCTTCATGCAGGGGCAGGATTGTGTTTGGGAAGTTGATTGGATCTGATTCCTGCCTCTTGTGGTATCACTGAGATCTAGAAGCAGGTTGGCTCTGGGGTCCTGTGATCTCCCAAAAAGAGACTCCACGGCTCCTCCTGCTCCTGTCAGAGTCAGAGAGATCTGAGGCCACAACCTGTCATGTGCAAGGAGCAAAGATCCTTATCGGGATTGCCTTTCAAAGGAGCTTCAAAGACTGGAAGGGAGATTTTTTTTTATACAGAGGGAACAGTTCCTGGGGACAGGGGCTGCTTGGGGAGGGGGTCAGGAAGGGGCTGTGCCTGGAGGGGAGCAGCGTGCTGGAGCCTGCTGGGGCGAGGTCTGACTGGGAGAGGGATGGTGCTGGCTGCTGCTCCACATAGCTGTGCTGTGTAAACACCAGGGAGAGCGGGGGAGTGCTGCTGGAGTGGTGCTCTCCAGGAGAAAACACGGCTGGGAGAAAGGGGAGGGAGTCCTGGAGTCAGCCGTGGGCAGCAGAGCCCTGCATGGCTCAGCCCATGGAATGCTGCTCCCATCCCACACGGGAAGAGCAGCACTCAAAACCTTCAGGGGTGACAGCTCCAGATCCAGCTCCTGCCACCCAGAGCCCATGGAACGTCCAGCACAACATCCCTGAGTGGGAATTCTGGGTGTATGATTTATGTGGGGCTCCATGAATGATTTATGCCACGTTAAGTGATGATTTAGGGAGAAAACACAACCCCCTCGTACGGAATCTTTAATGAAAAGTGTCAGTTCTCCGGGATTTATTTCCGCAGCGGCGTTTGAACCCGGCGTGTTTGACATCAATCACGTCTAATTGTCAGGTTATGATTAATGAACATATGCCGGCCGTTTGTCTGCCTAATTAAACTTTATGTTCCCTTCGTCTGGCAAAGCAAAACAAGTTTACACCATGGGATGTGCTGGTTCCAAGGGCCTGGGTCTGAGAAAGTTCCCAGTTCCCAGCTGCAGAGTTGGTTGAGTTCCTGGACTTGCAGAAAGGCAGGTTTGCCTCGGCTGAGAGGCAGAGGTGACCTGTCCTCTTTAAGATGGGACTAAACACCTAAATGACATTTAAAATCATGGAATCATAGGATATGTGGAGTTGGAAGGGGCCCACCTACAAGGGTCATGGAGTAGAATCCCACCTTTACACTCCTTGGATAATTCCATGCCTCTCTCTAGTGGGATGTGACCCCACACTCTCTTGGCTCACAAGGAAACAGAGATCCTGATTGCAGAGATGCTGCAATTACAGAGATCTCCAGCCCCAGGGAGCAGCAGGGAACTGGGCAGCCCTGCACCACCCATGCAGGTTCATTTCCACACCCTCAGTGATCTGCCAGAGCTCAGGATTCAGCATCTCCAGGATCCTTTGGGCTTCACAGCACTTCCAGGCTCAGGAATAATCCAACTCTTTCTTTCAGGACATAGACAAGTTTGGGAATGAGATCACCCAGCTGGCTCGCCCGCTCCCGGTCGAGTACCTCATCATAGACGTGAGTATTCCCTGCACGTGTTTGCTTCCCACAGGAGATGCTCAGAGTGGAGCAAACTCCTGACCCACCTCTGAAATTCCCAGTGGAGGGGATTCCTGAGGCAGATTATCCTCCTCTGCCTGCTGCTGCCAGGCATTCCTAGCAGGGAGGAGGCTGCCCTGCCCATGGGGTCAGTGTGGTGCCAGGGAACACATTTGATTGCCAGGAAAGCACTGCCTGGTGCCTTATCAGGGCTCTGAGCTGGCCCAGAGCCACATGGCCAGGAAGCAGCAGCCCCATGGACCTGTGTCCCGGGCACTGCCTAATGAGGAAACTCCAGAGCAGCAATTAGGGATCCATCTCCTTTGAGTGACTCAGCAGGTTGTCCAGAAATGCCTTTTCTTGGAAGAAGGAATTCGCTCTCTGGCACGGCTTGGCCGGAGCAGAGCTGCTGCCAGGCACGGCACAGCTCAGCCCTGGGGCTAGGAAACAAAGTTACAGTGTGGAAGGCAGGAAAGCAAATAATTGGGATGCCAGATGATATTGCTGGAGTTGGAGGTGGTGCCAACAACCATTAAATCCACCTGGAGCAGCCTCTCTGGTCCAGCTGCCCCTGGCACAGGCAGTGCCAGAGCAAGGGAGTTCCTGTGGGAGTGAAGCACCTGTTCCTGGGGTGTCACTGGGATCAAAACAGAGCATTAGGAGCGTTAGGATCCCCCCAGGACCTCCCTCCAGCAGCAGCTGCCTGGCTCAGGGCACAGCTGTGCCAGGATCGCTGTATCCCAGTGACCTGTGCAGTGAGGGATGCTCTCCATGGCATCTGTCAACACCAAGCCCATCATGTCCCTCCAGCTTCTTTAGAAAGGGAGCCAAGGGCTGTGGTGATGGAGTATCACTTTAAATTAAATTCAAAGCCATCAGATCTCTGCAGGGTCCCTCATTGTTTGGCTGAGCTGAGATCATGGCCATGGCTGTTCTCAGCTATCTGGACTTGCTTCCCATATCCCACTGGTCTCTGATCTGATCCTTTCTTGGATTTTTTTTTTTTTTTTTTTTTTAGATTACTACAACTTTCCCCAAGGATCCAGTCTACACTTTTTCTATTTCTCAAAATCCATTCCCCATCGAGAACCGCGATGTGCTGGGAGAAACTCAGGTGAGGGGCGATTGCTGACAGAGCCAGGGATGGGCTCTGCCTGCCTTGTGCTCACTGACATCTGCAGAGGGACAGCTGTGCCCTCAAGTCACCCCTTCCTGCCCTCAAGTCACCCCTTCCTGGCTCAGCTTGCCAAGGCCCTTCCTGCACGGAGCAGTGTCTGCATGCCAATGCCGACTGCCGGCGGTGCTGAGCTCCTGCTGGATCCACCATGGGATCAGAGCTCCCTGTGCCTGCCAGGCAGCTCCAGCCCCGTGGGGACAGCACAAACCTGCTGACACTGGGGTCTGTTCCTGCTCCCAGAGCGCTGCCTTCTCTCCCTGGATGGAATCTTTAAGCACAGAAGGCTGTTCCTGCAGAGGTCAAGGCAGAGGATGGGGAGGAAGGGGCTGCTCTGTCCTCCTCTCCCTCTTTTCTGTAGGAACAAGGCTGGAATTGCCTGGCTCCCCCTCAGCACCTCTTGGATCTGAGATCAGCTCTGTGGGTTCTGGGGTTGGTCAAGAGGAGCTCCTGTGGGTCCAGAGAACTTTTTTCCTGGAAGTTGTTAGCTGGGATTCAGGCAGGGATCTAATTTTGGGAATGTCCTTGCACATCTCAGACAACAGCCAGAGGGACAGGAACATCTGCTAGTGGATCCAAATAGGAATTGACTTCTCTTCGTTTCTGTCCCCTCTCCCCAGGACTTCCACAGTTTGGCCACGTACCTGTCCCAAAATACTTCCTCCATTTTCCTAGACATCATTTCTGATTTCCATCTGCTCCTCTTCCTGGTCACAAATGAGGTCATGCCTCTGCGGGTACGTAATGGGGCTGGGGGGGTTCCTGTCCCCACACCATCCCCATCCCAGGGCCCTTCTGCCATCCCACGACCCTGGGCAGGGCTTTGTGCCTGCTCTTGCCGACCAAGCTGTTGGGAGAAGGTTTAAAGAGTTTTAAAACCTTTTTAAAACTCCAAACACAAAGCCCCTGAGCTGCTGGGAGCACTGAGGGGGGTGGTTGTCCACACGATCCTAGAGCCAACTTGGCTGCAGCTCCCAGAGCTGGAAATGTTTTAAAAATTATCTCAGAATCAGGAATTTGGTGGGAACAATGAGGAGATCAGAGCCCCCAGAACTGAAGGGCAGCCAGCAAGGTCCTGGCTGTGCAGCTCTGCTGCCCTTGGCCGGGCACTGGGGCCTGGCGGCTGCCGGAGCTTCCTGGGGAGATCCAGCTGGGCCGTGTTTGCCAGAGGCTGCGCATGTGCGAGGCAGCCGGGATGACCGTGGGCAGCTGGAGATCAGGATGGGAGCAGGGATGGGGGCTGGAGTGCTCCAGCATGGAGGGATTGCACCTCTGGGAGTTGGGAGTGGCACACAGGGTAGGGAATAACTGCTGGGAGCAGAGAAAAGCAGCTTCTGGGGTGTTGGGATGTGTCTGAATGCTGGGGAGTAGAGGGATGAACTGGGGCACCCTGAAGATGTTGGGAAGGGGGGAACAGCTCAGATTCAGGGTCCTGCCTTGCACTGGAGGGGTCCCCAGTGCTCATTTCCCACCTGTGACTTCCAGGACAGCATCAGCTTGTTGCTGGAAGCCGTGAGGACCAAAAATGAGGAGCTTGCACAGACCTGGAAAAAATCGGAGCAGTGGGCAACCATCGAGCAACTCTGCAGTAAGAGGAGGGTCCCTGGGGCAGGGGGGTCCCTCAGGGAGGGGTTCTCTGGTCCCTTTGGCAGAGCTGGCTGGGGGTTTAGTGGAGCCACTGCCAAGCTCTAGCCACAGAGGCTACTGGAGGCTTGTGGGGGAAGGAAGCTGTTCCTTGGTCATAGAATCCTGGAATAATTTGGGATCTTAAAGCTCATCCCACTCCCTGCCATCTTCCACCAGATCAGGACGCTCCAAGCCCCATCCAGCCTGGAGCATTTGCAGGGATGGGGCAGGGCTGGTGAGTGGGGCTGCAGGGTGGGCTGTGACCCCAGCACTGCCCCGGGCTCTCTCCCGCAGGCACGGTGGGTGTCCCGCTGCCGGGACTGCAGGAATACGGCGCCATGGGGGGCTCGTCGCACGCCGTGGCCGCGGCCATGTGGCCCTGCCAGCACTGCACCTTCATGAACCAGCCGGGCACGGACCACTGCGAGATGTGCAGCCTGCCCCGCTCCTAGCCCCGCTCCTGCCCGGAGCCACCCGGAGCGGCCGGGCAGCGCCTGTCCCTTCCCTCTCCTCCCTTCAGCTTCCAGCCCGGGCTGTGGAGCCAGGCACGGGTGGCTCCAGCCCCCCGGTTACTCCTCGCTCCCTTTTGGGGGCTCCCAGCCCGGACAACCAACGCTTTCCTCAGCCCACGCGTGGGCTGGCCCCCCACCATCCTCAGCTGCTGCCAGCCTGCCCTGGGGGAGCTGGGGGGCTTAGGGAGCTGCCCGTGCCCACTTCCTACCCAAGGGGAGAGGGAGGCTTTGGCATCTCCCTGCCCACAGCTTTGCTCTCATTCCCTGCCCGCCTGAGTGCCTGGATCCCGACAGCTCCGGCACTGACCGGCCCCGGTGACACAGGCAGGTGGCTGTGATGTTCCCAGAGCAGGACAGGCACCCCTGGACACCGAGCATGCGGTGGGCACATGCCAGCTCATGGCTTGGCACTGCTTGCTGAGCTTTGGCCTCCCCTCTGGGTGCCGTGTCCCCCCACTGTGCACGGTTGGGCTCCCAGGGAAGGCTGGCGGGGCAGCCACGTAACTCGGGCACCCACCTCGCCTCCATGGTGCCCTGGGAGCCAGTCCTCCAGTTGGTGCCTTCCCACGTCCCTCCGGAGCGTGTCCTGGCCGGAGCTGGGGCTTGGGGGTCTTTCCCCCCAGCCTCCCTTCAGCCCCCAGCTGGGGCTGGGCAGGGGAGAGGGGCAGGCGGATGCTGGAGGGGCTCAGCCCTCCTCTCACAGGGCCTCTGACCCCCAGGCCCATCCTGGAGCTCCCCAGCCCTGGCTCCGTGGGCTCTGGTTCAATTCTGGGGGCACTGATTCCAGCACTGCCCCGTGTCCCCTCATGGGAGCGGTTCGGAGGGCCTGTCCTGCTCCAGGACAGCACTGCCCACACCCCAGTGGGGCAGGGACCCCCCGCCCCTCGCTGGGGCTTTCCAAAGGCTTCATCCCAAGGCCCGGCTCCGGGCTGCGGTTGCTTTTCCCCTGGGTGTGCTGGGGTTTGGGGATGCAGCGCTGGGAGCGCCCGGGCCGGGCTGGGCTGACCCAGGCGCGGGGGCTGCAAGTAACATGGAATAAAAGCACCTCAAACCAGAGCCTCCTGCACTCTGTCACCTTGTCCCGGGGTGCTGCACATTCCCAACGGGAATAGGGGAATGCTGCACCTCAGTGTGTGCCTCCTGCACTCCTTCACCCCAGGTGGGGCTGGGATACTCTGTGTTCCCAGTGGGAATGGGGGGACACTGTGCTTTGTCATCTGTGCCAGGATGGGACCAGGCTGCTCCATGTTCCATCTGGAACAGCGAGGACACAGCACCGAGCCTCCTGTGCTTTGTCACCTGCGCCCGGCCAGGGCTGGGATGCTCCACATTCCCACCAGGACTGTGTGTCCGGGCTCGTGTGCGCGGTCTGTTTGCAATCAGCTCCGGAGCCGCGTGCGGCCGGGCCCGGTGCCAGCCCCAGGCTGGAAAAGGGGGAGCGGGAGCGGCGGGAGCCAGAGCCGGGGAGCGCAGCCCGGAGAGCGGCTGCGGCTGCAGGAGCGGGGAGGTGGCAGCTGCCCAGCCTGGCCCTGGGGGACAGCACACCTTGGGGACACGGGGACACGGCCCTGCCATGGCCCGGCTGCTTCCCGTCCTGCTCCTCGTGGCTCTGAGCTGCGCAGCCAGGCCGGGCCGGCGGCCGGCGGCGTGGGACGATGGAGCAGATGGTAATTCCTAACCCTCAGCACCCCTTTCTGCTCGGGACCTCCTTCACACCGGGCTGTGGGCATGGAGAAGGGCCTGAGCGGGCAGCTGGCTGGGTGGGGAGTCCTGTCCAGGGCTGGTGGGGTCCCAGGTGAGGGGCTGGGTGAGGCTCCTGCTCCTGCTCGTGGTCCCAGCCCGGCCCCTCCAGCCCAGAGAGCCTCGGCGAGGGGCTGCGCCAACCTGACGCTGGTCCTGGACAATTGGAAATTCGCCATCACGTCCCAGCTGCGCAACCTGCTGATGTCGGACCACCACACCGTGCTGCCCGACTACGGCCGGTGAGGGGCTGGGGGTCCCTGAGGGGATATTTGGGGTCTCTCGGGGGATATTTGGGGGTCCCTGCCCTCACGCCGCTGCGCCCGCAGGATCCCGGCGCTGTCGGGAGCCCTGGACGAGCTGTACCGGGATTTCCGCGGCCTGAAGGAGCAGCTGGGCCGGCTCTCGGATCGCTTCGCCCACCTCGAAGCTTCCGTGGAGCAGCTGAGCCGGGCCCGGGGCGCTGCAGGCCCGCCGCGCCGGGGGGCGATGCCCCAGAGCCCCCGCAGGGCCCCCGGGACCCCGCAGTGAGCGGGGCGGGGGCGGCCGGGGGGCTCCGGGGGCACAGGGGCATCACTTTGGGGGGGTCTCAGAAAGACGGGGAGGGGTAGAGACATGGCTGGAGGAGGCTCAGCTTGGGGGGTGGAGGGACATCGCTTGTGGGGTTTGAAGCTGGGGGGCTCAGGGTCATCACTTGGGGGACTCAGCCAGAATTTTGGGGAGTCCATCCCCGCGGGTCAGGGTCAGCTCGGGGGGGCTCTGCCCCTCTGGAGCATCGCACCCGGCCCCTCTCTCTATCAATAAAGCCGCTGCCGCCAGCACCGCCTCGCTCCTTTCTCAGCCGTGCCGGGATAGGGGGGGGTCACTTTCGGGGCGGGGGTTCCTCCCCTCCCGGTACCGAGCCCCGGGAGCCGCCCCCCCGCCTTGCGCCGCTTTACGGCCTGTCGTAAACTCCCCCCCGCCCATTGCGGCGGCCGCCGCGCAGCCGTAAAGCGGAGCCGCCCGCGCCCCCCGCCCGGTACCCGCGGCCCCTCCGGGAGGGATTTGGGGGGGGGCGGGATGGGGGGGATGAGGGTTGGGGTGGGGGGCTGTGGGCTGGGTGGGGATGGGTCTGGGGTGGGGGACTGCCGGTGGAGTTGGGCTTGGGGGGGCTTGGGGGTCCCAGTCGGGGAAGGGGGGCTGTGGGACAGGGACCTGGGGTACAAGGGCTGTGATGCTGGGGGCTCTGGGGTGGGTCTGGAGGGTCTGGGGTACAAGGATTGTGATGTGGGGGGCTCTGGGGTGGGTCTGGAGGGTCTGGGGTACAAGGATTGTGATGTGGGGGGCTCTGGGGTGGGTCTGGAGGGTCTGGGGTACAAGGATTGTGATGTAGGGGGCTCTGGGGTGGGTCTGGAGAGCCTGGGGTACAAGGGCTGTGATGTGGGGAGTGTGGAGTGGGTCTGGAGGGTCTGGGGTACAAGATCTGTGATGTGGGGGGCTCTGGGGTGGGTCTGGGGTACAAGATCTGTGATGTGGGGGAGTCTGGGGGCTGTGGAGATCGCAATGAAGAGGCTGAGGTTGATGCTTGGGAAGGGGCTGTTTGTGGGGCTGGACCTGAGGGTCTCATTCAGGGGGGAAAGAGGCTGTGGGGCTCAGGGGTGGGGGGACTGTAGGTCCAGATGGGCTGGGGGGCTCCAAGAGGGGCACGGGGGTCTGCAGGGCTGTGTCACTGCACGCTGCCCACAGCTTGGGGCTCTGAGCTCAGCCCCTCACACCCTCGGTGTCCCCCCGCCCCCTCCCCACATCCCCAGGCCGGCACCATGGCACAGGTGGGGCACAGGGTGGATTACCTGGCCGGATTCTGCTGCCCGGTGGGGGGGCTGGTGGCGGGCAAGCCGCGGGTGCTGTGCCACGAGAACGAGATCTACCTCTCCAACGGCACCGAGTTCGTCTACGTGTATGACCAGGAGGGCAAAGTGCTCAAGGTGAGGGGCTTGGCGGGCTGGGGGTTCACCCTGTGTCCCCCATCCCATGGGGACAACCCCCAGTCACGTCCCCACTCCCTATGCCTGGATTCTCTCTGTCAGGATCCAACAAACAAGCCCTACAAGCAGCACCCTTTGTTTTGGGGGTGCTGCCAGCTGGCCCCTCTCCCAATCCTGTAGGACACCCCACATTGGATCAGACTCCACAGGCTCATTCCCCCCAGCACAGAGGCTTCTCCCCCCAGACCTGGTGGCTGTCCCTGCTGTCACAGCACCCTGACTGACACGCTGCTGCCTTTGTTAATTTGTTCTGATTATCATTTCTAAGAAATCCACCGCTGTAAGAGCGGGATCTGCCTCCCACACTGCTCTCCCGCTCGGCAAAGTAGAGCACGTACCCTGCTCCCTGTTTTCCTTCCCCTCAGGGAGCGGGAATGACAGGCTGCCTCAGCCCCTCTCCCACCCCCTGCCCAGGAACACCCAGCTGGGTGCTGCCCAGGGATCTGTTTGTCCCTGGAAATCGCTTTGGATCCCCCTCCGCAGGGAGCCACCTTGTCCCTACCGCCCCTCCGGTTGCCATGGGAGGTGACATTTGCTTCTGTCCCCGCTGCCAGGCTGTGTTCCGCTGCCCTGACCAGGTGTGGCACGTGGAGCTGCTGCCCCAGCCTCGGCAGCTCTACATCCTGTGCGCCCACAGCGGGATCTACTGCGTGTCCCTGGAGCAGCAGAGCAGGTGAGCCTGGGCTCCCAGGGCTGCCCTTCCTGCCATGGGAAGCGTGAGGCTCTGGATCCCTCTCTGCTGATGCTAAAAGCTCTCCTGCAAGAGTTCATTTCCCAGGGCCAGGCAAAGAGGCGGCCAAGAGACACGCTGGCTTCTCCCCATGGCTTGGCTCAGAGCTCTTCCCCGTTTTCCCAAAGGTTAATGGAGCAGACGGACGGCGACGGCCAAGAAAGCAACGGCCCTTCCGGCGTCTTCCCGGTGGAAGCGGACTCCTGCATCTTCCCCGACGCCAGCCTGAGCATGTTCACCCTGCTCAGCACCTTCGTCATCACGCTGGCCCAGGACGAGGGCAAGTGGTGGATGCGGCTGCATGAGCTGCCGCGCCCGGAGCAGGACGGGCCCCCGTACCGGCAGGTCAGCCAGGTGGAATTCTGCCCCGGATCCCCGCCTGGGGACACGGGGGACGCGCCACCCTCCTGCTTCCTGCCCGTGCTGTGCTGCGCGGCCGCGCCCGGCACGCAGGGGCTGTGGTGCTCGGGGGGCTTCGTGCTGGAGGAGCCCCTCTTCAGCCTCCTCTTCGGCATCGACGCGGCCATGCTGGAGTCGCCCATGATCCTGTGCGGCTTCCCGGACGGGCAGCTCTGCTCCGTGCCCCTCAAAGCCCTGAGCTCCTCGCCCGCCGCCGACGGCTGCCGCGACGTGTCCACGCCGGCGCCGCCCGTGAAGATCCTGCACCACCTGGAGGAGCCCATCGTGTTCATCGGGGCGCTGCGCACCGAGCGGCGCGCGGCCGACGACGACGCCGAGGACGAGCCGCCCGCGGGCGAGCCCGGCTGTGACTGCGTGGTGGCCGTGGGCCACTACGGGAAGATGGTGGCCATGAAGGCGGATCAGAGGGAGGAGGCCACGGTGCCGGAGCTCAGGGAGTATTACCTGCGAGGGCCCATCCTGTGCGCGGCCTGCGGCAGCGGCTCCCGCATGTACTACAGCACCCACTCGGACATCTCCGCCGTCGACCTGGACTGGGCGGGCGACTCCTCGGACCCCGAGGACACAGAGAGTGGCTCTGGCGTGCTGCCCCCCGTGCTGTCCCCAGCCAGCCTGAGTATCTGTAGCGTCGTGGCTCTTTCCTTGTCCTCTCGGGCCTCGGAAGGTACTGGGGGCAGCGGGGTGGGATCCCACCTCTCCTCCGTCTGCAGCTCTGTGTGGGCTGGGTGGGGCTCTGTCTTTCATCCTTGTTGGCTCCCCTTGGTTTCCTAAGTCATTCCTGTCCATTGTGATTCCTGCTCTTCCTTGCCCATTCCCAGTCCCTCAGTTTGGCACTGCAGGAACTGGCCAGACCTTGCAACCATGGGCTCCCTGCACGGGGCAGCCTGGGACAGCCCCATGCCAGCTCAGATGTGGCTCCCTCCAAAAAGGGGGTGTTCGACATGCCTGTGGACTGGCTGCCTGCAGAACTGTGTGTGCTACCAGCCAGCCCCTGTGTGACAGCTGGCTGCTGCTGGCCTTGGCTGGGGAGTGGCAGGCACAGGGTGGTGTCCCCTCTTGGGGTCTGTGTATGTGAGCAGGGTGTGCTGTGGTGTTCCATGTCTGTCCCCATCATACCCCACTGCCACCTGCTCCCTGTCCCCCCACCTCAGCCATCCAGGAAGCCCCTGCTCCCTTCCTGGCCCCTGACCTGCCCTGTCTGTGCCCACAGGGGAGTCAGAGCTGTTGGCCCTGTCGGCCAAGGGCCGCCTCGTGTCCTGTGGCCTGTGCAGCCCCGAGGAGCCGGACGTGGAGCTGACCCCTGCTGAGATCGGCCGGAGGATCAAGGAGCTGCTGTCAGGGATAGGGGACACCTCAGAGAGGTAAGGGTGGCACCAAACTGGGGGTTGTGCACGTCATTGCCAGTAATTAATTATGGAACCACAGAATGGTTTGGGTATGAGAGACCTTACAGCTCATCCCATTCCATCCCCTGCCATGGCAGGGACACCTTCCACTATCCCAGGCTGCTCCAGCCCCATCCAGCCTGGCCTGGGACAGTTCCAGGGATCCAGGGCAGCCACAGCTTCTCTGTGCCAGGGCCTGCCCACCCTCACAGAGAACAATTCCTTCCCAATATCCCATCTAACCCTGCCCTCTGGCAGCAGGAAGCCATTCCTTTTATCCTTCACTCCATGCCTTTGTCCAAAGTACCTCTCCAGCTCCCTTGGAGCCCTTTTAGGCACTGAAAGGGGCCCTAATGTTTCCCTGGAGCCTTCTTTTATCCAGGCTGAACACCCCCATCTCTCCTCGAGCTTTTCTTTTGGAAAACTGCTCCAGCATTTACCTTTCCTGGCTGGGAAGCCCCCCCAACCTCGATAATATAAAAGCAGTGTTTGAGGGCAGCCCCCTCGCATGGCACAGCCACCCCCAGCGCTGTGGGCGGGCTGGCAGCGGCAGCCATGGCAGCAGAAGGTGGCACAGGCAGGGTGCCAGGCGCCTGCCACGCGTGCCAAGCCGGCAGTAACAGGCAGGGCAGGCACATGCCTCCATCCTGCATGGCTGGCTGTGTGTGGGGAGGGGCTGTGGGTGAGCCCCCCCTCCATCCACAGGGGGATTCCTGAGGCCTGGAGCCACTCCACAGGGTCAGCTCTGGTGGGAACGTGGATCTGTGGCTGCCATGGCAGAGAAGCTGGGGTTTCTTGTGGGATCATGCCAGGAGCAGCTCAGCTCGGCAGCACAGCGCCATCCTCACGTCCCTCCCGTTGTTTCATGGCTGTCACATTGTCCTTGCAGAGTGTCCTTCCTGAAGAAGGCTGTGGACCAGAGGAACCGAGCCCTGGCCAGCCTGAACCAGGTGATGAACGTGAGCGCGGCGCTGCTCTCCAGCCACGAGGGCCACAAGCCCATCGCCTGCACCGTCACTGCCAACTGGAGCTGCCTCCTGCTCCAGGACACCGTCACCATCTCCTGCTTGCTGGAAAACTGCAGCGAGTACAGCCTGGAGGAGGGCTGGACCCTCTGTGTCCAGCTCCTGACCAGCCCCTGTGCCTTAGAGGAGGAATCCATGGATTCGGCCACCACCTTCACCTTCCCCATTGACCAGCTGCTCCCTGGGAACAAGCGGGAGCTGACGCTGCCCCTCGGCCCTGCTGCGGACACCAAGCTGGACCTGCCTCTGACCATCTCCTGTGCCCTCTACTACAGTTTGAGGGATATTTTGGGCAGTGGCTCCGACTCCTCCGAGGACCTGGATGATTTCCTGCCCGACGACTCGCCCCTGCTGTCCCCGGACAGAGAGGGGATCTGCCTGCCCCTCAGCCAATGCACCATTGACATGCTCCAGTGCCTCCGTTTCGGGAGCAGCCCCCCCGGGCCCGACGCCCCTCCTGCCCCCTCAGACCCTGTGGAGACCTTCCTCAAAGTGTCCCAGGAACAGACTGAACCCGAGGAGGGGAAAACCCCAGGAGAGGAGAACCTGCCCCCCTCGGCAGCATCCATCCGGGTGTCCTCGGAGCTGCTGAAAAATGCTCTCAAAACCTCGGAAACAGGTGAGTCCCTGGAGAGGAGCATCCCAGGAATGACAGAGGCATCCAGGTACAGGGGTGCTGGCAGGGTGGCACTGTCACAGCCCTTCCCTTGGGCAAGGAGGGCTGTGTGACCCCACTGCCCCCACCACAGCCTTGGCACACGTGGCAGTGACATGACTGAGCTCAGCGTGTCCCAGCAGAGCTGGTCCAGCCCGTGCTACCCCTGCCCCTTCAAGGGCTGCCTCAGGCATGTGCTGACAGCAGTGTCACATCTCTGCTCTGTCCTTTGGTCCCCAGATGTCCCACTTTGCTGTGCCACCCTGCGCTGGCTGCTGGCTGAGAACCCCGGGGCCGAGGCACTGAGCAGCACGGAGGTGGCATCAGTGTGTGGCACGGCACCCGACGGTGGCCACGTCCAGCTGCTCGTCAGAGAGGCAAGGAATGGGTTAGCCCTGAGCCAAGGAATGGGTCAGCCTGCAGGGAAACTCCCTGTCCCACAAAGCCAGCTCCTTCCTGGTGCCAGGGAGATGAGTGGGTGCATGGCCACACCATTCTGACCCCTCTCCTGTGGGGCTGAGGTTCTGGTGCTGGGCTGGACAGGCACCATTCCCAGTCCATTCTCCCAACCCTGGGCTTCCCAAAAGCTGTGGTCGTTTCCCTCCCTCTCCAGTTCCTCCCATTTTTTTGGTTCTAGAAAACACACTTGGATTTGGGTTGTAAATCCACCCCATGCAAAATTCCCCTCTAAAGGCACAGGGAAAAAAGGGATTTCTGCCCAGCTCTCCTGCCTGATCCCACCTGAGGGGCCCCCAGATACCTAGCACAGGTGGATTTGCACTTGAGAGCTCAGATGTCCCCAGGGTGATGAGTGACAGTGTTAATTCTGCCAGGGCTCACCTGGTAGCACCAGACTGGGGGAAACTGCTCCTGGGAGGGTTTGGGGGTGTGTGGAGCCTTCTGGGGAACCCAGTGCCCATGGGGAGGGTCCTGGCCCCCCACTGCCCAGCGAGGGTGGCAGTGACACTGCTCTCACTGTCCAGGTGGCCATGAATGACCTGAGCCCTGCAGGTCCCATCCAGGCTGTGGAGATCCTGATGGAGAGCCCGTCCCTGGCCCACATGTGCAGGACACACCACGCCATCATCCGGCGCATACAGGTACACCCCTGGGGGCAGGGGGGACCCCAAGTGACCCCAAACCCCCTGGAATGGAGCCTGGGGGGCCATGGGGGGCATTTCTGTGGCACCACGGTGTGACAGACCAGCACCACTGGAGCTGGGAGTCCCCAGTCTTTGGGGTCCTGGGTTTGGAGCTTGGGCTGCCCTGAGGCTGGGGCTCCCCAGGGCTCAGACTCCCTGAGATTGGGAATTCCCAAGGTTGGAGCTCTCAGGATTTGGGGGCTGCTGGAGCTGTGACTCCCAGAGCTGGGGGTCCCTGGGGCTGGGTGCTGCCAGCTCCCCCTGCACCCTCCGTCCCTCGCACAGGCGCTGGTGCTGGAGCAGGCGGCGCAGGGCTCGGGACCCCCCGACCTCCGCATGCAGTACCTGCGTCAGATCCAGGCCAACCACGAGGTGAGCCCCCCGTCCCCTCCCGTGCGAGCCCCCACCCCATCCCGGCCCTCACCCCCCGACCCCCTCCCGCAGATGCTGCTGAAGGAGGCGCAGACCCTCCGGGACCAGCCGCCCCTGGGCGAGGAGGGGGCCGAGGGCTCTGCCACGGCCGAGAAGCTCCTGAACATCTACCGGCAGCTGCGGAACCCCAGCCTGGTCCTGCTGTGAGCGGGGGGCGGCCAGCCCGCCCCAAACCCCGCCGGCCGGGGTGGGGGCCCACGGGAGAGCCCCCCACCCCAACCCCGCCAGAGCAGGAGCGGGGCCGGCCGCGGTCTGGGCGGGGGGTGTGTCTGTGCGTGTTTCGTGGTCGTGTTGTCGGCAGCACCGGGAGGGTCTCGGGGCTCCGGTGGCGGAGCGGGGGCTCCTGGGCTGGCCCAGCCCTGTCCCGCCGCCCCCCAGCCCGGCCAGGCCGGGGCAGCCCCCCGGGGCCGCGCTGTCTTGTGGATCCGTGGTAGTGTAGTGGCCGTGCCGAGCCGAGCCGGGCCGGCCGCGGGCTGAGCCCCCCGAGCCGCCTTCAGGATCAGGACAAACAGGGTGCTGTGCCCGGGGGAGCCCCGTTTTCTGCTGGGCAGGGGAGGGGGTCTCCGCTCCCCCGTTGTTTCTATAAATGATCTCGTATCTCCATGATGGTGCGGCGTGGTCCGGCCTCGGCCCTTCCCGCACCTCTCCACTGTCTGTAACTCTGTCGTCTGCCATGAAAACGATCCTGTTGCTCACCTCGTGCCTGGCTCTGTTCCTTTCCATCCTCCCGAAGGGTCCTGACAGCTCTCGGGGGTCAGGAAGTTCCACTGCCACCCCCCTGCACCCCCAGCCTGGCAGAGGAGCCAGGGGCTCCCCAAACCCCTCGGGCTCCTGCCAGCAGTGGCTTTGCTTTGCTGACCCCCTCCTCATCCCGTGTGGCACCCCTGGGGTCCCTGCATCCCCCCGACCCCCGGATCAGCCCTTTCCATGGGGTCTGGGCGCTCCTGGGAGGGAAACACGGCTGGATCTCGGTGTGAAGGAGGACACGGCGCTGCCCCAGTGCGATCCAGGTGACTTTAATGCCATGAGCGGCGGGGTCACAGCTGCCACGGATGGTGCCACCACTGCCACCACCACGCTTTGCCAGGGACAGGGGGTGCCCGTGGGCGGCGGTGGCCGCAGGGGGGGCTCTGGGGTCAGTACTCCCAGAGCGTGGCCCGCAGCACGGACTCGCTGTCGGCACGCAGGGTCCCCGCAGGGTCCCCGCGCAGGTACCGCCCGTTCTTCCCTTTGATGGCCACACGGCCCCGCTCCCGGAACTCGAAGAAGAAATCCTCGGAGAGGTCCCCGTCGCTGCACACCGAGCCGCTGCTCGCCACGTACCAGTACTTGCCCCCCTGTCCTGCAGGGAGCCCCGGGGGAGGGGGTGTCAGTGCAGGCTGGACAGACCCCCAGGGCCACCCCAGCCCACCCCACAGCCCCCCTGCCCACCTTGGATCTGGTAGGCGCCGTCGCTGAAGGTGATGTGGAAGACGTCGTAGACGGAGCGGTTGGAGTCGAGCAGGTTGGAGCCGCGGTGGTAGCAGACGAAGCCGTGCTCCCCCCGCAGCACCAGCATCGGGCGGTTGATCAGCTTCAGAGTGAACTCCTCATCCTCCCCTGCACAGCACCCAGCCCTCAGCATCCCAGGGACCCCCCCTGTGCTCCCGGTCCCCCCCAGAACTTACCCACGGTGTCGCTGACGGCCGCCAGCTGCCCGTTCCTCTTGGTGCAGACGTAGCGGCCGTTGCTGGCGCGCAGGGCCACGCGCCGCCCGCGCCACTCGATGTCAAACATGGTGTTGGCAGCGCTGGGGACAGAGGGACAGTGTGAATTGGGGGTGCCTGTGCCAAACCATCTCTCCACCCCACCCTGCAGCCTCGCTCACATTTCGGTGGCCACGGCCTGGATGCCCCCGTGGGCCACCAGGGTCCAGTAGCTGCCGGTGTTGGTGTGGAGGCTGCACTTGTTGGTGTCGCGGTCGATCTGCAGCTGGAAGGTCTCGTGGTTCAGCTCCTCGTCCTGGTTTGCTGAGACATTCACACCTGGGGGGAGAGTGGGTGTTGGTGCTGGTCCTGCTCTGGATGTGAGCACTGGTCACACTCCAGCCATCAGCATCGCTCCTGCTCCGGCCACTGGCACTGGTCCTGTCGTGGCCCTGGGCAGCAGTCTCAGTCTGGCCATGGTCACCGATCCCACGTTGGCACTAGTCCTACTCTAGTTGTCATTGGTGACCCTGCTCTGGCCATTGTCACCAATCCCAACCCAGCCACAGGCACTGGTCCCACTCCAGCCATTGTCACCAGTCCCACTCAGGCCATCAGGACCAATTCCAGTCCAGCTATTGTCACTGTCCCATTCCAGCCACTGGCACCCATCCTACTCCAGCCATGGGTATCGGTTCCACTCTGTTGGCTACTGTCACCAAAGCCACTCTGTCCATGGTCACTGATCCTGCTGTGGCCATTGGCACCGATCCTGCTGTGGCCATCAGGACCAATCCCATTCCAGCCATTGTCCCACTGCTGCCCCACGGCCACCCTCCCCCTCCCCCGCAAGTCCTCCTGCGAACAATTGTGCTAATTGGGCTGGTTAATCAGCTTGTCACCGCCGTGTCCATCTGGTCACAAATCCCTATTTATAGCTGGTCCCCCCCCTCACCCAGCACTAAGCTGCTTGGCGCAGGGGTGGCACCATCCCCGGGGGGCACCTGGGGGCGAGTGGGGTCCCTTGGGTCTCAGACAAGGGGTTCTGCTCACCTGTGGTCGTATCCTCTGGCTCTGCACACGTGTGTGCACGCAGGGCACTGTGTGTGGTGTGCACGGGCAAAGGTGTGACCCTGTGGGTGCTGCACAGAGCGCTGCACACCTGTGTGTGTGTGTGTGTGTGTGCACGTACACACCTGTGCACACCCACAGCCCTGCACGTGTTCACACCCACAGCCCTGTGCACGCCCACGCAGCCCTGCACTGCACACACGTGTGTACACACACACCCACGCCTTCCCCCCGCAGCCCTGCCCATCGCTGACCTCAGCCCCTCCTCAGGACCCCCAGGGTCCCTCTCCAGCAGCCTTGTCCCCAGGATGTGGCTGTAGGATCCCCCCCAGATAGGCTCAGCGCTGTGGGGTTGTTACTGTGGGGTCTCTCCCAGGATTGGGGTCTCTGTGACCGGGCAGGGGGTGTGGGGAGCTCTTACCCTGCCGGATGGAGACGTATCTGCCGTTGGCCGCCGTGAACACCACCTGGGGGTGACTCTCCTCCAGGTCAAAGAGTTCATCTTTGCCCGGCTTGGAGCTGCGGCCGGATTTGAGGGTGCCGGTGGGTCCGGTGGGCGCCAGGTATTTCCCGTCGCAGTCCTTGAACGCCAACTTGCCGGCCTTGAACTCGAGGGTGTAACCAGTGCCGGCACCGGGCTCGGGCACCAGGGTGCCATCGCAGCGCAGGTAGCGCTCGTCGGCCGTGCGCAGGCTGTACTTCTTGTCCTGGAAGCAGAGCGTGATGAGCGCGTCCACCCCCCAGGGCAGGTTGCTGTCGGTGGCGATCTCGTCCTCGTGGGCGCTCAGGTGGGCGTAGCGGCGGCGGCTGACGCTCAGCAGGTTGGCCTGGGGGTGCATGGCCAGGTGCACGGTCCAGAGCTCGCCCTCCGTCACGCTGGGGGCGAAGCAGGACAGGCGATCCTCGCGGCCGCCGAAGAAGCGCCGGTGCGGGGCCGACTGCAGCGCCCAGCGCCCGTCCGACTGCGTGATGATGCTGAAGCCTTCATCCCGGCCCGGCTGCTCCGCCTCGCAGCGCACCTTCCCGTCCTTGTCGGCGCCCAGGTACCGGCCCAGGTGGCTCTTGAGGAAGACGATGGAGCTGTCGGCTTCATCCTGCTCCAGCGTCCAGATCTGCTTGCGCTTGAGGCTGGGCGCCGAGGCGTTCACCTTGTAGCCGAAGCTCTCCGCCGTCAGGTACCGGCTCTCGCAGTTGATCAACCCGAACTGGATCTTCAGCACCTGGTGGATCCCATTCGTTGGCATCTTCCGCCGAGGCGGGGCGGCCCCCGGGGGCCGGCGGGGGCTCCCCGGCGCTGCCGAGCCCGGGCGTCGCGGCGGGGCCGGACGGAGCGCCCGCGGCGGGGGCGGCTGCGCTGCCCCGGACCCACGGAGCGGGACGAGGGCCCGTGGGGGTCCGAGCCGTTCGGTTACCCGCAGGTGGGATTAGAGACCGGCCGGCTTGCGATGGGCACCGGGGGCGCCCGGGCGAGGGGGCACCGCGGCAGCCCCCGGCCACGCCACCGTCCCTCGCCGCGGCCCCGTCCGGCTGTGGCGGAGCCGCGGGTGGAAAACTTGGGTGGGAACCCGATCCGGGCCGGCGTATCCGTTCCGATCCCGGCGGGTTAAGGTTACCGGCCCCTCTGATTCAGCAGCGGGTCACCTCCAGCCGCGCCGCCTCCCGGCCAGCCCCTAAGCGCCTTTTCCAATTAGCCAGGCATTTTGATTAGTGTAAACCTTTTATCCTGCTTTGGGGCCCTTGGCCTCCATCTGTCCTGTGGCCCCAAATCCCTCCTGCAGCTGTGGATCGGGGTCACGGACACCCCCAAGCCCCCGAAGCCAACCCCCGGGCGTGGAGTCCTTCGGGGCTGAGCCCGCCTGGAACTCACGGCAGGGATGAGGGTCCGGCCCCTTGGCGGGGGACAGGAGAGGATGGGGACATGGGGAACAGGAGGGGACAGCGCTGTAGGGGACAGTCCCCACTCCAACCCCAGCCCTGCTGGGACCCCCAGGCGGGGCAGGCACAGCCACAGGGACCTCCGGCCTCGCACACCTGGGGACAGGCGGGGACGGGCTCTACCATCCCCTGGGCCCCCCGAAGTGCCCCGATCCCCCGTGCCAGGGTCCAACCGTGCCGTGGCGATGCCGCACCGGCTCCCGCCGCCGTCCCCCCGGCCCTGCGGCTCCGGTGTCATCCCGGTGCCCGGTTATTGTTCCCGCAAACAGCCCCAGCTTTGGTTGCTCATGACTTTTTCATGCCGGGCTGGCTCTGCCCGCGCCGGGGGGTGCCGAGGCCCCCCGAGCCGCGACACCCGAGCCGCGCCCGCCCGGCCGCTGTAACTGACCCCCGAAACGGAGCCGGCTCGGCTTTCGGGCCGCTCCGCGGGGGGAATAAGTGGGTCAGGGTCTTGGGGGGCTCGGGGGGGGCCGTGGGTGGCAGGGGGGCCGCGTGGCTCTCGGTGGGTGCCCGTCGGCACCTGCCCGGCAGCGCAGTCGGGAGCGGCTTTTATACATCCCGGCCCCCCCCGCACCCCCGGCGGGTCAGGTTCCCCTCGGGGGGGGGCTCTGGGCGCTGTCCCACAGGTACGGCGTGTCCCTGTGTCCCCCTGGCTTGGGGACAGCCAGACCCCTCCGCACTGAGGGCTGCTGAGACCGGACATGCTCATGACAGCCCCTCCGGCCGGGGCATCGCAGGGGGCTGGGGTGGGCGACAGACACCCCGATTTCCATCCAAAACCCTTCCCAGGGGGAAAATGAGGGTGCTGGGCTGCCGGGGGGGTTCCCCAGTCCACAGCACTGGTGCGGGGCTGGCAGAGGGGGTCAGGAACGGTCTTGGGATGGGGGTCGGGGTCAGGAGGGGGGCTGGGTGTGCTGGGTGGTGGGAGCCCCTCCTGGTTTCCATCCAGGGAGGGATATGGGGCTCTTGCGCCACCCGGGGGTCCCAGTCCCTGGTCGGGCGCTGGCAGAGGGATGGGGGGGGCCTCAACCGCGCCCCAGCTGCTTGGGGATGTCAGGGCAGGGTCTCGGGGGGTCCGCTGGGGGATCAGGAGGGGGATCGGGGAGCTGGGAGGTGGGACCGCCCCTCATCACCGCCCCTCATCACCGCCCCATCACTCCTCCCCTGCGCACGGGCAGCGGGAACTGACGGACGGAGGGACGGACGGACGGACGGACACCGGGCGGCGGGGCGGGGCGGGGGTGGTGCCTTCCTCCTCCTCTTCCTCCTCCTCCTCCTCTTCCTCCTCCTCTTCCTCCCGCCCCTGCCCCTCCCTGCCCAGCCCTGCCCGCCCTGAGTCACGGGTGGGAGCGGCCCACGCGAGGCGGCCCCGGTGCTGTGTCCGGGCGGGGGCGCGGCCGGGATGTCCCCCGGGAAGCCGCGGGTGTCACCTGCACAGCCCCCCCGAGCCAGACCCCCCCGGGAACCTCCCTGTCCCTCCCTGTCCCTCCACGGCCCGGCGGGACACGGGACCCCTGGAGCTGTGCCGGGTCCCTCCCGGACCCCCCGTCACCCCCCCAGGGCCGCCCCGAGTCGCTGCCGGCTCCGAACCCCGACAGTCCCCGTGTCACCCATCCCGATGGCACCGGGAGCTGCTGGGAAGGGCTGGGCAGGCGTGGGAATCCCGTGGGAATCCCGTGGGACGTGGGGACGGCGACGCCAGTGGCCACCAGTGCCACGGGCCTGAGTGGCACCAGGAGCTGGCGTGGGTGGCTGGTGCGTGGGCCTCTGGCACAGCGTGCGGCTACCTGGCACGGTACCTGGCATGACAGGTGGCTACTTGGCGTGATACATGGCTAATGTGACATGGGACATGGCTACCTGGCACAGTGTGTGACTACCTGACATGACATGGCAACTTGACATGGGGTGTGGCTACCTGACATGGGGTGTGGCTACCTGAATTGGTGCATGGTGCATGGCTACCTGTGCACAGCTCCCTGGTGTGGTGGCCTGGGCCTCCGGGACAGCCTGTGGCTACCTGACATGGTGTGTGGCTACCTGACATAGGACATGGCTACCTGACACGGTACAAGGCTACCTGTCGTGATATGTAGCACCTGACACAGTGCATGGCTACCTGGCCTGGGGCGTGGCTACCTGGTCCCACTGCATGACCACCCAGGACCTCTGTGTGGCACTGCCCAGATGTCACCCCCCATGACAGCGGGGACACAGGGCCAGGGGCACCCCCCTAGGGAAAGGGGCTGGGGAATGAGGAGCCCCCAGGCTGGGGGTGCCAGAATTGGGGCTCCAGGGGAACTGGGGGGGCTCAGCCCGGGGTGTCACTGGGGTCACTGGGATGCCAGCACAGGTGTGTGGTGCAGGGCCAGCACAGCCGGGCCTGCGGTGCTGGGGGAGCACGGGGGGGCAGGGGGTGCCCGTACCCACCGGTGAGAGGTGTCACCTCTGGGACACGCAGTGTCACCTGGGGGTGCAGGGCAGAGTCGGGAGTGCAGCTGGGGATGAGCTGGGGTGCACCGGGGGTCCCCAGCCCGGGGCTGTGTGAGGAGGGGGCACGGTTTGGGGGTGCCAGGTGGGTGTCATGGGTGAGGTGTGCAGCACCCACGGGTGGGGGTGCAGGTGGGTAAGGGGGTGTCCCAGCGCCAGGTGGGGGTGCAGGTGCCATGAATGGGAGGGTCCCGGTGCCCGGGTGTGCGGTGCAGCTGCCGTGGTGGGGGGGTCCCGGTGCCCGGGTGGGGTGCACGAGCTGCCCGGTGCTGCCCAGGGTGGGGGGCGCGGTCCTGACTTGGGGTGCGGGGCCAGGCCCGGCCAGGCCCGGGGGGGGCCCGGCACTGCCGGAGGCGCTGCCGGGAGGGGTTCCGGAGCTGCCCGGGGTGGGGCGCGG